>NC_090850.1:5371590-5675909 GCF_024217435.2 Syngnathus scovelli | reverse complement strand
ACGTCGGCAGCGCGGCGTTTTTTTATATAAGGACAAAGGATTCTATCACGGGATGACAAGCATGACAAAGGGCTCCACATTTGAAGGATTTAATGATTTGGAGTGACACAAGGTTTGAAAAACGTATTTATGTTATACTTATTCGATATATTTTATTTCGTGTAGCAACTTGTATATATTTTTATCGTTACAGTCCAGTAGTTGTTGGCTCGTTGAACTCCTGTTTTGTTAAATAAAGAGCTGTTTACCAAACCCATGTTGTTAGGTTCAAAATCAGCAAAAGAATCAGCAGACAAAACCAGTGAGGCAGAATGTTGAGTCTTTTCTCGCGAGGAGTGCAATCAGACTTACAGCAGTCCCGAAATACACTAAAGGTCTGTTTACACTCCTCACTCTTTTTATTCAGGAATGCCCTACCTACAATGTGAGACTAGCCCCTGATAGGTGGGGGGGAAGCGTGGGCTTTGTCTCATGAGAGAAGAAACGAGATTCTATGTGAAACTAGAAGTCGCAGACAGGATGCCATGAGAAACATGAAGAGTGCATAGACGAAATGCCATGTGCAGACATCAACAAAATAGTTTGAGCTATCAACAGGTTTCTTGGAAGGTCAGGAAGCTCCAGACAGCATCATATGACTTGTTGTGGTCTGGTGGACGTCTGCAAGGCGAAACAGCAAGCATTCTGTGCAATAATTTTATTAATAAGTACCCATTAGGGAACGCATGATAACATATATATACAATTTATCTAACAATTACCCCCTGTTTATCATAAGTTCCCGGAGACCAACACATCACCCATATGGCCACTTCAAAAAGATTTTCAGCCAAGGGATCACATTTCGCAAGAACTAACTTACACCCGGGAGGAAACTGAGTCATAATCGGCAAAGCCAGGTTCAGGAAACAAACCGGACAGGTTTACCACAATAGAATCGCCGACGGGGTCGTCACTAGAGAAGGAACCCCCGTCAATCGAAAGGTCATCCCTTTGGAGCAACGGGAAAGTCTCAGCTGGTGGAGAGATAGCAGTTGTAACTAGCCTGTTAATTAGGGATCGGAGACAAGGAATGCAACAACATCCACACAAGGTCAAAATGGCAGACACCGCCCTCTTTTGAGAGTAGCATGTCAAGGGCCATTCGATTCTGGAAAGCCATGAGGGAAGTAGCGGCCAGTTGGGAGTGGACCGCCTTGAAACCCGCCTCGGACCAGTTTCCAAGCCTCTGCACGTTGTAATGGACGTAGTTAATCCTGTCAACATTTTTGTTAATAGTACACCACCAACACAGGGCGGATTCAAAACCAGCTGCTATCTGATTCACCAGCTTATACTCATCCGGTACTCCTCTAGGAACACCAATGGCGTCGATGTAGGTTGGATTAGCTGTGCCCCGCCATTCGGCGTTTCGTTTCGTTCTCGGCCAGAATACGGGCACTACGGACTTAGCAAAAGATGTTAGATCATAAGAGGACATCGGTATCAAATGAACAGGTAGCAATAGGGTTACCAAAGCGCAAATTCCGGAGCTGTTGAAAGGCAACCTATCATAAAGTTTGTTACTATTACACCAAAACGAAATATCACTACGAGCAATGGGCAAAAAAGGGGCAGTGACCTTGGTCATGGACCCACACCATGGAGTAGGTAGGGCGCCGAGCTTCTCACCGGTACCAGGTAATCTAATGCATGTAGATTAGCTACATCGGACGAAAAAAGGGATTTAGATTTTATCATAGAGGCAACAGGGTAAACCTTATCCCATTTAAAACAATCATGAGTGGGTGAAATGGATGAGTTTAACATTAAAACAACAGCACACTTAGGAACTATATTTGCAGGTATGATTTTCAAAAAGTGGTCTTGGACCCATGCATGCAATGCAACTGGTGTTAGCCATCTTCGCGGCCTGCTTAGCCATAAGAAGCCAGTTGTTGGTTTGACCGCTTATCCCTGTGGAGGCCACAAAATAGCTGTCTACATCAGTGAGGAGCATACTTGTGATTTTTGCTCCTGCTGACAGGGTGTAATTATTTGTAACGGGACGGTCTGCGACCGACATTGTTTTATTAATGCAAATAGCAATAGGAAAGTGAGGATCGATTCCAGAGGACCAAGCCCACAGTTGAAAACCCCAACAAGAAGTGTTAAACAAGGTGGCATTTGGAGGACGAATTTGACCATCAGGGAGTGTAAGAGTCAAAAGGAGGCTTGTGCCCTGATTCTTCAAAGTTACTCGTTTAGCAAAGAACACAGCCTCTTCACTGGAACCAGAAAGCGGGGTGACCATTTCAAAACCTTTCAAACTTTTCATAGGTAAAATAATAGAAGAAGATGTATTAGGAGCCACAGTAAACATTAATGAGTTATTGTAAGTCCAAGACAAAAGCCATGGTACGCAAGTTGGAACGCAGACGGTTACTGGAATACAAACAACCTGATCAAAAGGGGATTTAGTGTCGCGCTTATGTCTAGCAATTTTTCCCCCATGAGCCATATCGATTAGAATTAGCGTTGGTAGCTGCCTGAGAGAAGAATGTTCGAGGCTCATGGTACTCTATCCATACAAATAAAATAACTCCCGGAAAAATTATAATGGTAACACAAACCAGCAAAAGCAACCAAAAGCACATGGTAGACTTTGCGCAGGCTACAGCCCGATTAAAGCACTCACCAAATGACTCTCTAATGCTCATGTTTTGGATCTCCTCAGAGTCAACACCCTGAGCTTCGGGTTGGTGTCTTGGAAATTGGCTTCTGCTAGCTTTCGTGTCAACCCTGGATCTTGGCACCAGGATCAGGCACTATTACCAGACTTTGCTCACCTTCCGTACTTTGGTTGGGTCTGCAGAGATCACCTTTTTACAATGAGATAAATGAATCCACGTGTTGCGTTCGGCTATTTTCAAAGCACTAGGTGTCGTGAGTAGTACCAAAAAGGGACCTTCCCACTTAGGTGAATGCCAATTCTTCCTCATGATACTCTTGATCAAAACCCAGTTTCCCAGTACCACTTTGGGGTCTTCCTGCGGAGAAATGGGTTCACTATCAGTGTTATTGGTTAGATTCTTTTGACGTTCCAACATTTTTCTCATGTAATCAGCTAACGTGGCTTTCTCGGGGATCTCCCATGTGTTCTTGAAATGAGGAAGCCTGTAAGGTCTTCCATACATAGTTTCATAGGGAGTTAGCCCTGTTGTACTTGTAAGGTCTAAGCACTGAGTCCATGGTCGTTTGGTTTCTTCCATACATTTCTTTAATCTGTTTTTTATAGTCGCGTTAGATCTCTCAACAACTGATTGTGAACAATAGGAACAATGGTTCTTTAGATTTATGTGGAACATTCTCCCAATGTTATGCACTATCTGATTTACAAAATGTGGACCATTGTCGCTGTAAATCTTTTCTGGAATACCGTATCTTGGAATGATGTCTTTGCATAAGGCCTTTGCCACCGTGAGTGCATCAGCATGTTTGGTAGGAAATGTTTCTACCCATTCAGAAAATGCGTCTATTATGACCAAACAATATTCTTTCCCTTCACATTTATGTAATTGGATATAATCGATAAGTATTGTCTGAAACGGATACAACGGAGTCGGGAATTTCCCTCTCTGAGGTCCTAAATTGCCTTGTGGGTTATGTTTAGTACAGCTCAAACACGCTCTGCAAAATTGTTGTGAAAAAGCTGCAAAGCCGTATGTTGTATAAATAGCTTCAACTTGTTTCACCATACCCCCCGTCGAGACATGGGTGACCCCATGACTCGAAATAGCAACCCATTTGAACAAGTTACGAGGCAAGACAGGTTTGCCCAAAGGTCACACAAAAAGACCAACAGTGTTTTTAGTTGCACCCCGTTTTTCCCAAGAGAGACGTTTCTGGGAGGGGCTCTGAGACTGCATGTCAAGCAACACATCAGGGGGAGATGTGTGACATCGAATCATGAGCTGTGAGAGGCGAGAGGACATGGAGCAGGCCCTCTGCAGCGGCCTTAGCGGATTTGTCAGCAAAAGCATCACCGAGAGAAACAGGATCAGAGCTTGCAGTGTGAGCAGCACATTTGCAAACCGCTACCTTTAAAGGTAGCTGGACAGCGTCCAAAAGTTGAGTCAGTAATGTGGAATGGGTGACGGGCTTCCCTGCAGAAGTTATCATGCCACGGTTGCTCCACTGCTGAGCAAAAACGTGCACTGTAGCAAAAGCATACTGACTATCAGTCCAGACGGATTTGTTTGCAAACAATTTGCAGGCCCCAGTCAAAGCAATGAGCTCAGCGGCCTGTGCAGACATATTGGATGGCAGTTTAGCAGCCTCCAAAACCATGTCGGCAGTAACAATGGCATACCCAGTAAGGGTCACACCAGATTCATTTTTCTTAGAAGACCCATCAACAAAAACCACATGACCATCTGGCAGAAGCGTATCTTCCAAATCAGGCCGAGCCTTTGCAATTTCTTGGGCGGCATCGACACAATCATGGAATTCGCCGTTATCAGGAAGGGGAATGAGAGTGGCAGGATTGAGTGTCTCGCATCTTTCAACGGTCAGGTGCGGCTGAGACAGCAACGTAGCCATGCAGGAAAGATGACGTGCAGGCGACAAAAAACTCACTCACTCACTCACTCACTCACTCACTCACTCACTCACTCACTCACTCACTCACTCACTCACTCACTCACTCACTCACTCACTCACTCACTCACTCACTCACTCACTCACTCAAACCCAACCCACTCACTCACTCACTCACTCACTCACTCACTCACTCACTCACTCACTCACTCACTCACTCACTCACTCACTCACTCACTCACTCACTCACTCACTCACTCAATCACTCAATCAATCAATCACACAGGTGTTAATTAAATCGCAATTACATTGCAAGCAATTTAAACTCTAATGGAATATGTGGATGTCCACATCCGTTTCATCAAAATCCAATCCATTTTTACCTTTGTATAAGGCACAGGTGTCAAATTGTGCTTCATATACATGTGCCATCAGTCGAATCGCAAATTATCTTCACTTTTAGTAATATGTTAAATTTTAAATATTAGACCAGTTTTTACTTGTCTGAATTGAAAGCGAGGTACTCGTCACCTTGTTCCGCAGCTCCCACAATATGAGGCGCTCACACATCTACTCGGGTATGACAGTCATACCGGCCCTCCAAAAGAAGCCATGACTAAACCGCGGCCCGCGAACAAATGAGTTTGACACCCCTGGCACAAGGGATAGCCTTCTCATTGATCAATCGCGTATCTTAAATCATGCTTTTCCTCCTTTGAAGCGACTATGTACTTCAAACCCAAACGGCACCATTTAATAGGGAAAAAAATTGTCGAATTTATTCGTTGTCGACATAATACTGGTCGCAAATATGCATGTAGAGCATTTCTGAGTTGTTGATCATAGACATCAGTTGAACACTCTTTCTGGTCTGTGCCTAAAGTCTTCAAACAACTTATCTTGTTTTTGTTTAGTCCGGCCAATGTCTGTGTAATTTGCTCTACGTTGAAATATTATTTCTATCCTGCAATAGTTGGTCAATTTGTATTTGTAATGACACCCCGTTATATTCCAATGGACGGCCCTGGAGATCAAAAGGACTCCAGGTGCCTTTAACACTTGCCCAATGTTTGGTTAAGGATGCCATGAAAACCTGTTGTACTTCATCACCTCTCAAATTATAGGAAGCAATGAGTTGTTTAATTTGGGGTACAAAGACGGAAAGGATGGTTCGCTTTGCCGTGCCACAACATCTGTCTTTGTAATTTGATCATTTTTCTCATCTTCGCTCATCACATTCTCAGCTGTGGTTTTTAAGCGAGCTCGTGCTGACACTGTGTCATCATCTTCCTGTCTGTGCAACAGCAAGTTCTTTTTTTATCTTTTCTTCGTCTTCCTTATCTTTCAATTTCCCTCACATCTGGGAAAATGAGAATGTAATTTTGCTTTTTAATTTCCAATTTTAAGTTTTGCAAAATTGCTATATCCTTACTGCACCGAGATAAACTGTTAAACATACCGTATTTGCCGGTGTATTGGTCGACCTTTTTCGATCCAAAATCGACCGAAAAAAATCGACCTCGACTTATACACCGAGTCATAAAATTTAACTTCGTATTCATCGCTTCAAATGTGATGGTAACCAAGGCCGTTTCTCATGCATCTCATTGTGCGTTGCACTTAGAAAATTTGAACCGGGCGGCGTGCGCGAGTGCGCGGCCCGCTGGAAGTCCAATGAGGCGCCGCGATCTCCTGCGCGGTGCTTATAAAGTGCCGATCCGCTCGGCTTGGAGCTATTTCCGGCCTCCCGTTGGTGCCGGGCGGCGTGCGCGAGCTCGCCGGCCGCTGGAAGTCCAATGAGGCGCCGCAATCTCCTCCGCGGTGCTTATAAAGTGCCGATCCGCTCGGCTTGGAGCTATTTCCGGCCTCCCGTTGGTGCCGGGCGGCGTGCGCGAGCTCGCCGGCCGCTGGAAGTCCAATGAGGCGCCGCGATCTCCTCCGCGGTGCTTATAAAGTGCCGATTTGCTCGGCTTGGAGCTATTTCCGGCCTCCCGTTGGTGCCGGGCGGCGTGCGCGAGCTCGCCGGCTGCGATCTTCTCCGCGGTGCTTATAAAGTGCCGATCCGCTCGGCTTGGAGCTATTTCCGGCCTCCCGTTGGTGCCGGGCGGCGTGCGCGAGCTCGCCGGCCGCGATCTCGCCGGCCGCGATCTCCTCCGCGGTGCTTATAAAGTGCCGATCCGCTCGGCTTGGAGCTATTTCCGACCTCCCGTTGGTGCCGGGCGGCGTGCGCGAGCTCGCCGGCCGCGATCTCCTCCGCGGTGCTTATAAAGTGCCGATCCGCTCGGCTTGGAGCTATTTCCGGCCTCCCGTTGGTGCCGGGCGGCGTGCGCGAGCTCGCCGGCCGCGATCTCCTCCGCAGTGCTTATAAAGTGCCGATCCGCTCGGCTTGGAGCTATTTCCGGCCTCCCGTTGGTGCCGGGCGGCGTGCGCGAGCTCGCCGGCCGCGATCTCCTCCGCGGTGCTTATAAAGTGCCGATCCGCTCGGCTTGGAGCTATTTCCGGCCTCCCGTGGGTGCCGGGCGGCGTGCGCGAGCTCGCCGGCCGCGATCTCCTCCGCGGTGCTTATAAACAGCCGCATGCGCGGAATTTGAACACATTTCGTCAATAAATTTCGCATATTGAATTTTGAAGTTTAATATAATGCAACAATTGAGCTCGACTTATACAAAGGATATATATCCATCCATCCATCCATTTTCTGAACCGCTTAGTCCCCACGGGGGTCGCGGGCGTGCTGGAGCCTATCTCAGCCGTCATCGGGCAGTAGGCGGGGTACACCCTGAACCGGTTGCCAGCCAATCGCAGGGCACACAGAGACAGACAACCATTCGCACTCACACTCACACCTAGGGACAATTTGGAGTCTTCAATCGGCCTACCAAGCATGTTTTTGGAATGTGGGAGGAAACCGGAGCGCCCGGAGAAAACCCACGCGGGCCCGGGGAGAACATGCAAACTCCACACAGGGAGGGCCGGAGGTGCAATACAAAGGATATATCATAAAATCGTAAATTTCCGTCGAGTTTTAGGGGGTCGACTTATACACCGAGTCGACCTGTCGACCTGTACGGTATCTTAAAAAATAAACAAACAAAAACAATCTATGCTCTTCAAAAATGGGACCAAATGTCAGATTACAAATCAAACCTCCTCCTTCACTCTCACATTTTTTGATAGAACAGTCTACTTAGCTAGACACCGTCATATCATACCAAATAATGGCCTTGAAATTAAATATAATGTTGCTGTGGTCCCTCAAAACATGTGACTAGAATTTGGACAATTACTAACCCCCATCAATCGACAAATTATCTCCTCACTAAAGTCCCAGCCTGTTAACCTATCTGCATCAAGAAGACATTTGCAATGCAGGGGATAAGAGAATAACAAGGAACACCTTAACAATAAACAAAATAAACCCAAACCACAATCAAAACCAAATAAACTAGGCCCATGACCTATGTAGACCAACACAGTACTCCAAATATTTCCCCATTAAAATTTAAGCCTTTTTGTGTAGAGCACCATTGATTTCTAATCATTGACCTAATTTCATCCTTAATTCAATCCCAATCACGAATGCCCACTACTTAATACTTTACTTGGTGTTCTTTTGATAAAAAGTGCCCCCCTTGCAATGTTGTTTTTAACTCTAAGTGATTCAAATCTTTGACTTGTCCTTACATGTGTCCTTGTATAGTCTTATGTCATAACCAATCAATAATTCCTCCTAAATTTAAAATCTGCAATCATAATTTAATTTTATCCAATTCTACAATGTATGTTCTCTCTTACTCTCACATTTTTATGAGGGCTGGGCACTCTCCTCGTTGGACGAGTTTCTGACCACAACCCTCAGTTTATTCTATCATTTCTAATTTTTTACATTTAACAATGCAAATCTGATAACCCATTGTCTAGCACACCGCTTTCGTGCACCAATTTAACGCAATTCCATCCTTTATAACGAACTGATAAACAAAGACAAACATACACAGAAACAAACACACGGGCCCACAACATAGACATGACAATCTTCCCAGCTGATAACAAGGGTGGGGGAAGCAACTGAAGTGCGGAGAGCTTCGCCACCGCCACGTCGCATAATGCAACGCCCCACCTCTCTCCAAAATATGCATGTGTCAAGATATTTTATTTTTTTCGGTGTCGACTTCTTCCATCAATTTCCAATCTTTGCATTTTAATTCATGTTGGGATAGCGGTTTTTGTTTGCTACTTGCTGTCCCCATGGTTTATTTTCTAAATTTCGGAGTTGGCAATTCGAATGGCACCTACAGTGTCCTAAAGCCAACTTTATTCACAGGACAGTGGTAAAATATTCAATGAGTGGTAAGTCTCCTTTCCTCTGCTCTCACAAAACCACTGTTTACATAAAGGAGAGCTCAAATGAGATCACTCTCAGTCAAACCATACACACACACACACACACACAATGCGCATCCTTATCGTCTCACAGGCAAGCAGGGGAGCCCGCCCTCCCGTGGATTTTAACAAACTCTAAACTATTTAACCTTCCTATTGTGTAAGAAAAACTTATTTTTGCCTTTTTCTTAAAGTAGATATAAAACCTATCTTTTCATGGATAAAGAAGCCAAACCAGCTAAACAAGAGTTAAGAAAAAACACCCCAGATGGCAGCAGAAAGCTAACACATTAGGAAGGTTAACTAGGAGGCCCCACGACACCTCAGCGGAATTTAACTGCTCCAAATTACCTGTACTTCTTTAGAAAACAGAGTCCGCCCTCCCATGGAATTTAACTGACTAAGTCAGGGGACTCCATCATCCCAGCGGAATTTAACTGTTTCTAATTGCACTTGATAGGGTCTAGAATTGTCAAGGTTTTAAGTGACCTCTTGTCACTGCACTTTCATTACTTTCAACAGAATCAAGATTCGTACTCATTCGTCTGCTGGGCCTTCTCCTCGGATGATCTCGTCAACCACTCCGGTGTCCAACCGACTGATCGAGACAGCCCCGTGAAAAGGGTTTCTCTATCTATATGCCTTGGCCAAGGGCTTGTCCTGCGTCGAAAAGTCGGCCGGAACCCCGAAATAGGTCTATTGAGACCCCGGAACGAGCCCCCAAAAATCTGTTAGGTTCAAAATCAGCAAAAGGATCAGCAGACAAAACCAGTGAGGCAGAATGTTGAGTCTTTTCTCGCGAGGAGTGCAATCAGACTTACAGCAGTCCCGAAATACACTAAAGGTCTGTTTACACTCCTCACTCTTTTTATTCAGGAATGCCCTACCTACAATGTGAGACTAGCCCCTGATAGGTGGGGGGGGGGGGAGCGTGGGCTTTGTCTCATGAGAGAAGAAACGAGATTCTATGTGAAACTAGAAGTCGCAGACAGGATGCCATGAGAAACATGAAGAGTGCATAGACGGAATGCCATGTGCAGACATCAACAAAATAGTTTGAGCTATCAACAGCTTTCTTGGATTCCCAGAGGTGTAGAAGGTCAGGAAGCTCCAGACAGCATCGTATGACTTGTTGTGGTCTGGTGGACGTCTGCAAGGCGAAACAGCAAGCATTCTGTGCAATAATTTTATTAATAAGTACCCATTAGGGAACGCATGATAACATATATATACAATTTATCTGTCTTTCCTGGTACTTTGTTAACGCTACAATATAGTTATATACTAGATCTGTGCGGCGCGCACGCGGCGTTATTGACGTAAAGGACGAGGAATTTGATCGATGAATTTATTTATTAGGAGTGACACAGATGGTTTGATAATATTGTTGTTATATGATAGTTATTTGAAATATACTTTATATGTCGTTATACGGGTCTGTGGAATAATTAGAAAAGCAACTTACGAGTCCGACGTCAGCGGCGCGTATGCGGCGCATACACGGCATTGTTTACATAAAGGACGATTGATGGATTTAATAATTTGGAGTAACGTGTGATAAATGTGTTATTTATGTAATACTTATTTGAATAACTCTGAATGTTACTCAGGCCTGTTCTCAGCTCCTCGTTTGTGTATATGTCACGTTAGCATACCGTATCGTTTAGCCTGTTATTGCTGGTTCATGTTTGTTCTTGGTGTTGGACTTTGACAAATAAATTTGCCCCAAAAGTGCGACTTATACTCCGGTGTGACTTATATATGTTTTTTTTTTCACTGTATTGTGCATTTTATGGCTGGTGCGACTTATACTCCGGAGTGACTTATAGTCCGAAAATTACGGTAAATACTTACGACGGGAGGAAAGTGACACCAGGTAGGGTGCAATTAGAAAGACCTTCTCCCCCCGCCCCCCAATCAGAAAGCGAGTGATGTCCTGTTATTAAATTTTGTGCTTGGCACAAATTGTCATATCAAACACCATGTTCAAACGTAGGGGCGTCCATGTATATGTATACTTGGCACCCAGACACCCTAGTTTAATGATAGACTTTGCGGTTATGTCAATTTCAACTCCCATAACCGGCAGAACTTCACCCATATCCCGGGGGAGGCAGGGACATTTAGTGATGGTGAACCATGTTATGTGCCTCCAATGTTGATGCAACCAACTGGAGCTTTGGCTGTTAAGTAGTCAGTGCCTGTTGTTGCGATAATCCGCAAAAGTCTTAGTGGACACAAGTAGAAAGAGATACATTCAAACCTCAGTTTTCAAATGTCCCGGTTCTCGAACAAATCGGAATTTGAACGAAAAATTCGCGATTTTTTGCTTCGGTTGTCGAACAAAATTTGGAGGTCGAACCTCGCGAGATGAGCCGAAAGGACCCATGAAAACTCAACCGCGTGGCTCGACTGACTCCGTTCATTATTGTATTTTCGTTACTTTTGAGGATTGTATTAACCCCTAATCATGCCTCCAAAGAAAGTGGGAGCAATAAAGCCATCCTAAAACAGAAAGACGCTCTTAAAGCAATGCGACAGCGAGCGCCCGGCGCGCTGCGGTTGCGTGATCGGACCAAATTAAGCACCCTAGGCACTGAGATCCACTTTTTTCAGTTTTCAGGTCAGTTTTTTTTTTGTTATACACACACACACACACACACACACACACACACACACACACACACACACACACACACACACACACACACACACACACAGTGGAAAGTACATCAGGACTTTAAAAGTATTATCTAAATTTCAGCGACGGCTCTGTCACAATAATGCGACCAGCGCGGTGCAGTTGTGCGGTCGGCGGTGTGCTACGGTTGCACGTTCGGCGGTGCGCTGCAGTTGCGCGATCGGACAAAAATGCGCAAATGAAAAAATGCTTATAAAAAGCGTTTTTTTTTTTGTCTTGGAACGGATTAAATCTTTTTCCATTGTTTGTAATGGGAAACATAGATTCGGAATTCGTAAATTCACTTCTCGAACCACCTTCTGGAACGGATTGTGGTCAAAAACCGAGGTTTGACTGTACTGTCAAGATGAAGAAAGTGTCCAATCAGGACTTTATATTTCTCTAGCTCTCTCACTGCGGTAAGGTCCTGCTTGGTAACTTCGTGTTGCTGACTTTCCTGAAAATTAATCGACAAACATAATGTGGCACAACTTAAACGTTGTCTGACATGCAGAGACCTTAAAGTCAGCGGAAAGAAAGACGTTTTAGTCGTTAGGTAAGCGTTGTTGTCTAATATCGCTCTCACTCAAGTGAGGTCCTGCAAGCTAACCAAGCTAACCTCGTGTTGCTAACTTTCATGAAAATTAATCAACGTAGTGTGGAACAACTTAAACGTTGGCTGATTTCCACCGAAAAAATGCAGAGAGCATATATATTTGTGTTTGGTGACATTATTTACTGTAAATCCCTGCCGTTTACAAGCTTCTACCCAGCGAAAGCATTTCTCACGGCTCATCCACGGCTTTAGAAAAGATACGAAGAAAACTACCCTCATATGATCCCGGTCAGCATATCGCGAGTCACTACGGCAGACACCAAAGCAGCAGTGTTTGGTTGTAGCCATGATAGGTCCGTTAATGTTCTCGCTGATAAAAAAAATAGTGAGTTGGTCTTTTGCGCTCCAGCTGTTCACTACCTGTTTGGCTCTTGTGTTTGTCTGACCACGGTGCATGCGCAGTTCGCTGTTCTAAAAATAGTAACTTTGGGGTAATTGTGACAAGCCCCATAAAATGTGCGCTGCAAACATGAGCATTGTTGATGATACTTGCAGTCCAATCCTTTCACCTGAAGAGAGAGCAACAGCAATGTGTACATATTCTGTTAGGTTAGACAAACTCATATACTTGTTCATGTTCATATATGTGTAAATCCTCTTACTATTTTATATAAACATGACTGCTCAATCAAGAGCACGGTTACAGCACACAACTATGTAGCCTTCCAATACACATAGGCACAGACGGCTGACACAACACACACATACACAGGGCGGTAACTCTCCAATACACATACGTTGATACCAAATGGTCAGGTGACGCTTTTCGCCTTTTCTTTCCCGCCTTTTCCGGACAGTATAAAACCATCTGACCTGGAGAATGGTGGTTGTTGTTTCATCTGCTAATAAATAAAGAACCAACTGTTACTCCACATTTTTATTCTCCTTGCTCAACGATGGACATCTCAAACAACACGCAACACATCACGTTCAACCACAGCTGTCTGTGATTTCTCTGACTGGCAGAGGCTGGGATGTGATAGCACATCAATATTTTGTTTGGGCTTTTACAGTTTTGGCAACCAAAACCACCCTATTACATTTTTCTTCATAACACTAGCAGTATAAATTTACTCTTGGCTTTCATTGAGTTGCCGCCAACCTCAGTTACTTTTGCCTCCAGCTAACACCGTGACATCATTGTGATGTAGGCCATGAAAGAGTCTATAGTTTGAATATAAAATGTTATGACTTCCAAAGGATTATAAAGTGTATTCTAACATGAAGAGAAAACCATCACATCAAAGTCAAAATAAAACTTCTGAATTGAGGCATTATGGCACAAAACTTGCCCACACACCAGCAGAAGGCAAGGAGTGCCCACACAATTGCAGTGCATACGCTTGTACCATGTTATTTAAGTTATTCAGCCCTGCTTTGATTTGAGGTAGGGTGATTTATTTTGAAGGCCGTTTTCAGGCGATACCACTTCCTGTTTTATTTTCGTGTGCATATGTCGGTTACAGCGGTACAAGAGTCATTGACGATGTAAGTGGGTCTCCTAGCAAGAGAAATGAACAATCACATGTGTCGTACCTTTAGGACAATGTAGTATTGCTCCGAATGTTCGTTTAAATTCCTTTATAGGTCCGTTTTAGCGTGTTAGCACGATCGCGAATTAGCATCTTTCCGCCTACTCGTTAGCCTGCCCAGTACTTCTTGTTAACATGTTACACGTACACACGTATAATGTTTATACTTTCAATATTTATACAACATTTTCTGTATGTTATTTATACTATTAATGTATTATTTACACGTTTGAAACAATTATTTAATGCTCTAATAATAAAATATGCACTTAAATGGTTTCATATACAATTATTGACACACAAGAAATGTACAGATAAAAAAAAAGAAAAAAAAATGTACAAATGAGATGGTGACCGTACTTCGCAGATTTCACTTATCGCGGGTGGTTTTTAGAACCAATAATCCGCGATAAACGAGGGATTACTGTGTTTGTGTGTGTGTGTGTGTGTGTGTGTGTGTGTGTATTTATTTACTTATTTACATGTATATAAGGAGTCATTGACGATGTAAGTGGGTCTCCTAGCAAGAGAAATGAATGATCACATGTGTCTTACCTTTAGGACAATGTAGTATTGCTCCGAATGTTCGTTTAAATTCCTTTATAGGTCCGTTTTAGCGTGTTAGCACGATCGCGAATTAGCATCTTTCCGCCTACTCGTTAGCCTGCCCAGTACTTCTTGTTAACATGTTACACGTACACACGTATAATGTTTATACTTTCAATATTTATACAACATTTTCTGTATGTTATTTATACTATTAATGTATTATTTACACGTTTGAAACAATTATTTAATGCTCTAATAATAAAATATGCACTTAAATGGTTTCATATACAATTATTGACACACAAGAAATGTACAGATAAAAAAAGAAAAAAAATGTACAAATGAGATGGTGACCGTACTTCACAGATTTCACTTATCGCGGGTGGTTTTTAGAACCAATAATCCGCGATAAACGAGGGATTACTGTGTGTGTGTGTGTGTATTTATTTACTTATTTATATGTATATGTTATATTTAAATAATTTTAAATAAGTAAAATATATGTGGCTGTCAGATGGAGAGGTTGCAGTTGGAGAATGCAGCGGAATGGGGTCGTAGAGAACGTTTGGAGACAGAGAAACTGGCACTGGAGAGGGACAACAAGAAGCTCAAGGCTCAAACTGAAGACTTGGAAGAACAAATTGCGAAGAAACGCCACCAGGCAGCAACAGCGATCGACACCGACATCAAGGGCATCCAGACTGACTTGTTTGAGAAAAACAAGGTAAACAAAGGAAGTAATTTAATTTCTTAATAATGTATGATTATGATCAGTATTGGGACTAACGACTTTAGAAGTAACGGTAGTGATGGTCGAATTGCATTGACATGTCATTCGGAATATTGTCTCACAAGTGTCTGAGGCCTTGGAAAAACACTGACCTCTTGTGGACCAGTTTAACTATTGCAAATGTGTACACAACCCATGATTTTGGAGCCCAAAACAATATTTGCCATCAAAAATTAAACAAATTTCAAAAGTTGCCAAAATTACCACTAACGCCACACAATACTCCTCTCAACCCAAGAAATATTGCTGCATCTATTTTACTGTAGCGGATAGCAAGGGGCATGCCTCTCAGCAATGTGCGTCAATGCGGACGTGACTGAGTTCAAGTGTAGGAGGTGGCAGCTGGCCACGTGCACCAACCAGTGCAGAAGGAGTCGGGACACGTGACAATATCACGTGTTTGTTCTTTTATTTACTGTAAAGGTACAATACATCCCCAAAACAATGTGGGAATGGTTATTAGGGGAATGGGAAAGGTTTATGTTGCATAAAAGTATTGGGGTAAAAAGCTTTAATATTGTGTACTGGACCACAATGCAACAGGAGATTCATGCGCAACCGTGACTCATTTTGGTTTTGTTATGCATGATGTCCTCCAAGTTAGTGTACAGTAGTAATTCTGAAGGTGGCGTTGCCTGGCAAGGAAAAACACTCTTCTAATTGACTTTCAATGCTTCAATGAAATTTCAATACAATGGTGTTTAAATTTGTAAATAATACATATACCGTTTCTAATTCGCAGATTTTCATTTTTCGTGGGTTGTTGCGGAACGCATCTCCCGCGATAAATGAGAGATCGCTGTACACATACATTTTGATTCATTAATTTTTTTTTTAGATTATTACCTTTTCACAAACCCCTTATGATGATAAATATAAACTGACTTAGTTTTCCCTTGCCCGGATGCGGGTCACCGGGGCCCCCCTCTGGAGTCAGGCCTGGAGTTACGACTCGAAGCTGTGCCTTCATCCATGGGGCACAGCCCGAAAAAGCAACGTGGGTCCCCCTTCCCATGGGCTCACCACCTGTAGGAGAGGCCAAAGGGGTCGGGTGCAGAGTGAACTGGGCAGCGGCCAAAGGCAACCTAGGTGGTCCGACCCCCGAACACAGTGGACAAACTCTATACCCTGGGCAGGATCCTCGAGGGTGTATGGGAGTTTGCTCAACCAGCCCACGTGTTTTGTGGACCTGGAGAAGTTGTTCGACCATGTCCCTTGGGGAGTTCTGTGGGGGGTGCTTTGGGAGTATCATCAGTGCCAGAGTTTGGTCCGCATTTCTGGCAGTAAGTCGGAGTTATACCCAGCGAGGGTTGGACTCCACCAAGGCTGCCATTTGTCACCGATTCTGTTCATAACTTTTATGAATAGAATTTCTAGGCACAGCCGAGACGTTCAAGGTGTCCGGCTTGGTGACCTCAGCATTGCATCTCTGCTTTTTGCAGACGATGTGGTGCTGTTGGCTTCTTCAAGCCGTGATCTCCAGTTCTCACTGGAGTGGTTCGCAGCCAATGTGAAGCGGTCGGGATGAAAGTCAGCACCTCCAAATCTGAGACCATGGTCCTCAGTATGAAAAGGGTGGAATGCCCTCTCCGGGTCGAAGATGAGATCCTGCACCAAGTGGAGGAATATCTCGGGGTCTTGTTCACGAGTGACGGTAGGATGGAGCATGAGATCAACAGGCGGATAGGTGCAGTGTCCACTGTGATGCATATTCTGTACCCATATGTCGTGTTGAAGGGAGCGTATTTGGTCAATAACAAAAGTTAATATTAATACTTTGTTATATACTCTTTGTTGGTAATGACGGAGGTCAAATGTTTTCTGTAAGTCTTCACAAGGTTTTCACAAACCGTTGCTGGTATTTTGGCCCATTTCTCCATGCAGATCTCCTCTAGAGCACTGATGTTTTGGGGCTGTCGCTGGGCAACAACGGCCAAGACCAAAGAGCTGTCAAAGGACACCAGAAACGAAAAACTTATTTTCCACCGTAATTCGCAAATACATTTTTCCTAAAAATCAGACAATGTGATTATACTTTTTTTTCCCTTTTGTCTCTCATAGTTGAAGTGTACCTATGATGAAAATTATAGGTATCTCTCATCTTGTAAGTGGGAAAACTTGCACAATTGGTGGCTGACTTTTTTGCCCCACTGTGTACGTTTTATATATGTGTGTGTGTATATATATATATATATATATATATATATATATATATATATATATATAGGGCGGCTCGGTTAGAGTTTGCATGTTCTCCCCATGCATGGTATGCCAATGGAGCACTCCAAATTGCCCTTAGGTGTGAGTGCGAGTGTGGATAGTTGTTCGTCTCTGTGTGCCCTGCGATCGGCTGGCAACTGGTTCAGGGTGACCCCCGCCTACTGCCCGATGACTGCTGGGATAGTCTCCAGCACCCCCGCGACCCCTGTGGGGACAAGCAGTATAGAAAAAAAAATACATACATATATACCTCTCCGGGAACCATCACCTTATCGTGGTGGAGGGGTTTGTGCGTCCCTATGACCCTGAGAGCTATGTTGTCTGGAGCTTTCAGCTCCTGGTAGGGCCTCCCATGACAAACTGGTCTCAGGCAAGGGGCCCGACGAAGAATGGTTCAGGGCAGGCCAGCAGGCCCCAAGGGGGCAGCTCTCCCAGCTGGCTATCTGGCAGTGGGCTAACAACCTACTCCAGAGAAAAAAAAACTTTTGTTATGAAACCAATCAGAAATAGCCGGACTGACTCAAGGTATCAACCCCGTCCGTTCCTGACCTACGATCTATCAATCTCCGACATTCCTTCCGTGTTGCTACATGGAATGTGCAAACACTTTGACGAACAGGTCACGCCGCTCTTCTATCTCGTGAACTGCCGCGATACAACATCTCTATCACGGGACTCTGTGAATCACGCTGGTGCGATAGCAGCAAGAAAAAAGAGGGTGACCATAGCTACATCTGGAGCGGCTCAAAAGATAACAGAGGGCTATATGGCGTCGCCCTAGCAATGCCGTGTCAGGTTAGGAAATCCCTTATCAGATGGACCCCAGTCAGCGAATGACTACTAACTGCATGTTTCCAACACCAACACAGCAGGATGTCAGTCGTTTTCGCCTACGCACCAACAGAGGTCGCAGATGACCGGGCAAAGAATGCTTTCTTTGATCAGCTACATCTGGTCATCCAGCAGATAACCCCACATGACATCATTATTGTGCTAGCAGATTTTAACGCCACTGTCTCGTCCACCTCAAGGGACCCGCAGACCAAAAATGTCAATGGCCCAGAATCCCCAGATCCCATCACCAACAACAACGGAGTCTGCCTCCAGCACCTATGCAATGATGGAGGTCTATCTATCGCGGATACATGGTTCCCCAGGAAGAATATACACAAATGGATATGGTACAGCAATGATGGCAAAACCCATAAGGCCCTAGATCATATACTCATCTCCAGTTGTTGGAAATCCAGTGTTACCAACTGCCGTGTGTATCGTGGGGCCCAGCTAGGCAATGCAGACCACCGATTACTGGTAGCCCAGCTAAAACTGAAATTAAAGATTCAAGATTCAAGAGTTTTTTATTCATCATGTTTGAGCGTGCCAAACAAGGAATTTGACTTCAGTACATCACAGCCTCTGTTCAACATTTAGGTGACTAACAACATTCAGGACATGTGAAAAATGACAAATATTCTCAAACATCCCCTGATCTTAAACTCCCAGGGGGGCAAGGAAAAACTCAAAACTCCAACTAAGGGAAATGAGAAACCTTGACAAGAGACCACAGATGGGAGGGTCCCTCTTCCAGGATGACCAGGCTGCAATGGATGCAGAGAGGACACATAGTACAAACAGTGTAGACAATTCAAAAAAGGTTTGGAGAGCAGGATGTTGTTGCACAGCAATCCCATCATCACAGATAACACCTCGACTGAGATCTTCCCATCTTCAAGACCCAACCATCACCTCAGTGTTTACCCACTCCATCACCAACAGGTATAAGACCCTGGCCAAGAAACAACTTACCAACTGGGACCTTTTTGTGTCTACAATAAACCAAGCAACCGCCAAGTCCATCCGACACACCCACCATACACCTAGGTGTCCCTGGATATCACCAACAACTGTAGACATCATAGAACTGCACAGAGCTGCACGTCTCAGGGGTGATATGACAGAATATTGCCGCCTGAATAGTATACGGAACACAGCAATACAAGCAGACAGGGAGAAATTCTGGCAAGGAGAAGCAGAATGCCTGGAATTTGCTGCAGAAAACAATAACTTCACCCTGAGACGAGTGAAAACAGGCCCCCAACAGAAGGCAGTCCCGGTAAAGGACACACAGGGCAACATACTGAACTCCGAGGTCGACTGTATCAGCGGCTGGAAGGAGCATTTCAGTGACCTGTTGCATCACCCCCCACTCCAAACGGACCATGCTCTCATCATATCAGCCGTAAATGCCAGTGCAAATTACAACTGCAGCACAGACTCCATCACAAAAGTCTCGCAAGCCCTGGCTACTCTTCGAAACGACAGAGCCCCAGGTATCTGTAACATCACAGCGGAAATGATGAAAGCGGGTGGTGACAACATCATTGACTGGCTTACCCATATCATCAATCATGTCTGGATTACCGAGCACCCCCCAGAAGACTAGGCCAGAGGCATCATTCTCCCCTTCTGGAAACATAAGGGCGATAAAATGGTCTGTAACAACTACAGAGGCATTACACTTCTCTCTATCCCAGGAAGAATCTTCACCAGCATACTTCTCACCTGAGCCCTCCCGGCCATTAGAAGCAAAAGACGCCCCCAACAGGCGGGCTTCATGCCAAACCGCTACGCAACGGACCAAATCTCTGCCCTCCGCCTCATCATAGAGAAGGTACACGAGTTCCCCCAAGACAGACACCTCTATATTGCCTTTCTTGATCTCAAGGCGGCTTTCGACACTGTGGACCACGCCTCCCTCTGAAAAATTCTCACCATCCTCGGAGCACCAAGAAAAATTACCACCCTCTTTTAAAAGCTCTACAGTGAGGCCGAAAGCTGTGTGCGTGTCAATGGTACCAACTCCACCTGGTTCTCAATCAACAGCAGTGTGAGACAGGGATGTGTAGCTTCACCAGACCTTTTAAACTGTATCATTGACCATTAGATGGAACGGATATGTGCGCGTATTCCAGGGGTCAAACTAGGCAGTTATAGCCTCACTGATCTGGAATACGCAGATGACATTTATGCCATTTTGCTCCACCCCTGATCAGTTGAAAGAAGCCTTGGAAATCAAAGACAAAGTCAGCTTTATTGTCAATTTCTCCACATGCCAAAGACACCCAAAGAAACCGAAATTTCGTTCCCCCATCCCATGGTGACAAGACATGGCCCACAACAGACAATCAAGTAAACAAGTAAACAACAGCGTGCTGAATAAATAATGAATAAATAATACAACAAATAAATAAATAAGAGGAGCAAAAAGGAGCAAGTGAGCGTACAGCAGACATTCCAGAAAATAGCGCAACAGTGCCGCACGCGACGCAGAAGGGGGTAGCGAGTTCAGGGTCCTAACAGCCTGGAGAAAGAAGCTGTTGGCGAGTCTAGTGGTGCGGGAGCGCAGGCTCCTGTACCTCTTCCCAGAGGGCAGAAGGTCAAACAAAGAGTGAGCCGGGTGACTCACATCTCTCGCAATCGAGGTTGCCTTGCGGGCGAGATGGGAGGTGTAAATGTCCTTCAGGGAGGGGAGCGAAGCACCAATAATCTTACCAGGCGTATTCACTATGCGCTGCAGGGCCTTCAAGTTCTGTTTAGTGCAGTTACCACCCCAGACAGCGATGCAACTGGTGAGGACGCTCTCAATGGTGCCACGGTAGAATGTACACAGGACTGCCTGAGGAGCACATGCACGCCTGAGCTTCCGCAGTAAGTACAGGCGGCGCTGAGCTACTCTGGTAGAGGACCCGAGCTTGAAGGGAAAAAGAGACCACCCACGGGGGGTGAGGAAAAGTTTTTTTTTGTTACATACACACACACACGCGCACACACACACACACACACACACACACACACACACACACACACACACACACACACACACACACACACACACACACACACACACACACACACACACACACACACACACACACACACACACACACACAGTGGAAAGTACATCAGGACTTTAAAAATATTTTCTAAATTTCAGCGACGGCTCTGTCACAATAATGCGACCAGAGCGGTGCAGTTGCGCGGTCAGCGACGTGCTACGGTTGGGCGTTCGGCGGTGCGCTGCAGTTGCGCGATCGGACAAAAATGTGCAAATGAAAATAATGCTTAAAATAGGCGGGTTTTTTTTTTTGTTCGGAACGGATTAAATTTTTTCCCATTATTTGTAAGGGGAAAACATGATTAGGAATTTGAACTATTCACTTCTCGAACAGCCTTCTTTAACGGATTGTGGTCGAAAACCGAGGCTCCACTGTGTGTGTGTGTGTGTGTGTGTGTGTGTGTGTGTGTGTGTGTGTGTGTGTGTGTGTGTGTGTATATATATATATATAGTATATATGTATATACACGTATATATAAATGGGGACAAGTAGTATAGAAAAAAATATAGTATATATATATATATATATAAACTTTTCCTCACCCCCCGTGGGTGGTCTCTTTTTCCCTTCAAGCTCGGGTCCTCTACCAGAGACCTGGGAGCTGGAGGGTTCTACGCAGTATCTTTGCTGTTCCTAGTACTGCACTTTTCTGGACTGAGATGTCAGATGTTTTTCCTGGGATCTGTTTCAGCCACTCCTCCAGTTTGGGGGTTACTGCCCCTAGTGCTCCAATGACCACAGGTACCACTGAAGTCTTCACTCTCCAGGCCTTCTCCAGCTCTTCTCTGAGCCCTTGATATTTCTCAAGTTTCTCATGTTCCTTTTTCCTAATGTTACCATCATTTGGGATGCCTATGTCAACCACAACGGCTTTCCTCTGCTCTTTGTCCACCACCACAATGTCCGGTTGGTTCGCCATTACCATTCTGTCTGTCTGGATCTGGAAGTCCCAGAGGATCTTGGCTTGGTCATTCTCTACCACCTTTGGAGGTGTTTCCCACTTGGATCTTGGGACTTCCAGTCCATACTCTGCACAGATGTTCCTGTACACTATTCCAGCTACTTGGTTATGGCGCTTTACCTGCCACCATCTTACACCCTGCAGTTATGTGCTGGATTGTCTCAGGACCTTCTATGCACAATCTACACCTGGGGTCTTGTCTGGTGTGGTAGATTTGGGCCTCTGTTGCTCTGGTGCTCAAGGCCTGTTCTTGTGCAGCCAGGATCAGTGCCTCTGTGCTGTCCTTCAGACCAGCTCTTTCTAGCCATTGGTAGGATTTCTGGATATCAGCCACTTCAGCTATGTTTCGGTGGTACATCCCATGTAGGGGCTTGTCCTCCCATGATGGTCCCTCCAGCACCTCATCGTCCTTTGATGCCCATTGTCTGAGACATTCACTCAGCACGTGATCCGTTGGGGCCTTATCCCTGATGTACTTATGGATCTTGGATGTTTCAGCTTGGATAGTGGCTCTCACGCTCGCTAGTCCTCGGCCTCCTTCTTTACGGCTAGTGTACAGTCTCAGGGTGCTGGACTTGGGATGGAACCCTCCATGCATGGTTAGGAGCTTTCGTGTCTTGATATCTGTGGTCTGTATATCTTCCTTTGGCCACCGTATGATTCCTGCAGGGTATCTGATTACTGGTAGAGCGTAGCTGTTAATGGCTAGGGACTTGTTCTTGCCGTTGAGCTGACTTCTTAGGACTTGCCTTACTCGATGGAGGTATTTGGCTGTGGCTGCTTTCCTTGTTTCCTCGTCAAGGTTGCCATTTGCCTGTGGAATTCCAAGATATTTGTAGCTGTCCTCAATGTCTGCTATTGTTCCTTCTGGGAGTGAGACCCCCTCTGTGTGGATTACCTTTCCTCTTTTAGTCACCATGCGGCCACATTTCTCAAGTCCGAATGACATTCCGATGTCAGAGCTGTAGATCCTGGTAGTGTGGATCAGGGAGTCAATGTCCCGCTCATTCTTAGTTTTCCACTGTTTCATCGAGTTGGCGATGAAGGTTCTCAGAGTCCCATTGATGTTGTACAGCCTCAAGCATTCAGTGATCCAAGTATGTGGCATTGAGTCATATGCTTTCTCGTAATCAATCCAGGCAGTGCTCAGGTTTGTACGTCTGGTTCTGCAGTCTTGGGTGACTGTTCTATCCACCAGGAGTTGATGTTTTGCTCCTCTGGTATTTTTACCAATCCCTTTCTGAGCAGTGCTCATGTATTGATCCATGTGCCCGCTGATCTTATCTGATATTATGCCCGACATCAGCTTCCATGTTGTGGAGAGGCAGGTGATTGGCCGGTAGTTGGATGGGACTATACCCTTTGAAGGATCCTTCTGGATCAGAATCGTACGCCCTTGCGTTAGCCATTCAGGGTGAGTCCCATCCCTTAGCAGCTGGTTCATTTGTGCTGCCAGGCGCTCATGGAGAGTTGTAAGTTTCTTGAGCCAGCTGTGGATCATGTCATGGCCTGGTGCTGTCCAGTTTTTCATTCCTGAGACTCTTCTCTGGATGTCTGCCACTGTGATGGTTACTGGGTTCTGTTCAGGGAGCTTGCTGTGGTCCTTTCTCAGAGCCACCAGCCACTGTGCATCCTTCTTATGTGATGCCTCCCGCTCCCATATATTCTTCCAGTACTGTTCAGTTTCCAGCCTTGGTGGGTCTGCTCTGCTATTATTCCCCTGCCACTGAGCGTACGCTTTCGCTGGTTGTGTTGTGAACAACCTGTTTATTCGTCTGGCTTCATTCTCTCTTGTGTACCTCTTTAGGCGGCTGGCCAAGGCTTGGAGTCTTTGTTTGGGAGTTTCGAGTGCTTCAGGTATGGGCATCTGGCTGTATTTCTTGGGAACTTGCTTTTTCATTGCACCTTTCTGGGCCTCTGTCATTTGGCTCACTTCTCTCCGTGCTATCTTGATTTTGGCCTCCAGCCTTCTCTTCCATGGTGGGCACTGTTGTGGTCGCATATGGTCATTCTTCTTGTAGCCAAGCATTTCTAGGATCACTGCTGCTGAGGTGTATATCAGCTCATTGGTTTCAGTGATGGTAGCCGTAGGAATTGTTGTCAGTGCTGCATTCATATCTTCTAGGAGACTTTCTGAGGGTACTTCACTTAGCCTCTGCAGTGTGTATCTAGGTTCCCGAGCATTCATTCTCACCGTGATCTTGTTCTTCAGGTCAGTTGCTGCCTCATTCAGCTTGATTGTGCTTATTGGGGTTTCGTACCCAACCTCTGGACTTGTCCATGGATTTAACTCGTCTCTGACCTGGTGCTCTGGTTGACCTTCGCTATGGCATTTGTGTTGTATCTCATCAATCTTGAGTTGTGATAGCAGGTGCCGTTTATGGATATTGGAACATTGAGCTACTAGTTGCTTGGCCGATAGTGTTGACTGTGGGTATCGAAGTTGCCATTGTGCCCGCATTCTCTGCATGTAATCCCTCTCGCTCGGGTTGCTGGAGTAGTAGCATTCCAACAGATCCTTATTCTCGCATCTCACCCATTTGTGTCTTGTTCCAGTAGCCCATTTTTCATCAGGGTGCTCTGGTTCCCCAGCACCCGACGCAGACCTTGTTTGTCCGGGCGACGTCTGAGCCGGCATGTCTTTCGTTTCTTGTACTCTCATTATGTCTGAGGTAGGCGGTATCGTTAAGGGTCTCGCCTAAGGACCCACACTGACTGTTGGTAAGGTAATCGCTCATTGCTCATATTGTGCCCCTGCCGGGCATATATATATATATATATATATATATATATATATATATATATATATATATATATATATATATATATATATATATATATATATATATATACACACATACATGAACATTTTAGGTAGCAAAGTGCTATAAAAGCTACATAGGTGACTTAATGTCATTGAAGGAATTCACTGTTTGATAGACTATTTGCCTAGAATGGATGCATGTTGTCTGACCCCCCAGAAACTATTTAGTACAGGGGTGGGCAAACTTTTAGACTTGCGGGCCGAATTGGGTTCTAAATTTGGAACGAGGGGCCGAACAAGGAGCAGTTGGATGTCGTGTTTGTGTGAAGTAATATAAACAACATGTAAAGGTCATTGCATAAAATGTTTTGGCCTTTAGTAGGTAGTAAAACATGGATATTCAAAAAAGCTTTTTGTAAACAAATGCATTTATTAATAGCATTAAAAAATAGATTTCACCAAAAAACTCAGTGAGTCTCATTAAATATGACACTGTTATCATGAATAACAATTTCCATCACTTCAGTGCCTGCAGGTCAGATTTAATAAAAGATGATAGTGAAGATAATGAAAGATATTTATCTTATGAGGCGAAATCACATCAAACGGCAAACCTTCTGACTAAATACATCATCTTGAAGAATCAGTGAAAGAATACATCTAAATAACGTAATAAAGAAATCAAAATGGCATGGTGACAGATATCTGAAAATCAGAGCAGAGCTTTAACTCACAAACACCTGGTGACAGAGGTGAGGAAACGGGAATCACTTTCTTAAAGGCGGGCTTAAGAACTTTAAAAGTTAAGATTAGTCGCAAACGGGTGGTGTGTCAATGTCCTTGAGCATCCTGCATTGTTTGAAAATGAGAATGGTCGCTAGTTTCAACCCCTGCTATTTGTACAAATTATTTTGAAAATGTTTTTTTTTTTTACAACAAACTATAGTAACTCCCCTTCATTTTCAGTGGGAACAGTGTTGTTGGTCTCCCTTTTTTGCGAGTGCATCATAGTCTGGAGTAAAATTTGTTGTGGCAATTCTTAGTATACAGCCGAGGTGTGGGTCTGTTAACCTAGATCTGTGATGGGCTTTGTTCATGTTCATGTGGCTGAACGTCTGCTCACACACGTAGTCCGAGCCAAATAATTGTCCACTCTTTTTGAAACAATCGGCACTCAGTGTCCACCTTTCTTTTCCTTGGGCCACTCATTTTAATGGAAGGATTCCAGGGGAAGGTTTGTGGGTGGCTTTGGCGTATAACTGTATCTAAAAGCTCAGCGCGTGAATTTCGAGAATGCTGACGTTACAGCCCACACTCGAAATGCAATCTCGGCACTGATAGAAATAGAGTGTGGCGTGCGCCGGGTCCGTACTACTGAACACGTACGCGTACTTGTGAGTGTGCACTGAGCTTTCTGACACAGCTTTTGGGAGTAAATGTGTGGACGGGTGTTTCCCCATCTACTGGGGAAACGCAGTCATTGCAGGGAAAGTGACAAAAAAAAGGTTAATAATACAATTTATTCAGGTTTGGTGGGCCAGATTGCCCATGTCTGCGTTAGTAGATGCTCTATTAAGTCATTAGCCTCACTTTTGGTTCCTTTTATGTGTATTCAGGAGTTGTCTGATCTTCGGCACATTCATGCTAAGCTGAAGAAGCAGTTCCAGGACAAGACAGCAGAGCTTGCCCACGCAAACAGGAGGGTGGAGGGCCATGAAGCTGAAGTAAAAAAACTGCGACTGCGGGTTGAAGAGTTAAAGAAAGGATTAGGACAGGCTGAAGATGAGGTAAGAACTAAATCTTTGTTATGTTTTGTTTGACTGTTAAGATTGCAGAACAGCGACTTTAATAATTGTGTTATGCCCAAATACAAATCTCTGACCTCAGTCTACTTCACCAATACATATGACTAGGGCTTGACATAAATGTTGTTACTCACCAACCACTTTTGACTAGTGGCTTCCCAGAGTTACTAGCCATTCAGGATTATACATACCTCGACTTACGAACGCCTATACTTACAAACATTTCAAGATACGAACTGGAGCCTTGCGATGTTTTTCCATCTACTTATGAACCAATTTTTGACTTCCGAACCAATGCACCAGCCACCCCCAGTCTCCCTGCCTTGTCTCCTTTGCTCTGCTATACCCTGTTTGTCTCGGCACGTTACCAGTGTAGAAAATAAGAACCGTAATTTCTGGACTAGAAGCCTCACCTGATTATAAGCCCGCAAATTATTTACAAAGCCAAGGCAAGGCAAGTTTATTTGTATCACACTTTTCAGCAATAAGGGAATCCAAAGTGCTTCACACAAGACATGAAAGGCATCAGAGAAAACGAAAACATTAAAAGCATCAAGGCGCAGTTATAAAACATTAAAATCAGTTGATTAAAATTAAAATCAGTAAAAATCAAAATAAAACAGGAACAGATTAACAGTGCAGTATAAGTTGAGGTAAAATCAGCAATAGGCAGCAGCAAACAAAGAAGTCGTCAGTTCTGTCTTAAATACATTGAGAGTTGCAGCAGACCTGCATGTCTCTGGAAGTTTGTTCCAAATATTTGGAGCATAGAAGCTGAACGCTTCTTCTCCCTGTTTAGTTCTGACTCTGGGAACAGAGAGCAGACCTGTGCCAGACAATCTGAGAGATCTGGATGGTTCGTAAGGGAGCAGCAGGTCAGAAATATACTTGGGCTCTAGACCATTGAGAGCCTTATAAACCAGTAAAAGTATTTTAAAATTAATTATGAGCTACCATATTTTTTGGACTAAAAGTCACTCCGGAATATACGTCGCATTAACCATAAAATGCACAATAAAGGGAAAAAAACATATAAGTCGCTCCGGAGTATAAGTCGCATTTTGGGGGAAATTTATTCGACAAAATCCAACACCAAGAACAGACATGAACGAGCAACAGCAGGCTAAACGATACGGTATGCTAACGTGATATAAACAAACGAAGAGCTGAGAACGGGCCTGACGTAACATTGACAATTATCCAAATAACTATAACATAAATAACACCTTTATCGAACCATCTGTGTCACTCCAAATCATTCAATCCATCGATCGTCCTTTATGTCAACAATGCCGGGTGCGCGCCGCTGACGGCGGTTGAACTTCAAATTATTCCACAGGCCCATATAACGATATATAAATTATATATCAAATAACTGTTGTATAAGCAATAATATTATCAAACCATCTGTATCACTCCAAATCATTAAATCCATCGACCGTCCTTTATGTCAACAATGCCGCATGCGCACTGCGCTGCTGACGGCGGTTGCACTTCAAATTATTCCACAGGCCCATATAATGATATATAAATTATATATCAAATAACTATTATATATGCAATAATATTATCAAACCATCTGTGTCACTCCAAATGATTAAATCCATCGATCATCCTTTATGTCAACAATACCGGGTGCGCGCCGTTGACGACGGTTGCACTTCAAATTATTCCACAGGCCCATATAACGATATATACTGTATTTATTCTAATTATCGCCCATATTCTAATAATCCCCCAGTGTGTGTTAGTGATGACATAAAATATAAACATTGATACCGCTAATTATCGCCCATGCTGCTAAAAATTCCCCCCAAAACTTACGTTTTCCTCCGCGACTGCATGCCGACGTCATTGCACAAGTTTAAATATGACTGATTTAACAGCACGTCGAATGTCCCTTTTAAATTCTTTTTCTCCATAAACTATGATACAATTACACTCGTCACTCCACTACAATATCCTCACACAATTACATTATCGGGGTGTGCGCTCGAACAAGACGATTGCGATAACATGACGTGCGCAACGTGATGTGCGACGGTAACGTGTCGCATCGATGGAGTGTCAATTGACGCACCCCGCTGTTAGAGGTAGATCAAAACAGCCGCTGTTCTAGTGTTAAGAACACCAGTGAGATGCAAGTATTGCATACTAGATAAGGAAAATACACATCGCCCACCCCCCCGTTGGACATAAACCTTCTCTAATTATCGCCCTGGGTGATAATTAGAATAAATACGGTAAATTATATATCGAATAACTATCATATAAGCAATATTATTATCAAACCATCTGTGTCACTCCAAATCATTAAATCCATCGATCGTCCTTTATGTCAACAATGCCGCATGCGCGCCACTGACCGCGGTTGCACTTCAAATTATTCCATAGGCCCATATAACAATGTACAACTATTATATAAGCAATAATATTATCAAACTATCTGTGTCACTCCAAATCATTAAATCCATCAATCGTCTTTTATATCAACAATGCCGGTCGGGTGCGCGCCGCTGACGGCGGTTGTACTTCAAAATATTCCACAGGCCCATATAATTCTAAACAACAATTTTATCAAACAATCTCTGTCACTCAAAGTCATTAAATCCCGTGATCAAATCCTTTGTCCTGTATGTAGCGTATGCGCTGCGCGGCAGTTGCAGTTCAGATTACAGTAATCCCTTGATACATCGCGGTTCGTTTATCGCGGTTTCACTACATCGCGGATTTTTGAATTTTGAAAATTTGGGAATAATTTCACATATAAATCACTCCTGAGTATAAGTCGACCCCGAACTCGAGCAGCAGCATTTTGAATCGGCTGCAGCTGTCTGATTGACCCTTTTAGAAAGGCTTGTAAAAACCTCGTTACAATAGTCAAGTCTACCAAAAACAAAAGCATGGACAAGCTTTTCCAGATCTTGCTGAGACATAAGGCCTTTAATCCTTGATATGTTCTTCAGGTGGTAGTAGGCTGACTTTGTAATGGTTTAATGTGACTGTTAAAATTCAAGTCTGAGTCCATAATTACACCAAGATTTCTAGCTTGGTTTGTGGGCTTTAACATCACTGAGTGAAGCTGAGTGGTGACTTTTAATCGTTCATCTTTTGCTCCAAAAACAATTACTTCAGTTTTCTCTTTGTTTAATAGGAGAAAGTTCTGGTACATCCAGTCATTGAGTTGTTCAATGCATTTAATCAGTGTTCGTATGGGATTATAATCTCCTGGTGATATGCATTTGTGTGTCACCCGCATTATTATGGTAACATATTTTGTTTTCTTCCATAATCTTAGCTAGTGGGAGCATGTAAATATTAAATAGTGTAGGCCCCAGGATTGAACCTTGGGGGACCCCAAAGGTTATGTTTGTATGATTAGATGTGTAGTTACCTATAGACACAAAGTTGTCTCTGTCCTTTAAGTAGGATTCAAACCACTTAAGTGTTATAAGTCCCCCAATGATCATCGTCACACACACATCTGGGTGTGGTAAAATTTGTCCTCTGCATTTAACCCATCCCCATGTGATTTTGATCCATCCCCTGGGGGAGAGGGGAGCAGTGAGCAGCAGCGGTGCCGCGCTCGGGAATCATTTGGTGATCTAACCCCCCAATTCCAACCCTTAATGCTGAGTGCCAAGCAGGGAGGCAATGGGTCCCATTTTTATAGTCTTTGGTATGACCCGGCCGGGGTTTGAACCCACAACCTTCCAGTCTCAGGGCGGACACTCTACTACTAGGCCACTGAGCTGTCAGTGTTATGCCAGAAAGTCCCACCCAGTTTTCCAGACGCACTAGTAATATGTTGTGGTCAACTGTATCAAATGCAGCACTGAGATCCAGTAATACTAAGACTGAGTTTTTGCTACTGTCTGTGTTTAAATGAATATCGTTGAAGACTTTCACGAGAGCCGTCTCAGTGTTGTGGTGCGGTCGGAAACCTGGCTGAAAGAATTCGAAACAGTTGTGTAGTGCCATATAATTAGTCAGCTGCTTAAAAACAACTTTTTCAATTATTTTACTTAGGAACGGTAGGTTTGATATGGGCCTGTAGTTATTCATCACTGAATTGTCTAAATTATTCTTTTTTAGGAGTGGCTTGATGATTACAGTTTTCAGGGCCTGTGGGAACACACCTGAGACAAGTGATGTGTTTACAATGTGCAGGAGATCTGAGGCCATGCAGTTAGAAACTGTTTTCAAAAACCTTGAGGGCAGAATATCCAAACAGCAGGGATTTCAGATGTTGTATTATGTCCTCCAGATTTTCATGGTTGATTGGATCAAATTGTGTCATGCCATCACAAGTGATTTTGGGTTCACACTGGGCCGACACATATCCTGTACCTGCAATGGAGGGAGTGACCTAATTTTCAGAATTTTGTCAGTGAAGAAGGAGGCAAATTCATTGCAGGCCCCAGTGCAGACTTGGGCAAACTATGGCCCGCAGGCCACATCCGGCCCACGGGGCCGTTTAATCCGGCCCGCCAAACCTGAATAAATTGTATGATTAAATCTTCTTTTCTGTCATTTTCCACGCAATTACTGTTTCCCCAATAGATGGGGAAGCGCCCGCCCGTGCATTTGCTCCCGGAAACCGTGTCAGAAAGCTCGGTGCACACACAAGTGCGTGTACGTACTAATTAGTATGGACCCAGCGCACTCCGCGCTCTATTTCTATCAGTGCCGAATTTCGAGTGTGGGCTGTGACGTCAGCATTCTCGTAATTCGCACGCTGAGCTTTCAGATACAGTTTTACGTTAATGCCACCCACAAACCTTCCCCTGGAATCCTTCCATTAAAATGAGTGGCCCGAGAAAAAGAAAGGTGGACACTGAGTGCCGAGTGTTTAAAAAAACAGAGTGGACAATTTGGCTCGACCTTCGTGTGTGAGCAGACATTCAGCCACATGAACGTCAACAAAGCCCAAACAACAGATCGAGGTTAACGGGCCGACACCTCAGCTCTATCCTAAGAATTACCACAACACATTTTACTGCAGACCATGATGCACTAGCAAAAAAGGGAAACCAACAATACCATTGATTTGTTTACTTTATTTAGATGTATTCTTTCATTGATTCTTCGAGATAATGTATTGGGTTAGAATGTTTGCCGTTTGATGTGATTTCACCTCATTAGATAAACACTGTGAGTCGTCACCACGAGGTGGAGGGGTTTGCGTGCCCCTATGATCCTAGGAGCCATGTTATCGGGGGCTTCATGCCCCTGGTAGGGTCACCCATGGCAAACGGGTCCTAGGTGAGGGGCCAGACAAAGCACGGCTCACACAAGCCCCTTATGATGAATAACATAAATGGATTTCGTTTTCCCTCACCCCGACGCGGGTCACTCCGGGCCCCCCTCTGGAGCCAGGCCTGGAGGTGGGGCTCGAAGGCGAGCGTCTGGTGGCCGGGCCTTCGCCCATGGGGCCCGGCCGGGCACAGCCCGAAAAGGAAACGTGGGTTCCCCTACCCATGGGCTCACCACCTGTGGGAGGGGCCAAAGGGGTGGGGTGCAGCGTAAGCTGGGCGGCGGCCAAAGGTAGGGACCTTGGCGGTCTGATCCCCAGCTGCACAAGCTGGGTCTTGGGACATGGAATGTCACCTCTCTGGCTGGAAAGGAGCCTGAGCTGGTGTGCGAGGCAGAAAAGTTCCGACGGGACATAGTCGGACTTGCCTCCACGCACAGTTTGGGTTCCGGTACAAGCCCTCTCGAGAGGGGCTGGACTCTCTTCCACTCTGGAGTTGCCCACAGTGAGAGACGTCGAGCAGGTGTGGGTATACTTATTGCCTCCCGGCTGTGCGCCTGCACATTGGGGTTCACCCCGGTGAACGAGAGGGTAGCATCCCTCCGCCTTCGGGTGGGGGGACGGGTCCTGACTGTTGTTTGTGTCTATGCACCAAATGGCAGCTCAGATTCCCCACCCTTCTTGGAGTCCCTGGAGGAAGTGCTGGAGGGCGCTCCTTCTGGGGACTCCATCGTTCTACTGGGTGACTTAAATGCACACGTGGGAAATGACAGTGAGACCTGGAAGGGCGTGATTGGGAGGAACGCCCCCCCCCCCGATCTGAACCCGAGTGGTGTTCTATTATTGGACTTCTGTGCTCAACACGGATTTTCTATAATGAACACCATGTTCAGGCATAAGGGTGTCCATGTGTGCACTTGGCACCAGGACACCCTAGGCCACAGTTCGATGATTGACTTTGTAGTTGTGTCATCGGATTTGCGGCCGCATGTTTTGGACACTGGGGCGAAGAGAGGGGCGGAGCTGTCAACTGATCACTACCTGATGGTGGGTTGGCTCCGATGGTGGGGGAAGATGCCGATCCGACCTGGCAGACCCAAACGCTCTGCGAGGGTCTGCTGGGAACGTCTGGCAGAATCCCCTTTCAGGAAGAGCTTCAACTCCCACCTACGGCAGAGCTTTTCCCACGTCCCGGGGGACATTGAGTCCGAGTGGACCATGTTCTCCGCCTCCATTGTTGAGGCGGCCGACCGGAGCTGTGGCCGTAAGTTCGTTGGTGCCTGTCGTGGCGGCAATCCCCGAACCTGCTGGTGGACACCGGCTGTAAGGGATGCCGTCAAGCTGAAGAAGGAGTCTTATCGGGCCGTTTTGGCCTGCGGGACTCCGGAGGCAGCTGACAGGTACCGGATGGCCAAGCGGAACGCGGCTTCGGCGGTTGCTGAGGCAAAAACCCGGGCGTGGGAAAAGCCATGGAGAATGACTTCCGGACCGTTTCGAGGAAATTCTGGTCCACCATCCGGCGTCTCAGGAGGGGGAAGCAGCGCAACGTCAACACTGTTTACAGTGGGGATGGCGTTCTGCTGACCTCGACTCGGGACGTCGTGATTCGGTAGGGAGAATACTTCGAAGACCTCCTCAATTCCACCTACACACCTTCCATTGTGGAAGCAGGGCCTGGGGACTCTGAGGCGGACTCTCCAATCTCTGGGGTCGAAGTCACTGAGGTAGTTAAAAAAAACTATTCGGTGGCATGAGATCCGCCCTTGAGTTCTTAAGGGCTCTGGATGTTGTGGGGCTGTCATGGCTTACACGCCTCTACAACACTGCGTAGACATTGGGGACAGTACCTCTGGATTGGCAGACTGGGGTGGTGGTTCTCTTCTTTAAGAAGGGGGACCGGATGATGTGTTCCAGTTACAGGAGAATCACACTCCTCAGCCTTCCTGGTAAGGTCTATTCAGGGGTGCTGGAGAGGAGGGTCCGTCGGGAGGTCGAACCTTGAATTCTGGAGGAGCATTGTGGCTTTCATCCTGGCCGTGGAACAGTGGAACCAGCTCTACACACTCAGCAGGATCCTCGAGGGTGCATGGGAGTTCGACCAACCAGTCCACATGTGTTTTGCGGACTTGGAGAAGGCGTTCGACCGTGTCCCTCGGGAGGTTCTGTGGAGGGTGCTTCAGGAGTACGGGGTGCCAAGTCAACTGATAAGGGCGGTTCGGTCCCTGTATCACCGATGCCAGAGTTTGGTCCGCATTTCCGGCAGCAAGTCGGATTCGTTCCCAGTGAGGGTTGGACTCCGCCAAGGCTGCCCTTTGTCACCGATTCTGTTCATAATTTTTATGGGCAGAATTTCTAGGCGCAGCCAAGGCGTTGAGGGGGTCCGGTTTGGGGACCTCAGCATCGCGTCTCTGCTTATCACAGACAACATGGTGCTGTTAGCTTCTTCAGGCTGTGATCTCCATCTCTCACTGGAGCGGTCCGCAGCCGAGTGTTCAGCGGTCGGGATGAGGGTCAGCCCCTCCAAATCTGAGTCCATGGTCCTCGATCGGAAAAGGGTGGAATGCCCTTTCCGGATCGGGGATGAGATCCTGCCCCAAGTGGAGGAGTTTAAGTATCTTGGGGTCTTGTTCACGAGTGAGGGGAGGATGTAGCGCGAGATCGACAGGCGGATCGGTGCAGCGTCAGCAGTCATGCGGACTCTGTACCGGTCCGTCGTGGTAAAGAGAGAGCTGAGCCAAAAGGCAAAGCTCTCAATTTACCGGTCGATTTACGCTCCTACCCTCACCTATGGTCACAAGCTATGGGTAGTGACCGAAAGAACGAGATCCATGTACAAGCGGCCGAAATGAGTTTTCTCCGCAGGATGTCCAGGCTCTCCCTTAGAGATAAGGTGAGAAGCTCGGTCATCCGGGAGAGACTCGGTATAGAGTCGCTACTCCTCCACGTTGAGAGGAGCCAGATGAGGTGGCTCGGGCATCTCATCAGGATGCCTCCTGGACGCCTCGCTGGGGAGGTGTTCTGGGCATGTCTCACCGGCAGGAGACCCCGGGGACGACCCAGGATGCGCTGGAGAGACTATGTCTCTCAGCTGGCCTGGGAACACCTTGGGATCCCCCGGGACGAGCTGGTTAAAGTGGCTGGGGAGAGGGAAGTCTGGGAGTCCCTCCTGAAGCTGCTGCCCCCCCGACCCGACCCCAGATAAGCGGAAGAAGATGGATGGATGGATCGATGGATAGATAAACATATTTCATAAATCTGACCTGCAGACGCTGAAGTGATGGAAACTATTATTCATAATAACAGTGTCGTATTTAATGAGAATCACTGATGGTAGTTTTTGCTGAAATATTTTTTAATGCTGTTAATGAATGCATTTTTTTTCAAAAAGCTTTTTTTGAATATCTATGCTTTAATACCTACTAAAAGTAAAAACCATTTATGCAATGACCTTTATATTACCGTATTTTTCAAACTATAAGTCGCGTTTTTTTGGGGGGGCGACTTATACTGAGGAGCAACTTATATGTGAATTTTTCCATACATTTTCAAAATAAAAAAAAAATGAAACCGCGATAAACAAACCACAATGTAGCAAGGGATTACTGTAATATAAAATTTCAAGTGTCGTCAGCAGCGCGGCGCGGCGGTTGTTTACGTAAAGGACAAAGATTCGATCACGGGATGACGAAGATGACGATGGGCTCCACATATTACCGGCATCATTAGCGGCTTTGCTTGTAAGTGACACGAAGGATGAAGAGTTTGAAGGATTTAATGATTTTGAGTGACACAGAAGGTTTGAAAAACTATTATGGCTTTTACGCACGCCCGGTCCTACTCTACGGAGCTCTCTTTCACCTCCGTGGATGGAAATCGGGGGCCGGCGCTCGTCCGGGTGGCTGACCGGGGACGGTGAATGGGGCTCGGACATGGCTTTTACGCACGCCCAGTCCTATTCTATGGAGCTCTCTTCCACCTCCGTGGCTGGACGTGCCACCTCCCGGGATGGAAGTCCACACCACCACACGCCTGAAAGTCCACACCGGTGCTTGGGGCCGTGTGGCGGTGAACTATTTATGTTATAATGATTTGATATATTTTATTTCGTGTAGCAACTTCTATATGATTTTATCGTTACAGTTCAGTAGTTGTTGGCTCATTGAACTATTGTTTTGTTAAATAAAGAGGCTTTTACCAAACCCGCGTCTTTCCTTGTACTTTGTTAATGCTACGATATAGTTATATACTAGACCTGTGGAATAACGACGAGGCTGACGTCAGGGCGCACGCACGGCGTTGTTGACAAAGGACAAGGAATTTGATCGATGGATTTAATGATTTGGAGTGACACAGATGGTTTGATAATATTATTGCTTATATATTAGTTATTTGATACATAATTTATATATCGTTATATGGGCCTGTGGAATATTTTGAAGTGCAAGCGCCGTCAGTGGCGCGCACCCATTGTTGACATAAAGGACGATTGATGGATTTAATGAATTGGAGTTGTCACGCCCGTGCCACAGCACGCTCGGCCTGCACTTCGCTCGGCCACACCCCTTTCATTCCCGTAATGTCTGTCACCTGCTTCCTCTTGTTACCCTGTGTATTTAAGCCTTGCCCGTGTGTTTCTCCCTGTCGGTGTCTACTGTTGTGTCCATTCCTGTTCGTGCCCAGTGTTCCTGTTCTTGTCATCTGGTTTTCCCTCGGTCTGTCTGAAGGCTCACGGTCAGAATTTTAACCTTGTCCAAGGGGACTTCATGTCGGTCAGTCTGTTTGTTTTGCTGGCCGTGAGTCTCCCTCCCGTCTGTGTCGTCGGTTCCCCACCTGCCTCCCTTCCAACTCCTTTTCCCTGCAATAAATCCTGGTTCAAGCTGCATTTGGTCGCCCTGGCTCAACTCATTCCTGACAGAAGACACCGACCATCACAGCGACCAGCGCTTGGACCAACCGTTGCCGGCTCCCGCAACTGCTGCATGGTCGCCAAGGAGATGAGTTCAAGCGACGCAAGATGCACGGTTGCCCCCCCCCCCCCCAAAACAGATCCGACGGCGCGGATGTTGCGGCCGCCACTTGTTCCGGCGGCGCGGATCCAGTTGCTGTCACCGTCGGCCTTCAACGGTGCATGACGCACGGCCGCCCCCCGACCCAGTCCCAACGGCGCGGATGCTGCGGCCGCCATCAGTTCCGGCGGCGCGGATCCAGCGGCCGTCACCCGGTCGGCTTCAACGGCGCATGACGCACGGCCGCCCCCCGATCCAGTCCCGACGGCGCGGATGCTGCGGCCGCCACCAGTTCCGGCGGCGTGGATCCAGCGGCCGTCACCCAGTCGGCCTTCGGCGGTGTGTGACGTGCGGCCACCTCCCCATTTCCTCCCGGCCCTTGTTGGACAGTCTTGGATTTTTTCTTTTTTGGGACGTCGGGAGCCATCCCTTGTGGGGGGGGTACTGTCACGCCCGTGCCACAGCACGCTCGGCCTGCACTTCGCTCGGCCACACCCCTTTCATTCCCGTAATGTCTGTCACCTGCTTCCTCTTGTTACCCTGTGTATTTAAGCCCTGCCCGTGTGTTTCTCCCTGTCGGTGTCTACTGTTGTGTCCATTCCTGTTCGTGCCCAGTGTTCCTGTTCTTGTCATCTGGTTTTTCCCTCGGTCTGTCTGAAGGCTCACGGTCAGAATTTTAACCTTGTCCAAGGGGACTTCATGTCGGTCAGTCTGTTTGTTTTGCTGGCCGTGAGTCTGCCTCCCGTCTGTGTCGTCGGTTCCCCACCTGCCTCCCTTCCAACTCCTTTTCCCTGCAATAAATCCTGGTTCAAGCTGCATTTGGTCGCCCTGGCTCAACTCATTCCTGACAGAAGACACCGACCATCACAGCGACCAGCGCTTGGACCAACCGTTGCCGGCTCCCGCAACTGCTGCATGGTCGCCAAGGAGATGAGTTCAAGCGACGCAAGATGCACGGTTGCCCCCCCCCCCAAAAAAACAGATCCGACGGCGCGGATGTTGCGGCCGCCACTTGTTCCGGCGGCGCGGATCCAGTTGCTATCACCGTCGGCCTTCAACGGTGCATGACGCACGGCCGCCCCCCGACCCAGTCCCAACGGCGCGGACGCTGCGGCCGCCATCAGTTCCGGCGGCGCGGATCCAGCGGCCGTCACCCGGTCGGCTTCAACGGCGCATGACGCACGGCCGCCCCCCGATCCAGTCCCGACGGCGCGGATGCTGCGGCCGCCACCAGTTCCGGCGGCGTGGATCCAGCGGCCGTCACCCAGTCGGCCTTCGGCGGTGTGTGACGTGCGGCCACCTCCCCATTTCCTCCCGGCCCTTGTTGGACAGTCTTGGATTTTTTCTTTTTTGGGACGTCGGGAGCCATCTCTTGTGGGGGGGGGGGGGGGTACTGTCACGCCCGTGCCACAGCACGCTCGGCCTGCACTTCGCTCGGCCACACCCCTTTCATTACCGTAATGTCTGTCACCTGCTTCCTCTTGTTACCCTGTGTATTTAAGCCCTGCCCGTGTGTTTCTCCCTGTCGGTGTCTACTGTTGTGTCCATTCCTGTTCGTGCCCAGTGTTCCTGTTCTTGTCATCTGGTTTTCCCTCGGTCTGTCTGAAGGCTCACGGTCAGAATTTTAACCTTGTCCAAGGGGACTTCATGTCGGTCAGTCTGTTTGTTTTGCTGGCCGCGAGTCTCCCTCCCGTCTGTGTCGTCGGTTCCCCACCTGCCTCCCTTCCAACTCCTTTTCCCTGCAATAAATCCTGGTTCAAGCTGCATTTGGTCGCCCTGGCTCAACTCATTCCTGACAGGAGTGACAGTGATGGTTTTATAAACGTGTTATTTATGTAATAGTTATTTGACTAACTCTGAATCTTACGTCAGGCCCGTTCTCAGCTCTTCAGTTGTGTTTATGTCACGTTAGCATACCTATCGTTTAGCCTGTTGTTGCTCGTTCATGTCTGTTCTTTGTGTTGGATTTTGTCGAATCCCCCAAAATCCGACTTATACTCCGGAGCGACTTATATATGTTTTTTTTTACGTTATTGTGCATTTTATGGCTAATGCGACCTATATTCGGGAACGAATTTTATTCCGAAAAATACGGTACATCATTTCTATTACTTCACACAAGCATCCATCTGCTCCTGGTTCGGCCCCCCGGTCAAAATTTAGAACCCAATTCGCCCGCCAGTCAAAATGTTTGCCCACCCCTGCCCTAGTGGATAAAAGTTCAGGGGCTACTGACACAGGAGGGTTTGTTAGCCTGTCGACAGTAGCAAACAGGGCATGTGAATTATTGTTTTTGGAGATGATCCATCCATCCATTCATCCATCTTCTTCCGCTTATCCGGGGTCGGGTCGCGGGGGCAACAGCTTCAGGAGGGACTCCCAGACTTCCCTCTCCCCAGCCACTTCATCCAGCTCATCCCGGGGGATCCCAAGGCGTCCCCAGGCCAGCTGAGAGACATAGTCTCTCCAGCGCGTCCTGGGTCGTCCCCGGGGTCTCCTACCGGTGGGACATGCCCGGAACACCTCCCCAGGGAGGCGTCCAGGAGGCATCCTGATAAGATGCCCGAGCCACCTCATCTGGCTCCTCTCAACGTGGAGGAGTAGCGACTCTACTCCGAGTCTCTCCCGGATGACCGAGCTTCTCACCCTATCTCTAAGGGAGAGCCCGGACATCCTGCGGAGAAAACTCATTTCGGCCGCTTGTATCCGAGATCTCGTTCTTTCGGTCACGACCCATAGCTCGTGACCATAGGTGAGGGTAGGAGCGTAAATCGACCGGTAAATTGAGAGCTTTGCCTTTTGGCTCAGCTCTCTCTTCACCACAACGGACCGGTACAGGGTCCGCATTACTGCCGACGCTGCACCGATACTTGAACTCCTCCACTTGGGGCAGGATCTCATCCCCGATCCGGAGAGGGCATTCCACCCTTTTCCGATCGAGGACCATGGACTCGGATTTGGAGGTGCTGACCCTCATCCCGACCGCTTCACACTCGGCTGCGAACCGTTCCAGCGAGAGCTGGAGATCACGGCCTGAAGAAGCCAACAGCACCACGTCATCTGCAAAAAGCAGAGACGCGATGCTGAGGTCCCCAAACCGGACCCCCTCAACGCCTCGGCTGCGCCTAGAAATTCTGTCCATAAAAATTATGAACAGAATCGGTGACAAAGGGCAGCCTTGGCGGAGTCCAACCCTCACTGGGAACGAATCCGACTTACTGCCGGAAATGCGGACCAGGCTCTGGCATCGGTGGTACAGGGACCGAGCCGCCCTTATCAGTTGGCTCGGCACCCCGTACTCCCGAAGCACCCTCCACAGAACCTCCCGAGGGACACGGTCGAACGCCTTCTCCAAGTCCACAAAACACATGTGGACTGGTTGGGCAAACTCCCATGCACCCTCGAGGATCCTGCCGAGGGTGTAGAGCTGGTCCACTGTTCCACGGCCAGGACGAAAGCCACACTGCTCCTCCTGAATCCGAGGTTCGACCTCCCGACGGACCCTCCTCTCCAGCACCCCTGAATAGACCTTACCAGGGAGGCTGAGGAGTGTGATTCCCCTGTAATTGGAACACACCCTCCGGTCCCCTTTCTTAAAGAGGGGAACCACCACCCCAGTCTGCCAATCCAGAGGCACTGTCCCCGATGTCCATGCAACGTTGTAGAGGCGTGTCAGCCATGACAGCCCCACAACATCCAGAGCCTTTAAGAACTCTGGGCGGATCTCATCCACCCCCGGGGCCTTGCCACCGAGGAGTTTTTTAACTACCTCAGTGACTTCGACCCCAGAGATTGGAGAATCTTCCTCAATGGAAGGCGTGTAGGTGGAATTGAGGAGGTCTTCGAAGTATTCTCCCCACCGACTCACGACGTCCCGAGTCGAGGTCAGCAGCACGCCATCCCCACTGTAAACAGTGTTGACGTTGCACTGCTTCCCCCTCCTGAGACGCCGGATGGTGGACCAGAATTTCCTCGAAGCCGTCCGAAAGTCATTCTCCATGGCCTCACCGAACTCCTCCCACGCCCGGGTTTTTGCCTCAGCAACCGCCGAAGCCGCGTTCCGCTTGGCCATCCGGTACCCGTCAGCTGCCTCCGGAGTCCCGCAGGCCAAAACGGCCCGATAGGACTCCTTCTTCAGCTTGACGGCATCCCTTACCGCCGGTGTCCACCAGCGGGTTCGGGGGTTGCCGCCACGACAGGCACCAACGACCTTACGGCCACAGCTCCGGTCGGCCGCCTCAACAATGGAGGCGCGGAACATGGTCCACTCAGACTCAATGTCCCCCGCCTCCCCCGGGACGTGGGAAAAGCTCTGCCGGAGGTGGGAGTTGAAGCTCTTCCTGACAGGAGATTCTGCCAGACGTTCCCAGCAGACCCTCACAGAGCGTTTGGGTCTGCCAGGTCGGACCGGCATCTTCCCCCACCATCGGAGCCAACCCACCACCAGGTGGTGATCAGTTGACAGCTCCGCCCCTCTCTTCACCCGAGTGTCCAAAACATGCGGCCGCAAATCCGATGACACGACTACAAAGTCGATCATCGAACTGCGGCCTAGGGTGTCCTGGTGCCAAGTGCACACATGGACACCCTTATGTTTGAACATGGTGTTCATTATTGAAAATCCGTGTCGAGCACAGAAGTCCAACAATAGAACACCGCTCGGGTTCAGATCAGGGGGGCCGTTCCTCCCAATCACGCCCTTCCAGGTCTCACTGTCATTGCCCACGTGAGCATTGAAGTCACCCAGTAGAACGATAGAGTCCCCAGAAGGAGCGCTCTCCAGCACTTCCTCCAGGGACCCCAAGAAGGGTGGGTACTCTGAGCTGCTGTTTGGTGCATAGACACAAACAACAGTCAGGACCCGTCCCCCCACCCGAAGGCGGAGGGAGGCTACCCTCTCGTTCACCGGGGTGAACCCCAATGTGCAGGCGCCCAGCCGGGGGGCAATAAGTATACCCACACCTGCTCGACGCCTCTCACCGTGGGCAACTCCAGAGTGGAAGAGAGTCCAGCCCCTCTCGAGAGGGCTTGTACCGGAACCCAAACTGTGTGTGGAGGCTAGTCCGACTATATCTAGTCGGAATCTTTCTGCCTCGCACACCAGCTCGGGCTCCTTTCCAGCCAGAGAGGTGACATTCCATGTCCCAAGAGCCAGCTTCTGCAGCCGGGGATCAGACCGCCAAGGTCGCCGCCTTTGGCTGCCGCCCAGCTCACATTGCACCCGACCCCTTCGGCCCCTCCCACAGGTGGTGAGCCCATGGGAAGGGGGACCCACGTTTCCATTTCGGGCTATGCCCGGCCGGGCCCCATGGGCGAAGGCCCGGCCACCAGACGCTCGCCTTCGAGCCCCGCCTCCAGGCCTGGCTCCAGAGGGAGGCCCCGGTGACCCGCGTCCGGGCGAGGGAAAACTAAGTCCATTTATATTACTCATCATAAGGGGCTTGTGAGCCGTGCTTTGTCTGGCCCCTCACCTAGGACCCGTTTGCCATGGGTGACCCTACCAGGGGCATGAAGCCCCCGACAACATGGCTCCTAGGATCATAGGGGCACGCAAACCCCTCCACCACGATAAGGTGACGACTCGCGGAGAAATAATAAAAAAAATAATACGATTCAGTTTGCATCTTTTGGTGCTCATTGTTTCCCCACCACGCACAGCATGGATTCCATTTGTATCAATTTCAGTAGAACGATAGAGTCCCCAGAAGGAGCGCTCTCCAGCACTTCCTCCAGGGACCCCAAGAAGGGTGGGTACTCTGAGCTGCTGTTTGGTGATTCAATGAATCTTCATTTGGAGATGATGTCAGATAAAAAGGACTGCCTTGCACTTCTGAATTCCAGATCATAAATATGAAGTTTCTCTTTATAGATGTTATAATGAACATGGAGATTTGTTTTTGGCCACCTACGTTCAGCTTTTCAGCATTCTCTTTTACCGATTCTAACCAGGGTGTCATTTCTCCATGCCAGAGATCACTTTACTGGTGCAATAGTATCGATAAAATTTGTAAATTTAGTGTTAAAATTGTTCACAAGTTAATTAACTGTAATGCAGGAGAAGGCAGGTGTCGGAGAGAAAGTCTGGATAAACATTTCTCTTGTGTTATCAGTGATGTACCGTTTTGAGATTACCTCCGTTTGAACACTTCTATGTACAGAGAAAGTGATTTTAAAGAACACACAGGAATGGTCAGACAGACCAACGTCAGTCACCTCAACCTTAGAAATGTTTAAACCTTTAGCGATAATTAAATCCAAAGTGTGACCTTTGAGATGTGTTGGTTCTGTCACATGTTGAATTAATCCATGATTTTCAAGGACATCACACAGTTCTCTAGCGCTTCTGTCCACATGAATATTAAAATCACCAACAATAATAACACAGTCAAATTCAATGCAAATTATAGACAGTAATTCAGACAAATCATCAAAAATAGGCACAGGATATAGGTGGCCTGTAGGAAAAAAACTGCCCGGGAAGAGGAATTTAACTAAAGAGCAACATCCATCCATCCAATCATTTTCTGAACCGCTTGGTCCCCACGGGGGTCGCGGGCGTGCTGGAGCCTATCCCAGCCGTCAACGGGCAGTAGGCGGGGGACACCCTGAACCGGTTGCCAGCCAATCGCAGGGCACACAGAGACAAACAACCATCCGCACTCGCACTCACACCTAGGGACAATTTGGAGTGCTCAATCGGCCTACCAAGCATGTTTTTGGGATGTGGGAGGAAACCGGAGTGCCCGGAGAAAACCCACCCGGGAGAACATGCAAACTCCACACAGGGAGGGCCGGAGGTGGAATCGAACCCGCACCCTCCTAACTGTGAGGTGGACGTGCTACTCAGTGCGCCACCGAGCCGCCTAAAGCAACATATTCAAATGAATTAAAGTGTCCATATAAGAGTTCAGTGTGTTACAATTTTCGTCAACTGACTGAGGGAAATGAGGAGGCACTGGTATGTTTCGAGCCTGACATGCGGATCCTTAATAAATTGTCAGATTTAATTGCACCCTTTTTATTTCTCATCAGATTAACCAATCTTCTGTTACCTGTCATCACAGTGATTGAGAGAGCTTACTGAACTACATAGGGCCCTGACTTTTCCATGAGAACATTATTGATATCAGTTTCACAGCCTGGACCCGGCACATATCAATCAGACTCATAGGCGAAATATTTCAGAGGAGGTGGGGGGGGGGCTCTGTCACATTTTGTTGATGGCTCTTTCCAGTGCAGTGGAGTTGGAAGGGCTGTACTATGAAGGGGTTAAGGGGGGGAAATATGGGTTTTTGGAGTGGTGTGTATTGCAGGGATGAGAATAGCAAATGTGAAAAAACACTGAAAAGTAGCCCGGGGTCTGGGGGGCCGACCGGGGATCTGGGGGAGGGGCCGATATATATATATATATATATATATATATATATATATATATATATATACACACAGGACTGTCTCAGAAAAGTAGAATATTGTGATAAAGTTCTTTATTTTCTGTAATGCAATTTAAAAAAATGTCATACATTCTGGATTCATTACAACTCAACTGAAATATTGCAAGCCTTTTATTATTTTAATATTGCTGTTTATGGCACACAGCTTAAAAAAACTCAAATATCCTATCTCAAAATATTAAAATATCATGAAAAAGTATACTAGTAGGGTATTCAACTAATCATTTGAATGGTCTAATTAACTCGAAACACCTGCAAGGGTTTCTTGAGCCTTGAAAAACACAAGCTTGATTCAGTAAACTAAATCACAAGTATGGGGAAGACTGCTGATCTGACTGCTGTCCAGATGACCATCATTGACACCCTCCATCAGGAGGGTAAGACAAAAAGAAATTTCTCAAAGAGCAAACTGTTCACAAAGTGCCGTTTCAAAGCACATCCACAAAAAGTCTGTTGGAAGGGGTAAATGTGGCAGAAAACGCTGCACAACCAAGAAAGATGTGCGACTTGTGAAGAAGAGTCGCTTCCAGAATTTGGGGGGCTTCAAAGACAGTGGACTGAAGCTAGAGTCCAGGTATCAAAAGCCACTGTTCACAGACGTGTCCAGGAAATGGGCTACAATAGCCTTATTCCCATGGTCAAGTCACTTCTGAACTCAAGACAACAGAAGAAGCGTCTGACTTGGGCTATGGAAAAGAAGCACTGGACAGTTCCATAGTGGTCAGAAGTCCTCTTTTCAGACAAGAGCAATTTTTGTATTTCACTTGGAAGTCAAGGCGCCAGAGTCTGGAGAAGGGCTTGAGAGAAGCAAAATCCAAGTTGCTTGAAATCCAGTGTGAAGTTCCCACAGTCAGCAGTGGTTTGGGGAGCCATGTCAGCTGCTGGTGTTGGTCCACTGTGTTTCATCAAGTCCAGAGTAAATGCAGATTTTAGAGCACTACATGCTTCTGTCTGCTAAAAAGCTCTATGGAGATGATGATTTCATTTTCCAGCATGATCTGGCACCTGCCCACAGTGCCAAAACCACCAGTAAATGGTGTACTGACCATGGCATTACTGTCCTCGATTGGCCTGCCAATTCCCCTGACCTGAACCCCATAGAGAATTTGTGGGGTATTGTGAAGAAGAAGCTGAAAGACACCAGACCCAACTATGCAAATGAGCTTTCTTAAGATGTAAGCCATAATCAGCAATGTTAAAATAATGAAAGGCTTGCAATATTTCATTTGATTTGTAATGAATCCAGAATGTATGATATTCTTGTTTTTTTAAATTGCATTACAGAAAATAAAGAACTTTATCACAATATTAAAATTTTCTGAGACAGTCCTATCATGACAATAGCGTAACATTAACTTACATGTAACATTATGTTACTTTCTAAACCCACATGCTTGTAAAAGTAAAAAAAAGTACCTTTATGTTTTTTGTTTCGATGTGCTCCTTAATGTTCCTAGTGCCACGACTTCCATAGCTGATCATATCTTGACAGAAAATACACAAAACCTTCCCCCGGACATCTACTTTACGGATATGTTCCGTCAGGCACGTGGTTACGGACTGTGTTCCGAGTTGTACAATGATGCTACTCTCGAGCCATGCTCATCTGAAGCAAACCTTTGCTGAGTAGGCCCTAGATCTATCTAACTAAATAACTCGTCACAAGTAATGAAAACCCAATCGCAAATTCACATTGTGGCGGTGTAAAAACACTAGTTCTCCACGTAAGTTAAGTTAACACGTGGAAATGATGTGACGAAAGTAGCGCCAAAATGCTCCCGAAAATAAGGCGGATGTTGTCTCATCACTGCTGCCAGTGAGTTAGGTTTACAGAACCAAGTCGATTTCTGATTTTGCAGCAAGCTCACCCAGGATGTGCGGCCGGAGGAGCAGCCTGGTGTGCAGCAGGTCCCGGTGTCCCGGTGTCCCGTGCAGGGGTTCAGCGGAAAGTGCCAATGCGTGCACGGTGCACAGACGGTACACAGAAAGGGGTTTTCAAAGTTTTACCTTAACTTTTCTTCCAAACAATGCCTGTGACGTGGCAGTAACACAGCAGCAACACGGAAGTTACCCAGCACTCGTACGGCTGGGTATAAAGAAATACCGGTAAAAGTCCTTGAGACGCGGCAGTAACACAGCAGCAACACGGTAGCACAGCACTAACAGGGCTGGTTAAAAAAAATACCAGTAAAAGTCACTGAGAGCCATCTTCATCTTCTTCCTGTGCACTGAAACCATCGAAGTCTTCCTCATCAGTGTCGGATTGGAATAGCGTCAGATATACTTCACCACACACTTTCTCAGTCTCTCTTTTGTTGTCGCTTTAATGCATGTCTTCAAGCATTTTCCATGATGAGGGTTTGTTCATGCTAATTTTATTCATGCACAGAGCACTGAATTACATTAAAGTAGCGAGCTACACATAGGCGGCTCGGTGCTGCACTGGCTAGCACGTCCGCCTCACAGTTAGGAGGGTGCGGGTTCGAGTTCACCTCTGGCCCTCCCTGTTTGGAGTTTGCATGTTCTCCCCGTGTCCGCGTGGGTTTTCTCCGGGCACTCCGGTTTCATCCCACATCCCCAAAAACATGCTTGGTAGGCCAATTGAGCACTCCAAATTGCCCCTAGGTGTGAGTGTGAGTGCGGGTGGTTGTTCGTCTCTGTGTGCCCTGCAATTGGCAACCAGTTTAGGCTGTCCCCCGCCTACTGCCCGATGACACCTGGGATAGGCTCCAGCACGCCCGCGATCCCCGTGGGGATGAAGCGGTACAGAAAATGGATGGATGGATGGATAGCGAGCTACACGTATAGCTCCAGAGTAGACGTGACCGGGAAATAAAGAAAGAATAGAGTGACGCAACAAGATGTCATCAACAATAGCCCAGTGCCCCATAGTGACCGGAAGAAGCCTCTAATGTGCATGCATGAGCGGCTGTAGTTCCTACGTCAAGAGCCAAATCGACTGCCTTTAACTTAAAAGCAGCATCATATGCAGTTCTTTTGTCCCCCATGAGGGTTTCTGTTAAAAGCTTCCTTTCTTCAGTAGTGTCCATCTTGATCTCGTTCTGTCTCTTCTTTTTGTCAATTAAACGGCACTATTTGCCTGGCAGATTGACATGTGATCAACGAACCACTCTTCTCCCCAGTGACCGTGTCACATATCCCTCCGCCCAGCAAAGCGGTGATGCACAACAGCGATCCACAGCCTTGTTACGAGTCTATAAGTGAATTAGCCATCACAAAAAAACACAAAAAATTCATAGACGCCGCCGCACCGGACGACAAGCCGCAGAGTTCAAAACGAGCAAAAAGTAGCAGCTTATAGTCCAGAAATTACGGTAGTTTAGTCAAGTATGTCTCCAAAGATCGATATGAAACACAAAATCATAAAGGACCATGGCATAAGCATCGCGACAGCGTACAGCCGTTGTGGCAAAGTAGGTATCCCCTACTGCAAACTAGTTCCAGCAAGTTTCCGAGGTTGTATCATCTCTTGATCGTCACAATGGTCAGCTAGCAGATGTTTACACTCCCGGTTGGAGCACAACTGAAGCTTACAGCAAGCACAGGCAGAATTATCAGTTCTAAGTCAGCACGTCAAAATAATCATAAGACCAAAATAAGTTATCAACCCTATCATTCCCCTCCTGTTTATCATATAATTATTTTTCCCTAAGTACTAGCAAGAAAACAAAAACATTACAGTATCATTGTATTCATCACTTGCTAGGTAACAAATTCGATAGTGAAATCATTAAGTTCCTGTAATGCATGTATGTTTACACAGCATCCTCACAGTCATCACAAACGTATTTCTGTAGTCATCACATTTGACATGCCTAATGTGTTGTATTTATACCGGTGTCAAGGCAGAGGTTACAGACCTTGTTTCAGCAGACTTTGAACATGGTATAACGCAAGTTGCAAATTAACAAAACAATACGAGTACAAGAAACACAGGAGTTACAAATGTTAACAGCCATTGCCACCAGATGCCAGAGGTCAACGATGAGAAGAAATCCCACTGTTGTGGAACTCTATTTTCTGAGCGGGAGAGGTTGCCAGCGCATCACATCTCTATGTGCAACTAACTATGTTAGCGGTGTGTGTTGTTTGGTACTCTTGTATTGGTTGTCCTGTCATATCTCTCTTCTGCTCCTTCAGAAGGGAACAAAGGGCAGCTCGCTTTGGTGTAGGTTGCGTGTTATCTTCCATTTATTGTAGGAGGGTTCCTTGATCCGCAATCACTCAATCGCTCAATGGTCAGGCCCTGCGACTTCACAGCTCCTAAACTGTTGGGGGAGTTATAGGGAGCAACAAATGTTACTCCAGACTATGATGCACTAGCAAAAAAAGGAAGACCAACAACACTGTTCCCACTGAAAATGAAGGGGAGTTTCTCTAGTTTGTTGTAAAATAATGCATTTTGAAAATAATTTGTACAAATAGCAGGGTTTGAAACTAGCAACCATTCTCATTTTCAAACAATGCAAGATGCTCAAGGACATTGATGTTTTTTTTCCGTCGAGAGTATCATTTTTGTAAATCGTGTATATCCGTTGAGAAAATTGTTTTTATAGGGGGGAGGTGGCTGGCAGCAATATTCCGACGACAGCCGCCTTTTTTTCGGCAGCATTTTGGCGCTACTTTCGTCACATTATTTGCCTACTCATTTGCTTAATTAGCAAAAGTTTTAGCCAGCATGGCGAAGGTTTTAGAGAAAAAAGGCGAGGATCGTGCCAGGGAAATAGACAAGTCGAACGGGATCAGGAACTGCTTCAGATGGGTATGGCTCGAGAGCAGCGTCATCTTACAACTCGGAACACAAAGACGCTCTTAAAGCAATGCGACAGTGAGCGCCCGGCGCGCTGGGGTTGCGCGATCGGACTAAATTAAGCTGTCTGTGCACTGAGGTTGACTTCAATTTTGGAAAGTACATCAGGACTTTAAAAATATTTTCTAAATTTCAGCGACGGCTCTGTCACAATAATGCGATCAGCGCGGTGCAGTTGCGCGTTCGGCGTTGCGCTGCAGTTGCGCGATCGGACAAAATTAAGCTCCCTGCGCACTTAGGTCCACTTGAATTTTGGAAATTACATCAGGAGTTTAAAAATATTTTCTAAATTTAAGCGACGGCTTTGTTACAATAATGCAACCAGTGCGATGCAGTTGCGCGGTGCAGTTGCGCGGTGCAGTTGCGCGGTGCAGTTGCGCGGTGCAGTTGCGCGGTGCAGTTGCGCGGTGCAGTTGCGCGGTGCAGTTGCGCGGTGCAGTTGCGCGGTGCAGTTGCGCGGTGCAGTTGTGCGTCACGACGCGCTACGGTCGCGCGTTGGGTGGTGCGCTGCAGTTGTGCAATCGGACAACAATGCGCAAATGAAAAAATGCTTAAAGTCTGGGAACGGATTAATTTTTTTCCATTATTTGTAATGGGTTAAATAGATTCAGAATTCGACCGATTTGCTTCTCGAACCGCCTTCTGGAACGGATTGTGGTCGAGGCATGACTGTATTATTTTCACCTTGATTCTGGAACGGATTGTGGTCCAAAACCGAGGCAATATTTTTTTTAACACTTGAAATTGAGTGATGAAATTAATGGTTTTGGGGTTGCTATACTGCCAAAATCCAGGAGTTTCCATGGAGCTTTGCCCCCTGAGACCCCTCCGGGGCATTGCCTCTGGCCCTCTACGGTCCCCAATGGGGGCCTGTGGGCCCTGAAGCCCCCCAAGAGGGGCCTGTGGCCCCTGCAGCCCCCAATGGGGGCCTGTGGCCCCTGGCCCACTGCGGCCCCCATTGGCGGGGGGCCTGCGGCCCCTCGCCCCCTGCGGCAAGTGGGGGGAGGGGCACAGGCCCCCCTGTGGGGCCCCCAGACACTTTTCAGTGTTTTTTTTCATTTGCCGTTCTCATCCCTGGTTTTGAAAAACCTTTTATTGCTTTACTACCTACTAAAGGCCAAAACAATTTATGCAATGACCTTTATATGTCATTTAGATTACTTTACACAGACACTACATCCATCTGCTCCTGGTACGGCCCCCCGGTCAAAATTTAGAACCCAATTCGGCCTGCAAGTCAAAAGGTTTGCCCACCCCTGAACTACACCAACAAAGAAGTGCCTGTATTGCATACATACATAGGAGTGACGTTCGCTTGTTCAACTAAATGACCAAGTAACTCAGGTGTCGATCCTATACCAAGTAAATACAGAGCCAGTGTTGCCGATATCTGTACCAATACCGATACTTTCACTTAGAAAAGATATTTGTATGATCATTGAATTATTTTTGTGATTTTTCCTTTAGTAATTTATAATTATGATCATAATAAAACACAGGACAAAGATTTTAAGCAAATAAGCAAGCATACTGTTCGTTTAACAGTTAGTCTAACTTCAAATGATTAGAGCATTCACATTCATATTTCAGGTTTGAGACATATCTTTATGTAGCCTATATATTTTTCAGTTCCAGTGAAATTATTAATTTATATTTATTTTAGTTAGCTGAATATAGGCCTATTATGTGGCTGGCTAAACTATCATCTGGCTCCTCTCAACGTGGAGGAGTAGCGACTCTACTCCGAGTCTCTCCCGGATGACCGAGCTTCTCACCCTATCTCTAAGGGAGAGCCCGGACATCCTGCGGAGAAAACTCATTTCGGCCGCTTGTATCCGAGATCTCGTTCTTTCGGTCACGACCCATAGCTCGTGACCATAGGTGAGGGTAGGAGCGTAAATCGACCGGTAAATTGAGAGCTTTGCCTTTTGGCTCAGCTCTCTCTTCACCACAACGGACCGGTACAGGGTCCGCATTACTGCCGACGCTGCACCGATACTTGAACTCCTCCACTTGGGGCAGGATCTCATCCCCGATCCGGAGAGGGCATTCCACCCTTTTCCGATCGAGGACCATGGACTCGGATTTGGAGGTGCTGACCCTCATCCCGACCGCTTCACACTCGGCTGCGAACCGTTCCAGCGAGAGCTGGAGATCACGGCCTGAAGAAGCCAACAGCACCACGTCATCTGCAAAAAGCAGAGACGCGATGCTGAGGTCCCCAAACCGGACCCCCTCAACGCCTCGGCTGCGCCTAGAAATTCTGTCCATAAAAATTATGAACAGAATCGGTGACAAAGGGCAGCCTTGGCGGAGTCCAACCCTCACTGGGAACGAATCCGACTTACTGCCGGAAATGCGGACCAGGCTCTGGCATCGGTGGTACAGGGACCGAGCCGCCCTTATCAGTTGGCTCGGCACCCCGTACTCCCGAAGCACCCTCCACAGAACCTCCCGAGGGACACGGTCGAACGCCTTCTCCAAGTCCACAAAACACATGTGGACTGGTTGGGCAAACTCCCATGCACCCTCGAGGATCCTGCCGAGGGTGTAGAGCTGGTCCACTGTTCCACGGCCAGGACGAAAGCCACACTGCTCCTCCTGAATCCGAGGTTCGACCTCCCGACGGACCCTCCTCTCCAGCACCCCTGAATAGACCTTACCAGGGAGGCTGAGGAGTGTGATTCCCCTGTAATTGGAACACACCCTCCGGTCCCCTTTCTTAAAGAGGGGAACCACCACCCCAGTCTGCCAATCCAGAGGCACTGTCCCCGATGTCCATGCAACGTTGTAGAGGCGTGTCAGCCATGACAGCCCCACAACATCCAGAGCCTTTAAGAACTCTGGGCGGATCTCATCCACCCCCGGGGCCTTGCCACCGAGGAGTTTTTTAACTACCTCAGTGACTTCGACCCCAGAGATTGGAGAATCTTCCTCAATGGAAGGCGTGTAGGTGGAATTGAGGAGGTCTTCGAAGTATTCTCCCCACCGACTCACGACGTCCCGAGTCGAGGTCAGCAGCACGCCATCCCCACTGTAAACAGTGTTGACGTTGCACTGCTTCCCCCTCCTGAGACGCCGGATGGTGGACCAGAATTTCCTCGAAGCCGTCCGAAAGTCATTCTCCATGGCCTCACCGAACTCCTCCCACGCCCGGGTTTTTGCCTCAGCAACCGCCGAAGCCGCGTTCCGCTTGGCCATCCGGTACCCGTCAGCTGCCTCCGGAGTCCCGCAGGCCAAAACGGCCCGATAGGACTCCTTCTTCAGCTTGACGGCATCCCTTACCGCCGGTGTCCACCAGCGGGTTCGGGGGTTGCCGCCACGACAGGCACCAACGACCTTACGGCCACAGCTCCGGTCGGCCGCCTCAACAATGGAGGCGCGGAACATGGTCCACTCAGACTCAATGTCCCCCGCCTCCCCCGGGACGTGGGAAAAGCTCTGCCGGAGGTGGGAGTTGAAGCTCTTCCTGACAGGAGATTCTGCCAGACGTTCCCAGCAGACCCTCACAGAGCGTTTGGGTCTGCCAGGTCGGACCGGCATCTTCCCCCACCATCGGAGCCAACCCACCACCAGGTGGTGATCAGTTGACAGCTCCGCCCCTCTCTTCACCCGAGTGTCCAAAACATGCGGCCGCAAATCCGATGACACGACTACAAAGTCGATCATCGAACTGCGGCCTAGGGTGTCCTGGTGCCAAGTGCACACATGGACACCCTTATGTTTGAACATGGTGTTCATTATTGAAAATCCGTGTCGAGCACAGAAGTCCAACAATAGAACACCGCTCGGGTTCAGATCAGGGGGGCCGTTCCTCCCAATCACGCCCTTCCAGGTCTCACTGTCATTGCCCACGTGAGCATTGAAGTCACCCAGTAGAACGATAGAGTCCCCAGAAGGAGCGCTCTCCAGCACTTCCTCCAGGGACCCCAAGAAGGGTGGGTACTCTGAGCTGCTGTTTGGTGCATAGACACAAACAACAGTCAGGACCCGTCCCCCCACCCGAAGGCGGAGGGAGGCTACCCTCTCGTTCACCGGGGTGAACCCCAATGTGCAGGCGCCCAGCCGGGGGGCAATAAGTATACCCACACCTGCTCGACGCCTCTCACCGTGGGCAACTCCAGAGTGGAAGAGAGTCCAGCCCCTCTCGAGAGGGCTTGTACCGGAACCCAAACTGTGTGTGGAGGCTAGTCCGACTATATCTAGTCGGAATCTTTCTGCCTCGCACACCAGCTCGGGCTCCTTTCCAGCCAGAGAGGTGACATTCCATGTCCCAAGAGCCAGCTTCTGCAGCCGGGGATCAGACCGCCAAGGTCGCCGCCTTTGGCTGCCGCCCAGCTCACATTGCACCCGACCCCTTCGGCCCCTCCCACAGGTGGTGAGCCCATGGGAAGGGGGACCCACGTTTCCATTTCGGGCTATGCCCGGCCGGGCCCCATGGGCGAAGGCCCGGCCACCAGACGCTCGCCTTCGAGCCCCGCCTCCAGGCCTGGCTCCAGAGGGAGGCCCCGGTGACCCGCGTCCGGGCGAGGGAAAACTAAGTCCATTTATATTACTCATCATAAGGGGCTTGTGAGCCGTGCTTTGTCTGGCCCCTCACCTAGGACCCGTTTGCCATGGGTGACCCTACCAGGGGCATGAAGCCCCCGACAACATGGCTCCTAGGATCATAGGGGCACGCAAACCCCTCCACCACGATAAGGTGACGACTCGCGGAGAAATAATAAAAAAAATAATACGATTCAGTTTGCATCTTTTGGTGCTCATTGTTTCCCCACCACGCACAGCATGGATTCCATTTGTATCAATTTCAGTAGAACGATAGAGTCCCCAGAAGGAGCGCTCTCCAGCACTTCCTCCAGGGACCCCAAGAAGGGTGGGTACTCTGAGCTGCTGTTTGGTGATTCAATGAATCTTCATTTGGAGATGATGTCAGATAAAAAGGACTGCCTTGCACTTCTGAATTCCAGATCATAAATATGAAGTTTCTCTTTATAGATGTTATAATGAACATGGAGATTTGTTTTTGGCCACCTACGTTCAGCTTTTCAGCATTCTCTTTTACCGATTCTAACCAGGGTGTCATTTCTCCATGCCAGAGATCACTTTACTGGTGCAATAGTATCGATAAAATTTGTAAATTTAGTGTTAAAATTGTTCACAAGTTAATTAACTGTAATGCAGGAGAAGGCAGGTGTCGGAGAGAAAGTCTGGATAAACATTTCTCTTGTGTTATCAGTGATGTACCGTTTTGAGATTACCTCCGTTTGAACACTTCTATGTACAGAGAAAGTGATTTTAAAGAACACACAGGAATGGTCAGACAGACCAACGTCAGTCACCTCAACCTTAGAAATGTTTAAACCTTTAGCGATAATTAAATCCAAAGTGTGACCTTTGAGATGTGTTGGTTCTGTCACATGTTGAATTAATCCATGATTTTCAAGGACATCACACAGTTCTCTAGCGCTTCTGTCCACATGAATATTAAAATCACCAACAATAATAACACAGTCAAATTCAATGCAAATTATAGACAGTAATTCAGACAAATCATCAAAAATAGGCACAGGATATAGGTGGCCTGTAGGAAAAAAACTGCCCGGGAAGAGGAATTTAACTAAAGAGCAACATCCATCCATCCAATCATTTTCTGAACCGCTTGGTCCCCACGGGGGTCGCGGGCGTGCTGGAGCCTATCCCAGCCGTCAACGGGCAGTAGGCGGGGGACACCCTGAACCGGTTGCCAGCCAATCGCAGGGCACACAGAGACAAACAACCATCCGCACTCGCACTCACACCTAGGGACAATTTGGAGTGCTCAATCGGCCTACCAAGCATGTTTTTGGGATGTGGGAGGAAACCGGAGTGCCCGGAGAAAACCCACCCGGGAGAACATGCAAACTCCACACAGGGAGGGCCGGAGGTGGAATCGAACCCGCACCCTCCTAACTGTGAGGTGGACGTGCTACTCAGTGCGCCACCGAGCCGCCTAAAGCAACATATTCAAATGAATTAAAGTGTCCATATAAGAGTTCAGTGTGTTACAATTTTCGTCAACTGACTGAGGGAAATGAGGAGGCACTGGTATGTTTCGAGCCTGACATGCGGATCCTTAATAAATTGTCAGATTTAATTGCACCCTTTTTATTTCTCATCAGATTAACCAATCTTCTGTTACCTGTCATCACAGTGATTGAGAGAGCTTACTGAACTACATAGGGCCCTGACTTTTCCATGAGAACATTATTGATATCAGTTTCACAGCCTGGACCCGGCACATATCAATCAGACTCATAGGCGAAATATTTCAGAGGAGGTGGGGGGGGGGCTCTGTCACATTTTGTTGATGGCTCTTTCCAGTGCAGTGGAGTTGGAAGGGCTGTACTATGAAGGGGTTAAGGGGGGGAAATATGGGTTTTTGGAGTGGTGTGTATTGCAGGGATGAGAATAGCAAATGTGAAAAAACACTGAAAAGTAGCCCGGGGTCTGGGGGGCCGACCGGGGATCTGGGGGAGGGGCCGATATATATATATATATATATATATATATATATATATATATACACACAGGACTGTCTCAGAAAAGTAGAATATTGTGATAAAGTTCTTTATTTTCTGTAATGCAATTTAAAAAAATGTCATACATTCTGGATTCATTACAACTCAACTGAAATATTGCAAGCCTTTTATTATTTTAATATTGCTGTTTATGGCACACAGCTTAAAAAAACTCAAATATCCTATCTCAAAATATTAAAATATCATGAAAAAGTATACTAGTAGGGTATTCAACTAATCATTTGAATGGTCTAATTAACTCGAAACACCTGCAAGGGTTTCTTGAGCCTTGAAAAACACAAGCTTGATTCAGTAAACTAAATCACAAGTATGGGGAAGACTGCTGATCTGACTGCTGTCCAGATGACCATCATTGACACCCTCCATCAGGAGGGTAAGACAAAAAGAAATTTCTCAAAGAGCAAACTGTTCACAAAGTGCCGTTTCAAAGCACATCCACAAAAAGTCTGTTGGAAGGGGTAAATGTGGCAGAAAACGCTGCACAACCAAGAAAGATGTGCGACTTGTGAAGAAGAGTCGCTTCCAGAATTTGGGGGGCTTCAAAGACAGTGGACTGAAGCTAGAGTCCAGGTATCAAAAGCCACTGTTCACAGACGTGTCCAGGAAATGGGCTACAATAGCCTTATTCCCATGGTCAAGTCACTTCTGAACTCAAGACAACAGAAGAAGCGTCTGACTTGGGCTATGGAAAAGAAGCACTGGACAGTTCCATAGTGGTCAGAAGTCCTCTTTTCAGACAAGAGCAATTTTTGTATTTCACTTGGAAGTCAAGGCGCCAGAGTCTGGAGAAGGGCTTGAGAGAAGCAAAATCCAAGTTGCTTGAAATCCAGTGTGAAGTTCCCACAGTCAGCAGTGGTTTGGGGAGCCATGTCAGCTGCTGGTGTTGGTCCACTGTGTTTCATCAAGTCCAGAGTAAATGCAGATTTTAGAGCACTACATGCTTCTGTCTGCTAAAAAGCTCTATGGAGATGATGATTTCATTTTCCAGCATGATCTGGCACCTGCCCACAGTGCCAAAACCACCAGTAAATGGTGTACTGACCATGGCATTACTGTCCTCGATTGGCCTGCCAATTCCCCTGACCTGAACCCCATAGAGAATTTGTGGGGTATTGTGAAGAAGAAGCTGAAAGACACCAGACCCAACTATGCAAATGAGCTTTCTTAAGATGTAAGCCATAATCAGCAATGTTAAAATAATGAAAGGCTTGCAATATTTCATTTGATTTGTAATGAATCCAGAATGTATGATATTCTTGTTTTTTTAAATTGCATTACAGAAAATAAAGAACTTTATCACAATATTAAAATTTTCTGAGACAGTCCTATCATGACAATAGCGTAACATTAACTTACATGTAACATTATGTTACTTTCTAAACCCACATGCTTGTAAAAGTAAAAAAAAGTACCTTTATGTTTTTTGTTTCGATGTGCTCCTTAATGTTCCTAGTGCCACGACTTCCATAGCTGATCATATCTTGACAGAAAATACACAAAACCTTCCCCCGGACATCTACTTTACGGATATGTTCCGTCAGGCACGTGGTTACGGACTGTGTTCCGAGTTGTACAATGATGCTACTCTCGAGCCATGCTCATCTGAAGCAAACCTTTGCTGAGTAGGCCCTAGATCTATCTAACTAAATAACTCGTCACAAGTAATGAAAACCCAATCGCAAATTCACATTGTGGCGGTGTAAAAACACTAGTTCTCCACGTAAGTTAAGTTAACACGTGGAAATGATGTGACGAAAGTAGCGCCAAAATGCTCCCGAAAATAAGGCGGATGTTGTCTCATCACTGCTGCCAGTGAGTTAGGTTTACAGAACCAAGTCGATTTCTGATTTTGCAGCAAGCTCACCCAGGATGTGCGGCCGGAGGAGCAGCCTGGTGTGCAGCAGGTCCCGGTGTCCCGGTGTCCCGTGCAGGGGTTCAGCGGAAAGTGCCAATGCGTGCACGGTGCACAGACGGTACACAGAAAGGGGTTTTCAAAGTTTTACCTTAACTTTTCTTCCAAACAATGCCTGTGACGTGGCAGTAACACAGCAGCAACACGGAAGTTACCCAGCACTCGTACGGCTGGGTATAAAGAAATACCGGTAAAAGTCCTTGAGACGCGGCAGTAACACAGCAGCAACACGGTAGCACAGCACTAACAGGGCTGGTTAAAAAAAATACCAGTAAAAGTCACTGAGAGCCATCTTCATCTTCTTCCTGTGCACTGAAACCATCGAAGTCTTCCTCATCAGTGTCGGATTGGAATAGCGTCAGATATACTTCACCACACACTTTCTCAGTCTCTCTTTTGTTGTCGCTTTAATGCATGTCTTCAAGCATTTTCCATGATGAGGGTTTGTTCATGCTAATTTTATTCATGCACAGAGCACTGAATTACATTAAAGTAGCGAGCTACACATAGGCGGCTCGGTGCTGCACTGGCTAGCACGTCCGCCTCACAGTTAGGAGGGTGCGGGTTCGAGTTCACCTCTGGCCCTCCCTGTTTGGAGTTTGCATGTTCTCCCCGTGTCCGCGTGGGTTTTCTCCGGGCACTCCGGTTTCATCCCACATCCCCAAAAACATGCTTGGTAGGCCAATTGAGCACTCCAAATTGCCCCTAGGTGTGAGTGTGAGTGCGGGTGGTTGTTCGTCTCTGTGTGCCCTGCAATTGGCAACCAGTTTAGGCTGTCCCCCGCCTACTGCCCGATGACACCTGGGATAGGCTCCAGCACGCCCGCGATCCCCGTGGGGATGAAGCGGTACAGAAAATGGATGGATGGATGGATAGCGAGCTACACGTATAGCTCCAGAGTAGACGTGACCGGGAAATAAAGAAAGAATAGAGTGACGCAACAAGATGTCATCAACAATAGCCCAGTGCCCCATAGTGACCGGAAGAAGCCTCTAATGTGCATGCATGAGCGGCTGTAGTTCCTACGTCAAGAGCCAAATCGACTGCCTTTAACTTAAAAGCAGCATCATATGCAGTTCTTTTGTCCCCCATGAGGGTTTCTGTTAAAAGCTTCCTTTCTTCAGTAGTGTCCATCTTGATCTCGTTCTGTCTCTTCTTTTTGTCAATTAAACGGCACTATTTGCCTGGCAGATTGACATGTGATCAACGAACCACTCTTCTCCCCAGTGACCGTGTCACATATCCCTCCGCCCAGCAAAGCGGTGATGCACAACAGCGATCCACAGCCTTGTTACGAGTCTATAAGTGAATTAGCCATCACAAAAAAACACAAAAAATTCATAGACGCCGCCGCACCGGACGACAAGCCGCAGAGTTCAAAACGAGCAAAAAGTAGCAGCTTATAGTCCAGAAATTACGGTAGTTTAGTCAAGTATGTCTCCAAAGATCGATATGAAACACAAAATCATAAAGGACCATGGCATAAGCATCGCGACAGCGTACAGCCGTTGTGGCAAAGTAGGTATCCCCTACTGCAAACTAGTTCCAGCAAGTTTCCGAGGTTGTATCATCTCTTGATCGTCACAATGGTCAGCTAGCAGATGTTTACACTCCCGGTTGGAGCACAACTGAAGCTTACAGCAAGCACAGGCAGAATTATCAGTTCTAAGTCAGCACGTCAAAATAATCATAAGACCAAAATAAGTTATCAACCCTATCATTCCCCTCCTGTTTATCATATAATTATTTTTCCCTAAGTACTAGCAAGAAAACAAAAACATTACAGTATCATTGTATTCATCACTTGCTAGGTAACAAATTCGATAGTGAAATCATTAAGTTCCTGTAATGCATGTATGTTTACACAGCATCCTCACAGTCATCACAAACGTATTTCTGTAGTCATCACATTTGACATGCCTAATGTGTTGTATTTATACCGGTGTCAAGGCAGAGGTTACAGACCTTGTTTCAGCAGACTTTGAACATGGTATAACGCAAGTTGCAAATTAACAAAACAATACGAGTACAAGAAACACAGGAGTTACAAATGTTAACAGCCATTGCCACCAGATGCCAGAGGTCAACGATGAGAAGAAATCCCACTGTTGTGGAACTCTATTTTCTGAGCGGGAGAGGTTGCCAGCGCATCACATCTCTATGTGCAACTAACTATGTTAGCGGTGTGTGTTGTTTGGTACTCTTGTATTGGTTGTCCTGTCATATCTCTCTTCTGCTCCTTCAGAAGGGAACAAAGGGCAGCTCGCTTTGGTGTAGGTTGCGTGTTATCTTCCATTTATTGTAGGAGGGTTCCTTGATCCGCAATCACTCAATCGCTCAATGGTCAGGCCCTGCGACTTCACAGCTCCTAAACTGTTGGGGGAGTTATAGGGAGCAACAAATGTTACTCCAGACTATGATGCACTAGCAAAAAAAGGAAGACCAACAACACTGTTCCCACTGAAAATGAAGGGGAGTTTCTCTAGTTTGTTGTAAAATAATGCATTTTGAAAATAATTTGTACAAATAGCAGGGTTTGAAACTAGCAACCATTCTCATTTTCAAACAATGCAAGATGCTCAAGGACATTGATGTTTTTTTTCCGTCGAGAGTATCATTTTTGTAAATCGTGTATATCCGTTGAGAAAATTGTTTTTATAGGGGGGAGGTGGCTGGCAGCAATATTCCGACGACAGCCGCCTTTTTTTCGGCAGCATTTTGGCGCTACTTTCGTCACATTATTTGCCTACTCATTTGCTTAATTAGCAAAAGTTTTAGCCAGCATGGCGAAGGTTTTAGAGAAAAAAGGCGAGGATCGTGCCAGGGAAATAGACAAGTCGAACGGGATCAGGAACTGCTTCAGATGGGTATGGCTCGAGAGCAGCGTCATCTTACAACTCGGAACACAAAGACGCTCTTAAAGCAATGCGACAGTGAGCGCCCGGCGCGCTGGGGTTGCGCGATCGGACTAAATTAAGCTGTCTGTGCACTGAGGTTGACTTCAATTTTGGAAAGTACATCAGGACTTTAAAAATATTTTCTAAATTTCAGCGACGGCTCTGTCACAATAATGCGATCAGCGCGGTGCAGTTGCGCGTTCGGCGTTGCGCTGCAGTTGCGCGATCGGACAAAATTAAGCTCCCTGCGCACTTAGGTCCACTTGAATTTTGGAAATTACATCAGGAGTTTAAAAATATTTTCTAAATTTAAGCGACGGCTTTGTTACAATAATGCAACCAGTGCGATGCAGTTGCGCGGTGCAGTTGCGCGGTGCAGTTGCGCGGTGCAGTTGCGCGGTGCAGTTGCGCGGTGCAGTTGCGCGGTGCAGTTGCGCGGTGCAGTTGCGCGGTGCAGTTGCGCGGTGCAGTTGCGCGGTGCAGTTGTGCGTCACGACGCGCTACGGTCGCGCGTTGGGTGGTGCGCTGCAGTTGTGCAATCGGACAACAATGCGCAAATGAAAAAATGCTTAAAGTCTGGGAACGGATTAATTTTTTTCCATTATTTGTAATGGGTTAAATAGATTCAGAATTCGACCGATTTGCTTCTCGAACCGCCTTCTGGAACGGATTGTGGTCGAGGCATGACTGTATTATTTTCACCTTGATTCTGGAACGGATTGTGGTCCAAAACCGAGGCAATATTTTTTTTAACACTTGAAATTGAGTGATGAAATTAATGGTTTTGGGGTTGCTATACTGCCAAAATCCAGGAGTTTCCATGGAGCTTTGCCCCCTGAGACCCCTCCGGGGCATTGCCTCTGGCCCTCTACGGTCCCCAATGGGGGCCTGTGGGCCCTGAAGCCCCCCAAGAGGGGCCTGTGGCCCCTGCAGCCCCCAATGGGGGCCTGTGGCCCCTGGCCCACTGCGGCCCCCATTGGCGGGGGGCCTGCGGCCCCTCGCCCCCTGCGGCAAGTGGGGGGAGGGGCACAGGCCCCCCTGTGGGGCCCCCAGACACTTTTCAGTGTTTTTTTTCATTTGCCGTTCTCATCCCTGGTTTTGAAAAACCTTTTATTGCTTTACTACCTACTAAAGGCCAAAACAATTTATGCAATGACCTTTATATGTCATTTAGATTACTTTACACAGACACTACATCCATCTGCTCCTGGTACGGCCCCCCGGTCAAAATTTAGAACCCAATTCGGCCTGCAAGTCAAAAGGTTTGCCCACCCCTGAACTACACCAACAAAGAAGTGCCTGTATTGCATACATACATAGGAGTGACGTTCGCTTGTTCAACTAAATGACCAAGTAACTCAGGTGTCGATCCTATACCAAGTAAATACAGAGCCAGTGTTGCCGATATCTGTACCAATACCGATACTTTCACTTAGAAAAGATATTTGTATGATCATTGAATTATTTTTGTGATTTTTCCTTTAGTAATTTATAATTATGATCATAATAAAACACAGGACAAAGATTTTAAGCAAATAAGCAAGCATACTGTTCGTTTAACAGTTAGTCTAACTTCAAATGATTAGAGCATTCACATTCATATTTCAGGTTTGAGACATATCTTTATGTAGCCTATATATTTTTCAGTTCCAGTGAAATTATTAATTTATATTTATTTTAGTTAGCTGAATATAGGCCTATTATGTGGCTGGCTAAACTATGATAACCATCTTCACTGGAAAAAACATACATTAATGCTGGAGATGACTAAATCTTATTTTCACCTCTATAAATCAGCTACCTGGATATTGTTGCCCTTGCTGACACACATCTGCTAATGCCCTCTGTCTCTGTGTCGGTGCTGCTGGGGGTCTGGTTTGGGGGATCCTCTTCCTCTTCCCTCCATTTAGCTAGCCTGTTTGGGTGTATTTTCATGTGCTTGTACAAATTTGTGGTGTTGCCACAGTACTTGATTTATTTTCTACAAACATCACATTGTTGCTGTAGTTTTATTTACATATGTAAAAAAGCGCTCCTCTTCCTCTCTGCCATCATGCAGCCACCACGACTCAGAGTCAGCAGCGCTGCTGAACTGGAGCGTGCGCTGCGTGGAGAGGTTGTGCGCTGCGTTGAGAGGATGCAGGCGCATGGAGGGGTGCAGGGAAGTGACATATTGACCAGCGTGAAGCTGGCCCCCCACCCCACGCAAAATTTAAGGAAAATAGTCTGTTTTGTTTGTGCTTCGTTTGTGCTGGTTTGTGCCGCAAATTTTTTTGTTTGTGCTGCAACGTTTTTTTTCGAAGCATGATGTTAATGCTATCAAACAGTGGCTGAAGGAATGCAGGTGCATCTGTTCCTAAAGAAGCGCAATTCTTGGATCTCAAGTCAAGGTTTTTAACCCCTCATCTTGATCTGAAGAGCTACATCAATGAGTGTTAAAATTTTACTTGGGAATCAACCTGGACATCTATCCCCATTTTTTGTCAGGGTAGATGTAGCACACTGCATTAAGATGATCTGCCAATGGGACTGCCTGAAAAACAAAATACCTCATTGGCTGTCATCATTAATTGTTGGATTAATTAAATGATTTGCAATGGACGATAGGTTTACCAGGGTTTTAGGTTGCAGCGAGCCTTTTTCATGTCTGATGTAATTTAAAAAAAAATATATATAGGCTTATTATAGAATAAGGAAATTAACCAATAAGCATGAGAGCAACATATTTAGAGAAATATGTTCGTACTAAAAGGCATTTGCCGCAGTGAAAATGGTAAGAAAGTTTTCTGTATGCTAGAAAGAAAAGTTACGATAGTGTAACATATTTACCTAAAGTTTGTCCTGCATCAGTGGGATTCCAGGAGCTTGAAATATGCGACGAAATATGGTGATGTCATCGCTTGAAATTAAATGTGTAATATCTTCACAACCGTAGCAGCACATACAAAGGTTTTTGCGGCACAAACCAGCACAAACGAAGCACAAACGAAAGGTACCATTTTGTATCCATTTGGCAATAAATGGGCGGTGAGGTGACGTCATCGCTAGAAATTACATGTTCAATAGCTACAACCCCATAGCAGCACAAACGAAAGTTTTTGCGGCACAAACCAGCACAAACCAGCACAAACGAAGCACAAACGAACTGTACCGTTTTGGGCTCATTTGGATCAGATGGGGGGGCTGGGTGAACTCTGGATAACCTATAAAATAATCGCTCATAGCTTGGAAAATGTAGCAGCACAAACAATTTTTTTTACGGCACAAACAAAGCACAAACAAACGGTACCATTTTGGGTCCATTTGGCAATAAATGGGGGGCTGGGTGTCATCATAGCTAGAAATTAAAAGTGCAATATCTACAAAACCGTAGCAGCACAAACGAAAGTTTTTGCAGCACAAACGAAGCACAAACAAACTACCATTTTGGGTCCATTTGACAATAAATGAGGGGCTGGGTGACGTCATTGCTAGAAATTAAATGTGTAATATCTACGAAACTGTAGCAGCATAAACAAACGTTTTTGCAGTACAAACCAGCACAGGAGAAGCAAAAACGAATGATACTGTTTTGGGTTCATTTGGAGCAGATGGGGGGGCTGGGTGAACTCTGGATGACCTATAAAATAATCTCTCATGACTAGAAAACCGTTGCAGCACAAACGAAAGTTTTTTACGGCACAAAACAGCACAAACAAAGCACAAACGAAATTTTGCGCGGGGTAGGAGATCAGCTTCACGCAGGTCATTAAAGGCCCAGAGACACCGGTATATGTATACATCGGTTTTAGTTAGCTTACGGGCTTATAAATATAAGTTGACCATCGAAACAACGAAAAGGAAGCTGTTGCTCTGAAAAATATAATATATAATTTAATTTAAATTTGCCGCGCAGACGAGTTTGACTGCACCGAGCCGCCAGCCGGAAGTGACGTCTCATGACGTCTCAAGTTGTACGCGTTTAGCTTCAGTGAATGTAAACAAAAAGAGAAGAGGGGCCAGCGCGGAGACGTCGGGCCAGGCTTGCGGCCAACCCAGCTTGCCCAGCCGTGCCTTCCATTCTCCTGGCGTACGTTCGTTCGCGGGACGACAAGATCGGTTGCGTTCGCCTGATAGGATCCACGAACCGGACAGTGCGTGCCTGCTGTGTGCTCGTGTTCACAGTGACCTGGTTGACTGTCATCTTTCCGGACTCTGCTGTGCATCGGGAGCGGCTAGCGTGCTATCACTCTTATTGTTCATCTTCTTGTTTTATTTTTCCTGTGTTGTTTACTTGTATGTGCGTTGTGAACTCTGTCTTGTCACCCTGGGATAGTGAGAAACATAATTTCGATCTCTTTGTGTGTCTTGACATGCGGAGGAATTGACAATAAAGGAGACTTTGAGACTTTGACTTTGAAAAGTATGTCGAAGCGTGACGGGAGGGGCACAATTCAGAAAACGTGCTCAGCTCGTCGAAAAAATGCGATTTAAGCAATAAAATTAAAAATGCGCCTAAAACCTAAACCAAACGCTGCAGATGTTCATTTCTCCATGCGCAGTGGTCAACTCGGCATTCTAAAGCCCCCTGAGAACTTTTTACTATGCCAACCTAACCACAGTGACGGGAGAGGCACAATTCAGAAAACGTGCTCAGCTCGTCGAGAAAATGTGATTTAAGCACTAAAACTAAAAATGCTTATAAAACCTAAACCAAACGTTGCAGGTGGTCATTTCTTCATGTGCCGAGATCAACTCGGCACTCTAAAGCCTCCAAGAGCACTTTTTACTATGCCAACCTAACCAGAGTGACGGGAGGGGCACAATTCAGAAAATGTGCTCAGCTCAGCCCAAGTGAACTGCTAGATTCATCATATTCTGCGTCAAAAGAGGTTTCTGAATCGGATAAAATGATGCTAATATTGCCGCAAGAAACGGAGCTGTCGCTATCATCTGCCATGTTGTTTGGGTTTGTTGAGATCCGGATGTACAACTTGTGACGTCACAGTAATGGCGCCACCAGTGTGGCTGCGTGCGGAACCCAATCGATAAACTGGCATTTAATGTTAGATTTATTCTTAGTAATCGGTGTCCATTTTTAATTTCCAATGCGGCAAATGTGTTCTCTTTATACATTCTATCAAATTCCGTTCTAATTGAAAAAAAAGGGATGTCTCTAGGCCTTTAAGGCACCTATGTAGTAAATGTAGCATGAGCGAGCAGTCCCACACTGCTCAGACACGACAAACAGAGTGAAGGAGGAACGTTGTTGCGCAAGCAATATGATTTAACAGGGGTTGTGTACTGAATGTGGAGAAAAGAAACTGAAACTAAAGTATCGATCTCATCACGCAAGTCTTGATCAATACCAATACCAACGTTGATATCGACACTATTAATATTTAAGATCGATCCGCCCACCATTAATCAGTATAACTCTTTCAATATGATTATATACTATAACTGTAACCAGATTTGGGTTTCTGAAAAAGAGGACACCTTTTTTTAGAGGGGGCGTGGTCATTTTTTAGGGGGCGGGGTCATTTTTGGGGGTGTTTTTTGGGTGGGAGGTTCATTTGTGTCATATGTTATGACACAAATGACATGGTGTCTGTATAGCAATTGTGTTCATTGGCCCGAATAACACAAAACAACATATATACAATAACAAAAACATCTTTACACTAACACTAACTAGTTTTATAGTGGTGCACGTAGTTAAAAAAGACAAAAGAAATTTGGCCATTGGTGCAGCATGTGAAGAAGAAAAAAGAGCTCCTCTTCAGTCCTCCTCTTGCGGGCTGCGTTGGCACCTTTATTTGCCACAGACACGTAAGTGCATGTCAAGCACTCAGCTTCATAAGGATCACGACCCTGGCGAAAGCACGGGAATTTGAACGTGCATTTTCGTTTTGGCATTGCTTGTAATCACTCAGTGTAGACTGGCCAGCCCACCCTACTTCATAGCAAAGTGACTAGATTTGATGAGAAGGGCGTGACTTGCTTGTGAATAAGCTACAAATAAGAACGGTATTGTTCTAGTGTTAGCAATACCGTCCAATCACGCACGTTTACTCAGATGGCATCAGAAACTCACTGCGATGCTCAAATTTGTCATTCGGTTACCCCCCACCTAAAAAAAAAAAAAAAAAAGAAATAATTAAATAAATAAATGAGATATTTATCATAACAATATGAAATACTTATATTGGGATATAATTATCTGTCATATCGCCCAGGCCTTAACTTTATTTTAGATTTTATTAAAAGCATGTATTTAAATTAAGTCTAGAAAATCTTTTTTTTTTGTTCATCAAAACAAGAAGCCAATTAATGTCACGACTCATTAATTTTGGAAATTAAAATAATTAGGCTAATTAGTCCTAAAGGTTTTTTACGCGGTGTGCAGAATTATTAGGCAAATTATATTTTTTAGGCTTAATTTAGTTTTTGACCAACTACAGTGCTCTCGTTCATTCAAACTGTTAATAAACCTGTGGACACTATTAGTGTGCGGAATTATTATGCAACTAAAGTAAAAATGGAAATGTTCCCATTTATTTGTTAAAGTGAGAATAATAAACAATTCAAAATTGACAAATTAACATTTAAAAGAAAATCAGTGATCAATATAGCCACCCTTCTTTCTAATAACAGTTATAAGACTTCCATCCATGGAGTCAATCAGCTTCTTTATCTGTTGATGATTACATTTTTGTACAGCAACAACCACAGCCACCCAGACATTGTTCAAAGAGGTGTACTGATTTTGTTTAGCATAAATGTCCGATTTAGAAAGAGCCCACAATTTCTCAATAGAGTGATTAGGTCATGTGAAGAAGGGGCCCATATTCGATCAGCATCAAGGCCTTTACCGGCATACTACCAAATGTAGTACAGTATTTTCAAGACCATAAGGCACACCTAAAAGTCTTAAATTTTCTTCAAACTGGACGAGGCGCCTAAAATGCGATGCACCGTATGTGTGCACTGAGTTTCAAAATCTGTTACTTTCGGCATCCCGGTGCACCACACTGTCGAGAAGAAGGGAACCAGCACGGTAGTGACACGCACAACGGGTGTGAGAAGTCAGCTTTTACAGTTGTGCTAGCTTGCCATGCTAATGGACAGAAACTGCCACCTATGGTAATTTTCAAGAGAAAGATGCTGCCTAAACAAAAGGTTCCACCTGAAGTCATCATTAAGGCAAATCAAAATGACTGGATGGACAAGGAGAAAATGAGTGGCGGAGTGAGGTCAACATGAAGAGACCAAATGTTTTTTTTCACGCATCAACAACCTTGTTGATCTGTGACTCCATGCGCACCCATCTCACAGCTGCTGTGAAAAACCAAGTGCAGCAAACAAACTCTGAGATTCCCATTATTCTAGGAGGCTTGACAAAGGAACTCCAATCACTGGACATCGGTGTAAACAGGGCATTCAAAGCGAGCGTCATAGGCGCAACGGATGACAGAACACAGCTTTACGAAAACTAGGAAGCAGCGTCAGGCGAGATACGCCACAGTTTGTGAATGCATTGTGGATGTTTGGGCTAACGTGTCTGCTTGCACTGTTGTTCGAGCTTTCCATCATTTCTGAGGAGGCACAGAGCAACGAGACTGACTCTGAAAATGACAACAGGGAACCTAGCATGTTTGATAGAGAACTTGTCCAGCTGTTTCGGACACAAAAGATGAGGACTTTAATGGATTTGTGAATGAGGATTGATCAAAAAATAATGTGAGTACATTGTTAAATACTTCAAAAAAAGTACAACTGAACTCAGCTTTGCTCCTGCTGCCTTTTTAAAACAGCGTGCATGCATGCTACTGTACGTTTTAAGCTAGCGTATGTTTTACCATGCTTGTGCCCAATAATACGGTGTATGCGTTAAATACAGAAATAGCACCCGTAACTGAAATTGCACCTTTTAATGGTCGTGAAAATACGGTACTTTGATGTATGCGATTTTCACTGCATAAAATTATAATCTTCGTGAAAGATGCAAACTTTTTACTGTACCACTGCTTGAAGAAAATGTCTTCTAAAAACTGGCAGTTGGTTAATTTGAGTTATTTTTTTGTTTTAAATTTAGAGTTAATTTTAAGTACACCGTTAACAAAATTCCAACCAGGTCATCTTATAATATTATACCCATACCAGTACCCCACTTCCACCTTGCTGGCATCTGATTTGAAGTGGAGCTCTGTGGCCGTTACTGATCCAGCCACGGGTCCAGCTGGTCCGTCATGTGTCACTCTCATCTTTGCAGTCCATAAGATCTTAAGAAAATCTCCGAAATCTATTAACTGATATTTCCTGACCCAGTCTTGACATTTCAACATGTATGTCTTGCTCAATGGTGGTCAGCGTCTTTTTTCTTAACGCGTTTCTTGTGACATTGTTGACTATTTGCAATAAAACGTTTTATGGTTCTGTACTCACACCCTAATATCTTAGCAATTTCAAGAGTGCTGCATCCCTCTGAAAGACCTTTTACAATTTTTTACTTTTCTGAGTCACCCAAATCTCTTTTTTGCCCTATTTTGCCTGAGGAAAACAAGATGCCTAATAATTATGCACACTGTGACATAAGATGCTGATCTGCTGAGGCCCCACAATCCCTCATAATACAAATATACATATGATGTGATATGCTTGTACTGAGTACATTCAAGCATTAACAGCATGGAGTTGGAAAATATGCATAAAAATGACCATAGGGTCAAAATACGCACTTGCCAATAATTCTGCTCACAGTGTATTAAATTTTAAAAAAAGAACTTTTTCTTAAATGTCACAGTTAAAAATCTAGTGGCAAAACCGGTCGGTGTATGCTAAGCAGGGTTGTCAGTAATATTCCCTCTAAGATGTGTGTGTTTGCGCACTGCTCTCACCCTCTCGGCGCCTAGGAAATCTATACAGCACATCGGAAATAAAAGAAAAAAAATCAAATCTGAGTTGAGTTGGCATTTTGCACTTTCTTATTTTCCGCATACAAAGAAAATTAAAAGTTTACAAGAAAACCAAGAAACAACAATTCTGGCCTTTGTCACATGCAGGGATGAGAATTTTCTGCGGATCCGCGGATTTCCATGTTTTTTTTCCGTCAAAAGTATGATTTTTGTGAATCGTGTAAATCCGTTGAGAATTTGTTTTGTTTTTTTATATATATATATATATATATATAGAGGAGGGGAAGCTGCCGACCAGCTGGCCGGGCAACGTTAGCGTCGGCGACTTGCGAGCATTCGCCCGCCCGCCGCCACGGCATCTTTTGGCACATCTCAAGGCAAAATGAATTAAGCTGTGAGTACAGAAATCGGCTTGCCTCTGTAAACCTAACTCACTGGCAGCAGTGATGAGCCAACATCCGCCTTATTTTCGGTAGCATTTTGGCGCTACTTTCGTCACATCATTTCCACTTGTTAACTTACACGGAGAACTAAGCGTTTTTACACCGCCACAATGTGAATTTGCGATTGGGTTTTCATCACTTGTAGACGAGTTATTTAGTTAGATAGATCTAGGGCCTACTCAGCAAAGGTTTTTGCCAGCATGGCGAAGGTTTTGGAGAAAAAGGCGAGAATTGTGCCAGGGAAAGTCGAACGGGATCAAGAACTGCTTCAGATGGGCATGGCTCGAGAGCAGCGTCATCGTACAACTCGGAACACAGTCCGTAACCACATGCCTGACGGAACATATCTGTAAAGTGGATGTCCCGGGGAAGGTTTTGTATATTCTTTGTCAAGATCTGATCAGCTATGGAGGTCACAGCACTAGGAACATTAAGGAGCACATCGAAACAAAAAAACACAACACAAAAGTACGCATGTGGGTTTAGAAAGTAACATGATGTTACATGTAAGCTAATATTAGGCTATTGTCATGAAACATTATGTCCCAGAGGTGTTCTATCGTGTTTAGATCAGGTGATCGTGAGGGCCATTCAATTGTGTCAATTCCTTCAGCCTCCAGATATTGTCTGCATATTCTTGCCACAACAGGCTGGGCGTTGTTGTGGATCAGGAAGAACCTAGGACCTACTGACCATGGGTGCAAGGATTTCATCCCGTCAGACTGCCGTTCTCTAGCCTGTAGAGGTCTGTTCGTCCCTCCATGGAAATGCCTCCCCAGACCATCACTGACCCACCACCAAACCGGTCATGCTGAATGATGTTGCAGGCAGCATAGCGCTCTTCTTGTCTTCTCCAGACCCTTTCACGTCTATCACAGGTGCTCAGGGTAAAGTTGCTCTCATCTGTGAAAAGCACAGGGCGCAAATGCCAATTGAGCTCCACGGTGCTGAGCAATGAGCACGGGAAACACTACAGGACGTTGTGCCCTGAGGCCACCCTCGTGAAGTCTGTTTCTGACTGTTTGGGCAGAGACATTCACACCAGTAGCCTGCAGGAGGTCATTCTGTAGGGCTCGGGCAGTGCTCAACCTGTTCCTCCTTGCACAAAGCAGCAAATATCGGGCCTGCTGATGGAATGAGAACTGTCTACGGCCCTGTCCAGCTCTCCTAGAGTAACTGCCTGTCTCCTGGAATCTCCTCCATGCTCTGGAGATTGTACTGGGAGACACATCAAATCTTCTTGCAACAGCACGCATGGATGTGCCATCCTGGAGGAGTTGGACAATCTGCGCAACTTCAGCAGGGTTAAGAAATCGCCTCATGCTCCCAGTTGTGATAATGACTCTAGCTAAAGCCAACACTTGTGGAAAAACAGTTTAAAAAATCAAGAGGGAAGAACTTGAAATGGCCTCTACCTGTAAAATCAGTCCTGTTTTGGGGACCATCTCGTTGTTGTCCCTCTCGTGCACCTGTCCTTCCATCAACACCAATGCAGCTGAAACTGATTAACAACCCCCCTCTGCCACGTACCTGACCAAAACCTGATCAGAAAAGTCTAATTGAATTCATGCCATACCCTGATAAAAACTGTTCCTTTAATTTTTTGGAGCAGTGTGTATATATATATATATATATATATATATATATATATATATATATATATATATATATATATATATATATATATATATACACATATACACACATATATATATATATATATATATATATATATATATATATATATATATATATATATATATACACATCGATCCATTTTCTGAACCACTTAGTCCCCACGGGGGTCGCGGGCGTGCTGGAGCTTATCGCAGCTGTCATCGGGCAGTAGGCGGGGGACACCCTGAACCAGTTGCCAGCCAATCGCAGGGCACACAGAGACAAACAACCATTCGCACTCGCACTCACACCTAGGGACAATTTGGAGTGATCAATCGGCCTACCAAGCATGTTTTTTGGGATGTGGGAGGAAACCGGAGTGCCCGGAGAAAACACACGCGGGCTCGGGGAGAACATGCAAACTCCGCACAGGGAGGGCCGGAGGTGGAATCGAACCCGCACCCTCCTAACTGTGAGGCGGACGTGCTACCCAGTGCTCCACCGAGCCGCCTGTGTATATACACATATATATGTAATACATCATCGCCCCCCCCCAGGCCCCCGGCTACTTTTCAGTGTTTTTTCACATTTGCCATTCACATCCCTTCACATGATTAGTTGATTAAAAATTTGACTTCACGTTTCGGCCTTTGCCTTTGGCCTTCATCCGGGCAAGCTGACCCTGTAGCAAGAGTTGGAATTTCATTATTTTCTTGTCCTCAAATAATTTTTTCCTCTAACAACAAACAAACAAGATATGGCGGAATTTTCCTTTGAATTTGCTCCACAACTATTTTTACAGCTGAATGGAATATTAATGGGGGAGATTCCACCCTACGCCCTATTGCTGTTCTAGGCAGCTGCCCTATATTAGGCATATTAATAAATGTCAATTTGTATTCCGAGAGCGGATATTGTTCGTGGTTCGGGGTGTGCCAATAATATAGAGGGTAAATAGCTGGGTTTTCTCACTAACGCAGAGGCTAGTGCTGTCCTACCTGGTCGTGGGCTTGAAGCCTGCTCAGATGAGTCAAAACGGTGTCTAAGACGAGAATAGCTGTGAACGAGCCTATGCCCTGAGAATAAAATTGACGTTAGTTTATTTAATAAGTATTTAATATAATATATATATTTTTTAAATATGAAATATAGTTTTTTTCTGAGCTTTAGAAATCAAGTTAACAGGTTTGACCATTATGTTTGAGCAGATACCTAGAGTAAATTCATTGCTATTGGAGTGGTTGACTGATAACCATATTTGTTTTGCTGTTACTTTTCTTTATACTCACATGAATATGTGCATCTTTGTTAGCTGGATGAGTCCAATAACCAGACAAGAAAACTCCAGAGGTCTTTGGATGAGCAAGTAGAGCAGACCGAGAACCTGCAGGTACAATTAGAGCATTTACAATCCAGGTAAGAAACATGCAAGCACGCACACCGAAACACGTACACACTCACCCATCCACACACCCACACATAACCCACACAAGAGATTTTACACATGGTGAGAAAATACATAACTACTGTATTTTTCGGACTATAAATCGCGTTTTCTTTTCATAATTTGGGTAGGGGGGCGATTTATACTCAGGAGCGACTTATATGTGAATTTTTTCACAAATTTATACTTGATCATTAACTTACTTACTTACTAGTATAGTTGATCAATTCACGTTATTTTCACTATAAACCGCATGAGAGCGCTGTGGAATAATTGGAGCCTCATTGACAATGAGGTCCATTCACTGGCTTCCGAAGTCGGGAGATTTAATGATTTGGAGTGACACAGATTAATCAATAAACTTATTATTTATGTTACAGTTATTTGATATATAGTTTATTTAGAGTAACAACGGGTATGTTGTTAGACCAGGAGTTTCCGATTTTCTCGGGAGGCCGTGAAGGCAGCGGGGGGTGGGGGGGGTGTAGGGGGGGGGTAAGAGCGATCCAGGGCGCTCGCGTGTGTTGGCTCTCATGTTGAGCTTTTGATTTGTGAAATAAAGAGCCGGTTAACAAACCCACGTCTCGCCTGGTACTTTGGTAACGTTAAAATATATTTACCGTAATTTCCGGTGTATAAGCCGCACCAGTGATAAGCCGCACCAGCTAAAATTCGGGAATTTTTAAATTTTTTTCTTACATAAGCCGCTCCGGACTATAAGCCGCACGTGCACACACGTTTTTTTACAATGAAAGACAGTACACAGAAAAAGTTTTAATAACATACTTTAACATGTCTTTCTAAACATTGCCTGTGACGCAGCAGTAGTACCGCAGCAACACGAAAGTGTGCACGCGAGTTATTAACAAAGAAATACTGGACACAAAAAACTTTTTTAAAGTTTTAATAACATACCTTAACATTTCTTTCCAAACACTGCCTGTGACGCGGCAGTAATACCGCAGCAACACGGAAGTAACAGCACTAATAGGGTTTGATTAAACCCAACATAATGTCATCAACATCAACTGCCTTTAGCTTAAAAGTGGCATCATATGCCTTTATTTTGTCCCCCATAATGACGGTTTGTGTATAAAAGCTTCCTTTCAGTAATGTCCGTCTTGATCGCGTTCTGCGTGATGCGCGAAATGTTGTAAACACAAACTTGCACGTCTCCCCTTCGGCGCATTATCTCTTCTTCGTCTGTCTCGCTCTTGCTTCCTGCTAGAGTGCCCCCTGGAGGCCGGAGGCCGTAAAAATCCATAAGTACGCCGTGCCGCCATTTAATCCTCGGTTCAAAGTAACCTTCTGAATAAAATGCATTAAAAGTTCACATTCATTACAACTTGTTTTTGGTGAGCAAAATGTCAGAAGAATTGAATTTAAATGCTGATTTATTGGGGTTTGATACTGTTTGGACAAACAGCGCCACTGCTTTACGTAATCTCTGAGTCACATGGTAAGAGAAAAGGTTTAGAGCACAGGTGTCAAACTCAAGGCCCGGGGGCCAGATACGGCCCGCCACATCATTCTATGTGGCCCGCGAAGATAAATTGTGCATCAAATTCGCGAGTCATTACTAGAATTGCAAATTGTCTTCACTTTTAATAATATCTTTTTTTTTAAATATTTGACCAGTTTTTACTCGTCTGATTTGAAAACGAGTTATTTGTCAGTTTGTTTTGTAGCTTTTACTGTATATAATAGCGTTAAGAGTAAAAGTGATCAAGTCATCACAAAAATCACGAAAAAAATCTTATATAAGCCGCACCTGACTATAAGCTGGGTTCAAAATTTTCGAAAAACGTTGCGGCTTATACACCGGAAATTACGGTATATACGTAGATCTGTGGAATAATTGGAGCTGCCAACTAACAATGAGGCTGACATCAGCGGCGCACGTAGGTCCGGAATCGGCAGCTTTTTTTGTTTGTTTTTTGACAAAGAGGATGAATATTCCGGTGGTTTAATGATTTGGACTGACACGAATGGTTCGTTAAAATTGTTGTTTATATTATTGTTATTTGACAGATAGTTTATATATTGTTATATGGGCCTGTGGAAAAATGTGAACTGCAATACGCCGCGGACGTCGGACTTGTTTACTTAAATGAGGACCAACTCGATCAATGGCTTTAATGATTTGGAGTGACATAGATGGTTTGATAAAGGTGTTATTTATGTTATAGTTATTTGATTAACTGTTATTGTTACATCAGGCCCGTTCTCAGCTCCACGTTTGTGTTTGTCACGTTAGCATACTGTATCGTTTAGCCTGTTGTTGCTCTTTCATGTCTGTTCTTGGTGTTGGATTTTGTCAAATAAATTTCTCCCAAAATGCGACTTATACTCCGGAGCGACTTATATATGTTTTTTTTTCACTTTATTGTGCATTTTATGGCTGATGCGACGTATATTCCGGAGCGACTTTTAGTCAGAAAAATACGGTATGCTATCTCAAAGTCAAAGTCAAAGTCACCTTTATTGTCAATTTCTTCACATGCTAAAGACACACAAAGAAACCGAAATTTCGTTCCCCGCTATCCCACGGTGACAAGACATGGCACACAATAGACAATCAAGTAAACAACAGCGTGCTGAATAAATAATGATAAATAACACAACAAATAAATAAGAGGAGCAAAAAGGAGCAAGTGAGCGTACAGCAGACATTCCAGAAAATAGCGCAAAAGTGCAGCACGCTACGCAGAAGGGGGTAGCGAGTTCAGGGTCCTAACAGCCTGGAGAATGAAGCTGTTGGCAAGTCTGGTTGTGTGGGAGCGCAGGCTTCTGTACCTCTTCCCAGAGGGCAGAAGGTCAAACAAAGAGTGAGCTGGGTGACTCATATCCCTCACAATCGCGGTTGCCTTGCGGGTGAGATGGGAGGTGTAAATGTCCTTCAGGGAGGGGAGCGAAGCACCAATAATCTTACCAGCCGTATTCACTATGCGCCACAGGGCCTTCAAGTTCTGGTCAGTGCAGCCACCACCCCAGACAGCGATGCAACTCGAGAGGACGCTCTCAATAGTGCCACGGTAGAATGTAGACAGGACTGCCTGAGGAGCACATGCGATCAGCCATCTTCGCATTGAACGATACATGAAGCATGTTTCCCGCAGTTTAATCATTACGAGACCCCACTGGCCCTCTGTTACCAACCACCGACCTAGCCATCCCCGCTCCTGGTTAGGCAGCGCACCCAGACACTCGCTGAGGCGGACCCCCGTAATACGGTTCTGGACCCATCTCCAATCGCTAAGTCAGCCACCATGTACAAACGGACAACTACCTCCCGGCGCGGCCTTCCATCCCCCCTCCGCGCTCCCCTCGCTCGCCCTGGCCAGATTAAAAACTGCCAGCCTATCACTTGAGCATAGCAACAGTTTATCAGAGTAGCGAAGAGATTACGCCTACCGGGGGGAATCCCCACGATCGCTCCCCTCATTTAGCCCTGTCACCATATTGGCAACAGCAAATTAATGCTGCCACCATCTCAGGACGACCCGAGCCAAAGAGAGGGTTATCTGCTGCAGGAAACCGTAAAAACAAAGAGCTCTCTGTGATATCTTTATTCTGAACCATTTAATTTTTCTCATGGGGCATTGTTGTGGAAGCTTTAGCAAGTAGATATTGCTTTTGTAGGAATAATCTTCATCTTTGTCTTCCTTGTCTTTTTCCTCGTCCTCTTCATCATCTTCTTCTTTGTTCATGAAATAATAAAAATGAAATTGTATTTAGGTACAATTTAAATCTCACAATCATAACAATATTGTGGCAGAAATAAGAAACACATCTTTATTCTAACTGACTACCAACAAGTGAGACAAGTGATCAAAGAACAAAGACAATACGATGTAACAAGGAACATACATATAACGCCCTGCCCCAACTGCAGGCCTGCTGCTGGGTGAGAGGTCTGGTCCTACAGTCTGCCACACGTCCCCCGCCCCCGAACACCCAGAAGGACACTCAAAACACATAAAACAAAACTCCACAGGGTCCATGAATCAGCACAGAGATGCTCTGGCAGATCACCCATACAGAGTTGAGTTGCAGTCAACGATGTTAGCCTTTGGATTGTGGGTGCTCACAAAAAACAGGCGTATGTGTTTGCAATGTCCTGGGCACTTGGGCAGGGTAGAACTAGTAGGTATGACGGATGTCGGCCACATCTGGGGTCCAACAAGGACGAGGGCACGGATTTCACGCAGGGGTTGGCCCTGCAAGGATAAGGGCGCGGATCTCTCACAAAGGTCGTTGCTGCAAGGATAAGCCGGTGGTCATGTGTCCAATACAGGAGTCAACAAGGAGGCCCAGTGAGGCACCACGGACCTGACTGTGGCGTGTGGCTGTCCTGATAGTTGTGGCCTGACTCAGGGAGCACACATTGAGGCATATGCAGTATGATCCGTACAGTGCCGGTTTGGTAGGCAGGACGGCTGAGTTGGGCTGGTTCTGACTGTGTCGTGCAGCTATTTTGACGACTTTGGCCAAACTGTGTGGCATGCAGCTGTTTTGACGGCTTGGACCATACTCAGGGAGCATGCGCTGAGGTGCAGGCTGTAGGAAATGAGCGGCGCCCAGTCAACACACCCAGGACGTTGCGAACACATACGCCTGTTTTTTGTGAGAACTAACCGTCCAACGGCTAACACTGTTGACTGCAACTCACTCTATATGGGTCATTTGCCCGCCGGAGTGTCTCTGTGCTGCTGAATTAGCATCAATCATCAGGCTGACGAGTAGCAGCACCCAGGGCTGCTGGTCAGTGGCTCTCTAAGCTGCCGTTACTGGTACCAGTAAGTACGCAGGGCCGGCAGACGACTGCAGCGGAGGAGCCTGCCGGGGAGGGAGAGCATCCAGCAAATTAAGTGCTCAGCAGGTCCTTGCAAAGGTGTTGCTGCAGCCTTCCTTGCCGAACGGCAGGAATTAATTTGTTGGCCTCACATCATGTGGGGGTCACCAATGTGGCAGAGGAAACATCTCTATTTTGTGCAGGGCCGGATTTTGGTATGGGCAATATGGGCGACCGCTCAGGTAAATGATATGGTAATCTCTTTCGACGCAGAGAAGGCATTTGACAGAGTCAAATGGAGGTACTTGTTTTTTGTTTTGGCAAAGTTTCATTTTGGCTCTGAATTTATCACATGGATTAGATTGATGTATGACCATCCAACTGCACGCATCATTACGAATGTTGTGAGATCTTCTTCTTTCATCCTCCAGTATCTGACAGGGCTGCCCCCCTTTCACCCCTTTGTCTGCCAATTGCCCACTGAACTAAACTGCCTTTACCCAGTTCTTGGACCCTCTGGAGCAGTGGTTCTTAACCTGGGTTCGATCGAACCCTAGGGGTTCAGTGAGTTGGTCTCAGGGGTTCGGCAGAGCCTCTACTGAGGAGGTCCGAACAAACCTGATTTATTGTGTAAATTTGCCAGTATGTAATTTGTTGTGAGTTCATTCGTGTTGATTTTGTTATTTGAACAAGGGGATGTTCATGCACGGCTTATTTTGTGCACCAGTAAAAAACATCGATGTCTTGAATTTCCAAAAAATAATTTTTCACTAAAGAGGGGTTCGGTGAATGCACATATGAAACTGGTGGGGTTCGGTACCTCCAACAAGGTTAAGAACCACTGCTCTGGAGGCTTATATGTGTGTTTTGGGGTGTTCTTCTAGGTATTGAGGGGGGCTGTGTGGCGGACCTCGAAATCGTTTATGACATTAACATCATTTACATTATTTAGGCCTCTCACCAACTGGCCTGGTTAAGTTTTTTTCCAATGTTATCTTTGTCTTTGTTGATTTTGTTTTGATGACTTGTAACTTGTCACACTTATTGGTTTTCTTTTGTAGAGCCGTTGTTAGTGGCAGGCTTTTCTAGAAGCCTATTGAGTTGCGCTCATGTCATCAGTATGTCTTTATATAACCACTCTGTTATATGAATGGTGCTGGAAACCTGAATTCCCCCCCCCGATCGATCTGTCTGTTGTCTGTCTGTCTGTATGTCCATCCGTCCGTCCATCGTCAACTCTAGCTATCTAGCTATCCGCCCGCCCGCCCGCCCGCCTATCCATCCATCCATCCATCCATCCATCCATCCATCCATCCATCCATCCATCCATCCATCCATCCATCCATCCATCCATCCTTCCTTCCTTCCTTCCTTCCTTCCTTCCTTCCTTCCTTCCTTCCTTCCTTCCTTCCTTCCTTCCTTCCTTCCACGCACATTGGTTTCCTATCCTTGATGCCTACTTGTCTTGTACAGACTTGTACATCTATCCAGTCTATTTTATTTTACGTACATGCGATGCTATTTATATTATTTTTCAGTGATTACTGACAACTCTAGTTTTGATGTTACTGTATACTAATTTGGTTCAGATTTATTTATTTATTTGTTTATTTATTTATTTATTTATTTTATGGGTTTGTGAGAATGTGCGTTTAGAAATGCATGTCAATAGTTTTGAGCTGTTGATGAACAAGCAGTTCCCACTTGTTGCCGTTCTCGGCTAGTTTCCGCCACGGCTATGTCATTATTGTAATTTTCGGACTATAAGTCGCTCCAGAGTATAAGTCGCACCAGCCATAAAATGCACAATACAGTGAAAAAAAACATATATAAGTCATACCGGAGTATAAGTCGCACTTTTGGGGCAAATTTATTTGTCAAAATCCAACACCAAGAACAGACATGAACCAGCAACAACAGGCTAAACGATACGGTATGCTAACGTGACATATACACAAACGAGGAGCTGAGAACGGGCCTGAGTAACATTCAGAGTTATTTAAATAAGTATTACATAAATAACACGTTTATCAAACCATCTGTGTCACTCCAAATTATTAAATCCATCGATCGTCCTTTATGTAAACAGTGCCGTGTATGCGCCGCATATGCGCCGCTGACGTCGGACTCGTAAGTTGCTTTTCTAATTATTCCACAGACCCATATAACGATATATAAAGTATATTTCAAATAACTATCATATAACAACAATATTACCAAGCCAGCTGTGTCACTCCTAATCATTAAATCCATCGATCAAATTCCTCGTTCTTTATGTCAACAACGCCGCGCGCACGCCGCACAGATCTAGTATGTAACTATATTGTAGCATTAACAAAGTACCAGGAAAGACATGGGTTTGGTAAACAGCTCTTTATTTAACAAAACAAGAGTTCAACGAGCCAACAACTACTGAACTGTAACGATAAAAACATATACAAGTTGCTACACGAAATAAAATATATCAGATAACTATAACATAAATACGTTTTTCAAACCTTGTGTCACACCAAATCATTAAATCCTTTAAACGTGGGGCCCTTTGTCATCTTCGTCATCCCGTGATAAAATCCTTTGTCCTTATGTAAACAACCGCCGCGAGGCTGACGTCACTTGCAGGTAAAATGACAGTAATCCCTTGCTACATCGCGGTTCGTTTATGGCGGTTTCACGACATCGCGGATTTTTGAATTTTCAAAATTTGCGAAAAAATTCAAATATAAGTCGCTCCTGAGTATAAGTCGCCCCCCCCCAAATTATGAAAAAAAAACACGACTTATAGTCCGAAAATTACGGTACTTGCATTGGTTTCCTGTCCTTGATGCCTACCTGTCTTGTACAGATGTACCCTGGTTGCTCACTGTACTGAACTGTGTCTGTTTGTTGGAAACTGAATACAAAGATTTGAAAAAAAATGCTGTACTTGAAAAACAACAGGACATCAACTAAGGATAGTAAGCAAGCCAAGAAACCAAGAATAACATGCCTCGGCTTCCTTGTCTGACGTAGTCACGTTGATCAACCAGACTCCATACAAAAAAGTGGGCATCAGTAAGTCCACCATCGCTCTGTCACTGTTAAATGACTTCTGAGTTTTTTTCAGTGGGGAATTGTAGTACTGACATAAGTTTTTAATAAAGACTTATCATATAAGTGCTCCCTTTAAGGTATAACAGCATTTCAAGTCTGAACTTGGACTTGATTGATTCACTTTGTTTCACTTTTATTTCTTCACAACATCATTGATCATTATTACATGTACATAGATCATGACATTTTATTAGCATGAAGAAGAGGGTCCCCAAGTGAAGCTAAGTATAAGCTTATATAACAGGGCCCAGACAGACAGACGGACGAATGCACAGACAGACACTCATCATACACACGTACACACTCTCAACGCAGCTAACTATGGAAATATGAATTTAAATATAGGTTTGTAAAAGATGGCTAAAAATATGGTTTTTAAAATTGGAGCTAGACGGAATGACCTTTAGGACTTCATCCATACTGTTCCAAATCTGAGGTCCTCTACTTGCCACACTCATACTGGTGCGCACACATCTGCGATACTTCCCTAGGATCTGTGTTTTACCTCACGTCTGATGGGAATGCTGGAGTCTAATGATGGGGATAAGACTGTGCAGTATGTGGTTTCTCTTGTTCGCAACCTGAAACATGACACATGTATTCTATAATTCAATCAGCTCAGGTAGTCTTAATAACTCAAAATGGTGGAAGAGAGGGAGGGATGGAGAATTAAACTCAGACCAAGACAGAGCCCTAATGACTTTCTATTGTAGAGAGTGAAGTTTTTTAAGGTGACTAGAGAAGGTGTTGCCCCATATAACATTGCAATAGTTGAGATGAGGTTCAAAAAGAGTTTTATATAAAATCAGGAGTAATGACTGAGGAAGGAAATGTCTGACTTTGTAAAATAAACCCACATATTTTGATAATTTGGATACAAGGTGATCTATGTGACATTTAAATTTGAGCGAGTCATCTATGAAGACCCCCAGGAATTTTGTAGCACTTGGACACACCAAACCTTCATTTCTATGTGCAAAGTGTTCTTTTTATACATATAAAATAATGTATTTAACTGGCCACACACCGTCCTAAAATTAAACTTTTGTCTTGTCCGTCTCTACAATAATTCTCTAAAAGTCTTGGGGATCATCAAGATGTGTCTTTATAATAGTGAAACAAGCCGGTGGGTTGTTGTTGTATTTATTGCTTGATCTATTCATTTATTCATTCGTTTTTGTTTGTTTGTTTGTTTGTTTGTTTGTTTGTTTGTTTGTTTGTTTGTTTGTTTGTTTGTTTGTTAGCATATGGTATTGCCTCGTAACTGGATTTGTGACCATTAACAGGCTTGAGTCACTTTTACGTTTTTCACTTTATAGCTTGAAATAATTTTTTCAGCTGGTTTTAGTTCACTTTCTCTGTATATTAGGAAGGGTTTGTCAAATACTTTATTTTCTTTAAATTTTCTGCCTTTCTTTTTCTGTCTCATAGACTTCGACGACAGTATATAAGCCCAGGTCTTTTTGGGAGGATGAGATCAGCTCAGTTCACCCCTGATAATACAGATGGTCCAACCAGTGACATGGATGAGGAAGAGGAGCAACTGCAGCTTGAGATCCATGGATGACACAAACACACACACGCAGTGTCATTGCTGAGAGGAATGTATATCTTCAAAAATGAGTCAATGTGCAAATTTTTTAGGCAAGTGTGTATTTTCAACATATGATCATTTTATGCAATTTTCTAACTCCATGCTGTATAATCTTGTATAATCAAGTGATGTGTATTCATGTAATGAGCGATGGTAGGGCATTAACACCCTATATCACAGTGTGCATAATTATTAGGCGGCTTGTTTTTCTCAGGCAAAATAAGGCATGAAAAAATAAAAAAATAAAAATAAATTTAAATGACTCCAAAAAGTAAAAATTTGTAAAAAGTCTTTCAGGGGGTTGCGGCACTCTTGAAATTGTTAAACTATTGGGTGTGATTAAAAAATCATCAAACATTCATTTGGAAGGGGTCGCACAAAACATGTTAAGGCAAAGAAGACTCAAATTAACTGCCAAAGATTTGAGAAGACAGAAACATTAAGCTACCAGGAACACACTATCCTTCAGTACTACCATATTCCGGAACTTCAACTTATTATCTGGAGTCCTCACCCGACCCCGACTAAAGAAGACATACATGTTGAAACAAGCCTGGGTCAAGAAATATCAGAATATATACATTTTTCAAAGATCTTATGACTGATGAGATGAGAGTGACTATTGACAGACCAGCTGAACCCATGGCTGGATCAGTAAGGGCCACAGAGCTCCACTTGAAATAGGACACCAGCAAGGTGGAGGCGGTGTACTGGTATAGGCTGGTATTATTAAAGATGATCTAATTATTATTAAAGATGAACTTAAAATTAACTCTAAAATTAAAATGAAAATTAATCAAAATTAACCTATCGCCAGTTTTTAGAAGACATTGTCTTCAAGCAGTGGTACAGAAGAGATCTGCATCTTTCAAGAAGACCACGATTTTTATGTAGGACAATACTCCATCGGATGCATCAAAGTACAGTAATCCCTCATTTTAGTTGGATAGTGTTCATTATGTCTTCAGTACTTATAGCCTTTTTTTTTTTTTGTTCAGACAAAATATGGTAGGTCTTACCTTAAAACTTTTTTCGGCAGTTTCGGCGGCAACTTTTGCCTTCGCCAGACAGTGTCACATGATGGTGTGTGACAGGTCTTTTCAGCTGTTGTTACTATGAGGGCATGAACAGCCCGCTTTAAATCACACCACAGATTTTCAATAATCTTCAGGTCTGGGGACTGAGATGGCCATTCCAGAACATTGTACTTCATCTAGATGAATGCCATAGTAGAATTTGAGCAGTGTTTGAGGTCGTTGTCTTGTTGAGGTATACAGCCCCTGTGCAACTTTGTCACTGATTCTTGAACATTGTTTGCAAGAATCTGCTGTATCCATGCGACCTTCAACTTTAACAAGATTGCCAGTACCTGCACTGGCCACACAGCCCCACAGCATGATGGAACCACCACCAAATTTGACTGTGGATAGCAAGTGTTTGTCATGGAATGCTGTGTTCTTCTTCCTCCATGCATACCGCCCCTATATATATATATATATTAACTTTGTACACCGTGTTAACAATTATTAAGCAAATTGTATTTTTGAGGATTAATTTTGGTTTTGAACAACTATAGGGCTCTCAGTAGTCAACCAAAATGCTCGTAACCCCCAAAATTGAATTTTTAAGAGAGTAAAAGTGAGATTCTGGCTGTCTTTGGAAAACGTCTACGTGTGTACAACTATTAGAGTGCGGAATTATTTTGCAACTAAATTAAAAAAGGAAATTTGCCCATTTCACTTGTTTATTTTTTGTTAAAGTGAGAATAATCACCTCAAAATTTGCAGATGAACATTTAAAAAAATCAGTGACAAGTATAACCACCCATCTTTTTAATAACAGTTATGACTTCTATTCATGGAGGCTGTCAGCTTCTTGATCTGTTGATTAACTTTTTGTGCAAAAACAACCACAGCCTCCCAGACATTGTTCACAGAGGTGAACTGTTTTCCTTCAGCACAAATCTCCCATTTAGGAAGGGCCTAAAGTTCTTAATGGAGTTTAGGTCAGGTGAAGAAGGGGGCCATGTCATTATTTGATAATCTTTAAGGCCTTTACCGGCGTCCCAAGAGAGTAGAGTACAGTAATCCCCCACTACATCGCGGTTCGTTTATCGCGGTTTCACTACATCGTGGATTTTTTTTCCAAATTAAAAAAAAATTACAATTCAAAATATAACTTCTAAACAGAAGAATTATGGCACGAAAGTTGCCCACACGCCAGCAGAAGGCAGGGAGTGCCCACACAATTGCAGTGTGTACACTTTTTATAAAAAAAGAGTTCTAAAAACATATTTACAGTGTTGTACCTTGTTGATAGAGTGGTGCTCACTCTAACTTATTTTTTGCAGGAACCACACGGGAGACAGTATGCCTTTTTAAGCACTTGCAAGTGGAGAGTCATTTGTCGCTGTGCATACAGCGATGATCGAATGAGGTCTGACTCAGGCTTCTTGCAAGAGCATTTTTATGGAGAGAAACGGTGGGGGTGAGAGTGGGGGTGAGAGTGGAGGTGAGAGTGGACGGGATGGGGGTTGAAGCCCCTGGCCTCTGGTCAAAGCATAGCAGGGGGTATTTTACGACGTTGTGTAAACAGAACAACTTTGATTGCGTCCTCTGCAGCTGGTCAATCAGTTCAAAGGATTTTAGCACTTTGTTCTTGTCAGGATCGTATGGAAATGGAGCAGGACGACCAAGTGCAGCTTGGACCAGGGTTTATTGAAGAACGCAAACTAACAGCGCGTGGGGGAAGCGCACCAGTCCAGATGACCCCCACTTGTCTGTTACAAAGTTTGAACCGCGCTCGGCGGCGACTGGGGAAACAACCACACTCGGCGGCACACACTGGGGACCTAAACCGCACTCGGGCGGCATACACTGGGGACCAAACTGCACTCGGGCGGCCACTTGGGGAACCGAACCGCACTCGGGCGGCCATTTAAGGAACCGAACCGCACTCAGGCGGCCACTTGGGGAACCAAACCGCACTCGGACGGCAACTTGGGGAACCTGAACCGCACTTGGGCGGGTACTTGGGGAACCTGAACCGCACTCTGGCGGGTACTTGGGGAACCTGAACCGCACTCAGGCGGCAACATGAACCGCACTCGGGCGGCAACCCGGACATGAACCGCACTCGGGTTCTACTACTTTGTTAAGACAGGACAAGCTAGGTTAATTATTACAGGTTACATTCCAACATAATCATAGGATCAAACTAGTCTATCAGCCCTAACACTTGTTATAGAAAAATTGTTTTAATAATAAAAAAGTTCTAAAAACATATTTACAGTATGTACACTTGTACCTTGTTATAATTTTTTTTATAATGTATGTATACTGTATTTTCCGCACTATTAGGCGCATTTAAAAAGTAAAAAAATATTTTAATTGTATAATAATAAGAGTTCTAAAAACATGTTTAGTGTTGTACCTTGTTATAGAAAACTTGTTAGAATAATAAAATAATTTAAAAACATATTTACAGTATTACACGTGTACTTTGTTATAATTTTTATAACGAGTCCTAAAATCATATTTACAGTATGTAAACCGTATTTTCCACACTATTAGGCCCATTTAAAAACTCAAAATCTATTCAAACAACCACAGTGCGCCTTATAATGCAGAGCGCCTTATATATGGATCAATTGATGAATTTGTTGATCCATACTGGTTGTACACAGCACTCTGCCAAAATGTTTCAGTACGTTTTAGTACGGACAGTAAATTACAAGGTCGCATCGCTTCCCAGCATTACAGCAACCGTGATCAGGGGGTGTCACTGAATAGCTGTTATACCCGCGAGGCTATTTCATTACAAGATAGGCTGTTCTGTTAATGTTTACGGATCAATGTGCAACGGAACATAAATAAGCAGCACCAAAATGTTAAATCGGTCTTTAGTCGGTTCCGATCAATTTAATGGGAGTTTGAGAAACGTGATTGTTTACAGGGGGCTGCCATGACACTTTGCTGAGGCTCATGGGAGTCTGCGAGCTGAGGCTCATGGGAGTTTGCAAGTGGCTAATACTATAATGATAACTGCTATATGCACGAGGCTCTTTCATTTCAAAATAGGCTGCTCCGTTAACATTTCGAGTAAATTTACAGATCGATATGGAAGGGAAACAGTACCAATGTGTTAGATTGAACTTTAGTCGGTTCCGATCACTTTCAAAGGAGATAGAGACGCGATTGTTTACGAAATTCAGTGAGGGTGCGCTTTATAATCCAGTGCGCCTTATGGTGCAAAAAATACGGTACTTTACCTACATCTACATATATATATATACATACATATATTTTTTTAATTCAATGTTTTACCGGGGAAGTCAATTGAGAACATTTTCTCATTTACAATGGCGACCTGGAGGCAAGGTGTGTGAAGGACACGACGACACGAGACTGTGACAGAGCTAGGGTCGAACCGCCAACCCTCCGGTTACTAATCGACCCGCTCTACTGCCTGAGCCACACCCTCCACTACATCTACAAAATGCGCATAGCGCTGCTATGGTAACTTGTGACCACGAGAGCCTGTTTAACCACTACATTTGTTTAGGTAATGAGTGCACACTTTCTGTAAATCCTATAAACTTCATTTCACTTCTCAAATATCACTGCTATATGAAATATTTAACTGAAATTACTGATCCGAAAAACCAATGATTTATAAAGGAAAATCTTGAAAACGATCAAGGGTGCCCAAACCTTTGTATATACCGTATTTTTCAGACTAAATGTCGCTCCGGAATATACGTCGCATTAGCCATAAAATGCACAATAAAGTGAAAAAAGAACATATATAAGTCGCTCCAGATTATAAATCGCATTTTGGGGGAAATTTATTTGACAAAATCCAACACCAAGAACAGATATGAACGAGCAACAACAGGCTAAACCAGACATGGGCAAACTACGGCCCGCGGGCCACATCCGGCCCACGGGGCCGTTTAATCCGGCCCGCCAAACCTGAATAAATTGTATTATAGAACTTTTTTTGGGGTCATTGTCCCTGCAATTAGTATGTTTCCCCAATAGATGGGGAAGCGCCCGCCCGCGCATTTACTCCCGGAAGCCGTGTCAGAAAGCTCGGTGCACACTCACAAGTGCGTGTACGTACTAAGTAGTACGGACCCGGTGCACTCCGCACTCTATTTCCATCAGTGCCGAATTTCGATTGTGGGCTGTGACGTCAGCATTCTCGTAATTCGCGCGCTGAGCTTTCAGATACAGTTTTACGTTAATGCCACCCACAAACCTTCCCCTGGAATCCTTCCACTAAAATGAGTGGCCCGAGGAAAAGAAAGGTGGACACTTAGTGCCGAGTATTTAAAAAAAAAGAGAGGACAATTTGGCTCGACCTACGTGTGTGAGCAGACGTTCCGCCACATGAACGTCAACAAAGCCCGTCACAGCTCTAGGTTAACGGACCGACACCTGGCTCTATCCTAAGAATTACCACAACAAATTTTACTCCAGACCATGATGCACTAGCAAAAAAGGGAGACCAACAATACTATTGATTTCTTTATTACTTTATTTAGAAGTATTCTTTCACTGATTCTTCAAGATGATGTATTCGGTCAGAATGTTTGCCGTTTGATGTGATTTCGCCTCATTAGATAAACATATTTCATAAATCTGATCTGCAGGCGCTGAAGTGATGGAAACTATTATTCATAATAACAGTGTCGTATTTAATGAGAATCACTCATAGTAGTTTTTTGGTGAAATATTTTTTAAATGCTGTTAATAAATGCATTTGTTTTCAAAAAACTTTTTTTGAATATCCATGCTTTACTACCCACTAAAAGCACAAACCTTTTAAGCAATGAACTTTACATGTCATTTCTACTACGTCACACAAACACTACATCCATCTGCTCCTGGTTCGGCCCCCCGATCAAAATTTAGAACCAAATTCAGCCCGCCAGTCAAAAAGTTTGCCCACCCCTGGGCTAAACGATACAGTATGCTAACGTGACATAAACACAAACGAAGAGCTGAGAACGGGCCTGACGTAACATTGACAGTTATCCAAATAACTATAACATAAATAACACCTTCATCAAACCATCTGTGTCATTCCAAATCATTAAATCCATCGATCGTCTTTTATGTCAACAATGCCCGGTGCGCGCCGCTGACGGCAGTTGCACTATAAAATATTCCACGTGTGTGCGTGTGTGTGTGTGTGTGTGTGTGTGTGTGTGTGTGTGTGTGTGTGTGTGTGTGTATGTGTGTGTGTGTGCGTGTGTGTGTGTGTGTGTGTGTGTGCGTGTGTGTGTGTGTGTAAGGCTAGTGATCCCGGGACGCCTACCTGTAGAATAAGAGATCTCCAGTTCAAATTTACAGTGAGCAACTGAGGAGCAGTCGTCCATTTATTTCGTTTTACATTCGGGGTTTTTTCCCGTTTTTACATTTCATTTTACAAGGATTACATATCCAAACAATTTTCAACTATGGATTTTCAGTCAAAGCACGAGGTCATCAGTAAAGGAAGAGCAGCTCCGGAGTTAAAAGGTTTGATTCGAACAACAGGACTTCGGAACGGAGCGGTACGCACGATCGAAAACAGGTTTTTGATTCCATGTGCTTTATTGAGTGTTTTTATTTGTGAAGACTGTTGATATGAGAATTTAACTAAAATAGTTCAAATTAAATAATGAATAAGCCACACTAGAGCAGCGTTCCCCAACCTTTTTGTGACACGGTTAGGTGCTGGACAAAATTTACCGGGGGGGTGACGTCAGTGCCTCCCCAGTCATGAACCTCACCGCACGTATATATATATATATATACACACATACATACATACATACATACATACATACATACATACATACACGTACATATACACATACATAGTACATACATACATACATACATACATACATACATACATACATACATACATACACGTACATATACACATACATAGTACATACATACATACATACATACACATACATATGCATCTAGCTCACACAGTCCAGAAAAATTAACATGTCAAGTTAATTTAAGACCCCCAGGTGAATTTACGACCAAGACGGGGGTACAGAAAATTGGTGACTAAATAGACATAAGGACAATATTTTCAAAAAAGACCTGTAGAACAAAACCAAAAGCAAAAGATTATCTAATTTCTATGATCTATATTTGTTCTTTTCCATTCTGTTTCGTATCAATTTTGTTACATATATGTCGCAGTATATTTGTATCCGACTTTTCGCAGTGCCTTTCAATATATATTGCCTTAGAAAATATCATATATATGAACGTTTTCACATTTATTTTTTATATTTTATGACCTTACAAACTTGAATTTTATTTTATTGATATTTTATGTGATCCAACAACACATTGTGAAGTGGGTCCATTTTTTTCTCGAAAGCTCAACTCTGTATTTTTAAATCTGAAATGTGAGGTGCGCTTATATTCAATCAACTTGTACTCTGATGTTCCTAACTACAATCCAGTGCAATCAGTTGCCTTCAGAAGTCACCTAACTTGTAAATAGAGCATCATGAAGACCAACGAACTCACCTGACACGTCACACTCCTATTAAACACACGGCTAGTTCCGCTTTGTCCAACAAATCCCCTTTTAAGTCGGAACAATACATTTTTCTTCAAATGTTGTAAATGAAGCACAATCATTGTTAGAATGGGCCTCCTGGGCACACATCATTAGCTAAGTCGCTTGAGCTATACTGTTATCTTGCTGTGACCCTTCTCTAGCTTTCACTGGCCTTCCCTTTTCTGTGACACTCTTTGCACATATACTATATTAGTTGATTTCAGTCGAGACCGCAAGGTCGCACATCACACAGGCAAGGCAATGCCGCCCCACTTGTGGGTAGGCGGCCAAGAGTATAACAGTAGGAATCCTGGAGGTGGGGTTTAGACCTTCTTCTGCAATCCCGCAGATAAGGCTCCACAGCTCTCTCTCGATCTTTCTGGCATCTATTAAATAGTTCAACAGAGAATATGCAGTCATCTGCTTGTTACTATTAGCATAGCGAGAATTAAAAAGAACCGGAAAAATATATCAACATCAACTGAGAAGACCTACATGGAGTGCAGATTTGACACATCTAACATGATGACCTTCGACACTGCCATCATCCAGCCTATCCTCTGCACCTCCATCCCTGTCTGGTTTGGATCAGCCACCTGTTAGACACCTGAATGTTGTTAGTCACTTAAATGTTGTACAGAGGCTGAGATCAACCGGAGTCAAATTCCTTGTTTGGCATGCACAAACTTGGCCAATCAAGCTGATTCTGATTGTGATGCTGATGTTGCATCTTAATCTGCGATACAGGTGTTTATGACATTTGCACTATATCAAAGAAACAGAAATTATGTGACAGCTACAAAAATGTTGATAAGAACTGTTTATTGTACTAACCTTGCTAATAGGTGTGGTAAATTGGAATGTATTCAATACAATATTGTGTAGCACTTATCTCCTTTACTAGACTACAACTTTCGCAGGTGTTGCAGCAACAATTGTTACTTCATCTTTTCACCGATTCACGACGACGGCCCATTGGGCGCCGTTGAACTGGACTGCTCTTACACCTGTCTATGGACCCCGTGGAGGCTATTTTGTGTGTTTTGGGGTGTTCTCTGATATTGAGGGGTGCTGGTTGGCCGCTGTTACTGTTTTTCCTTTGTCTTTTTGATTTGCTTTGCTTTGATGGCTTTTATCTTTCGCACTTTCTGGCTTTCTTTGTGGCACCGTTGTGTGGCAGCCTTATGAGAGCCTATTGAGTTGTGCTCATGCCATATGTGTCTTTTGTATACCCGCTCTGTGGTATGGATACTGCTGGGGCCTGTATTTCCCCACCCCCGGGATCAATAAATGTTCAATCAATCAACAGGCTGAATAATTGTACGTTATGCTACTATTACATGACACAAACAACGAACTGAGAGCGTGCCTGACGTAACATATTAAGAGTTATTCAGATAACTGTAGCATAAATAACAATAAGTAATAAATTTACCAAATCATCGGTGTCACTCCAAATCACTAAATCCAATGAAATCTTCATCCTCTGTGTCACATTTAAACAACTCTGCTAACTCTGGAGGTGGACGATGAGGCGCTTCCCCTTCTAAGTCGCATACGTTACACTCATCGTCAGTTGCAGTTCCAATTGTTCCAACCTATCTGAATCTTGATACACAGGCCTAGACTGCCCTCATGCGGTTTAATGTGAAAATAACATGTGAAATTATATGTTAATAATTTCACACATAAGTCACCCCTGAGTATAAGTCAGCTGGAGTTAGGATAAAAGGAAAATGCATATTCAATATTACAATTTATTGGAAACTAGGACTGATAGATTTTTAGAACAACTTTAAAGGATAAAGAGCTTTAAGCAAGCTGATTGTCAAATTGGATGGATTAATTACTTTGAGAAAAGAGAATGCATTTGATAATTAGAAAATGTAATTTCTGGAGAAATTGCATGTGAAGGCTAATCGGCTGAATGAAAACTTTTGGAATGCTATGTACGGAATGATGTCAAGTGACACTGATTGACAGGAAGTATATTACAATGACTGGAATGAGCTGAATATTTTGAAATTGGAATGGTTAAAATCTATAAAAAATGTGGAAACTAGGTGAACATTTTTGAATTTAGTGAACGGGAAATGCAGTGAAATGGCTTTAATGGTCTGATGAAGTTGAAAGTGGCGAGTAATAAAGTAATTGAGTAATACAGTAATCGAGCAAAACAGTAATCAATTGAAACAGTAACCGAGTACAATTGTTTGGGACCCTACCGGTTTGTTTAAAGCACTTCCGGTTTATTTTGAAGCATTTCCGGTTGGTCTGTTTGGTTCCTGTTAGACATAAAATGAACAGTATAAATTTGGATTGGGTTTAATGGGTCAAAAAAGTTAGAAATTAGATGTGTCAAACGCACCTCTTCCAATAAGGTGCCCCCGGCTTCCCGGTAACGGGTTTGTCTTAGCCGGGTTCGGAGATTCGTCCGTAATCTAACCACCCGAGTTAAATTAACTCCACCGGAGTCAACCTAATTTCTGTACGACGCCAATCCCTCTCAAGTCACCCGAAGCTCGAGCCGAGTAACTCAATTCAAGGCAAGACTTCAAAGTGACCGCATCGTATTGATGGCTCCCCGCTAATGTTTGAAGTTCTTGTTATGTTAAGGATATTTTTAGATGTCTTTGTTAAGACCTCAGGGATTCGTTTGTATAGCGCACCCAAGCATTAGTTTTGCCGAAGTAAATAATGATATGGGTCCGTTCCACTTGGTCGCTCATGCAGCGAGCCGACCAACTTCTTTATTCGAAAGAGAATCGAATTAATAAAAGTGTGACAATAATAGCATTTAAGAAGAAAATTAAGGCACTTTATATTATTAATTCTAACTTCTTATACGTAGATCTAGCACTTAACCGTCGGAGTTCTTCACCCCACTTGATTGCTTTAAAAAGAGTAACAACTTTCTTAAACCGAATAAAAATGTCGTGCTCTATTTAGATTTGCCCAGTAATTAATTTGGAAGGCAAGTCTATTTTTCGATTGTGTCCCGTTTAACTTTTGACGCGGCCCGACAAATTTAGGAACTGGGCCGCGCCCGACGGACAATCGAAATACTTTTATCCTCCACCAACTCTAATGATCTATTTTAACCATCGTCGTTATTTTATTTAGAAGAAGTAAATTTTCAAACGAATTCACTTTTAACGAAATTCACTCTTCCCTTAAATATCTACAAAAGTTATTTAATTCTCTAACTTGTTCGGAGTTACTTTTTACGCGGCCCGTCAAAAGGGGAAATGGGCCTGCGCCCTTCAAATATTTAAATTACTTTCCGTTCTACACCAAACCAATAATCCGATTTAAACACTTCCGTTAATTTATTCAGACGAAACAAACTTTCGAACGGATCGAAATTCACTCGTGGCTCAAATAACTACGGAAGTTATTCAATTCTCTAAAGTTGTCTGATGTTACTTTCATTTATTACGGTCCTATGTTATACCATAATAACCCCCCGCACATTAATCAAATCGTCAAATCGACCCCAGACCATCGGTTGCATATTCAGTACAAATCCGCGCACAACGAAGTAAGTAATATACAAAACACATTTATTAAAGAAACATGGAATAGAATTACAAATCTCAGTTACTCCAGAAACCGAACAATTTCACTCACTGATACCCGTGTTAATAAAATCATTCAATCCCAGAACAATTCGATTGCAAAACACAGTTCATGAGTTCAGTTCTCAAGTTGAATTGAAGGACTTTTTGTCCTATAGGTCAGGCAAAAGTGACAGTGAAAGTAACTCTAGTACAGAAATAAAATGAAATAGAACCCTACAAGTTCCATTTGTGAGCTGTCATAAGTCAAGGGGGAGACAATTACATCCAAAATTTTGACAATGCTTTTTGGTGCATTTAATGAGTTCTCCAGCTGTGTGAGTAGTCATTGAACGCACCCCAGGTGTACTGCAGAATGTGAGCGAGAACTTAAAAAATAAAATAAAAGAAACCTAGTTTCTAAAGATGAAAATTTACAAACATAAAAGTGTCTGGCGGCACGCGACTCTTCCCAGAAGTCGGCCTGTTGGAAAGATTGGGAGCACCAAACTTCCAGCGAGGAGGCCTGAGTGTGACCGTTTAAAATACCTCCATTTCGGATAGGCGGCTGATGTGGTACCCCATACATGGACTTCAGGGGAAATGTGAGTCAAAACAACTGTTAGGTTCAGAATCAGCAAAAGGATCAGCAGACAAAACCAGTGAGACAGAATGTTGAGTCTTTTCTCGCGAGGAGTGCATCCAGACTTACATCAATCTGACTACACTAAAGGTCTGTTTACACCCCCCTCTTTTTATTAAGGAATGCCCTACCTACAATGTGAGACTAGCCCCTAATAGGTGGGGGGGAAAGCGTGGGCTTTGTCTCATGAGAGAAGAAACGAGATTCTATGTGAAACGAGAAGTCGCAGACAGGATCCCATGAGAAACGAAACGTGTGCAAGGACAATACTATGTGAAACAAAGTAGTCATGTGAAAAGAGTGCAAAGACAAAATGAAATGTGCAGACATCAACAACTTTCTTGGATTCCCAGAGGTGTAGAAGGTCAGGAAGCTCCAGACAGCATCGTTTGACTTGTTGTGGACTGGGTGATGTCTGCAAGGCGAAACAGCAAGCATTCTGTGCAATAACTTTATTAATAAGTACTCGTTAGAGAACACATGATAACATATATATACAATTTATCTAACAACAACCCTTATCAATTTCAATTGGATATACAGTGAACCTCGTTTTTTGCGGGGGTTACATTCCAAAAAGAACTCGTGATAGGCAAAATCCATAAAGTAGAGAAAATATATTGTTACAATATACATAACAGACTTTTATGAACCTTTATTGTAATTTTAAACACTGTATTGTACTTTTAAATGCTTTTTTGTATTTTTCCGAATGCCATACGTAATGGGCTTTCTCAGGGTAGTATGGCCGTAAGCCATGGTTGGTCCCAAAATTTTGCATTTTATAGATACAATCGCCCCTGAAAACCAAGACTTGGCGTTTCATGGAAACATGGCTATCATGAAAAGTTATTGACAGCTTTTTATGTGGTAGCACGAATTTGCCATTGCGACCTGCATTTTGCTGTATCAAAGTATGTAAATGTCATGAAAAGTGGAAAAACCCTACATGGAAGCGCAATGTGTTGTTTTGGGTTCTTTTACAAATAAAGACTGCTGCTTTGAGTTCACAGGGAGCCAGCCTCTTTATTCACTGTACATAGTCTTCTCTCTAGCGGTAAAAGTCAAAAGTCTGCTTTATTGTCAATTTCTTCACATGCCAAGACATACAAAGAGATTACGTTTCCCACTATCCCACGGTGACAAGACATAGAACACAATATACATACAAGTAAACAACACAAGTAGTAAAAACAAGAAGGCACAAACAATGAATAAATAAGAGCGATGAATAAATAATAAATAAACAAACAACATAATAAATAAGAGGAGCAAAAATGGAGCAAGTGTGCATACAGCAGACAGTCAGAACATAGCGCAAAAGTACAGGACGTTACGCAGGAGGGGGGGGAGAGAGTTCAGGATCCTAACAGCCTGGAGTATGAAGCTGTTGAGTCTGGTGGTGCGGGAGCGCAGGCTCCCGTACCTCTTCCCAGAGGGCAGAAGATCAAAGAGTGAGCGGGTTGACTCACATCATACACAATCGTGGTCGCATTGCGGGTGAGATGGGAGGTGTAAATGTCCTTCAGGGAGGGGAGTGAAGCACCAATAATCTTACCAGCTGTGGTCACTATGCGCTGCAGGGCCTTCATGTTGCATTCAGTGCAGCTACCACCCCACACAGTGATACAACTAGAGAGGACGCTCTTAATGGTGCCACGATAGAATGAGGTCATAACGGCCGGAGGAGCACTTGCACGCCTGAGTTTCCGCAGGAAGTACAGGCGGCGCCGAACTTTCTTCACCAGTGATGCAGTGTTGGTGGTCCAGGAGAGGTCCTCACTGATGTGCACCCCCAGGAATCTGGTGCTGCTCACTCTCTCCACCACAGCACCGTCGATGGTCAGTGGCAGGTTTTGGGTACGACCCTTTCGGAAGTCAACAACAATCTCCTTGGTCTTGTTGACGTTCAGCAGGAGGTTGTTGTCCCTGCACCACGTGGCCAGAAGGTCGACCTCCGACCTGTATTGAGTCTCGTCGCCCTCTGTGACGTGAACTACAATGCTATGGATGACACCACACAATATAGGTTTGAAACTCTGGTTATGGTTTCAATGTCGGAGTTAAAACTCGGCTTGCAGTTTCCGAATGCCATACATGCGGGTGTTGTCAAAATTTACCTAAACGATCGAAGTGCAAAAAAAAAAAAAAAAGTTCACAGCACCTGGTATTCCCCCATCCAAGTACTAACCACGCCCAACCCTGCTTAGCTTCCGAGATCGGGCGTTCTCAGGGTAGTATGGCCGTAAGCCATCTTTGGTCTCAAAATTTTGCATTTTATAGATACAATCACCCCTGAAAACCAAGACAACGTTTCAGGTAAACATGGCTATCACGAAAAGTTATTGACAGCTTTTTATGTGGTAGCACGAATTTGCCATTGCGACCTGCATTTTGCTGTATCAAAGTAAATGTCATGAAAAGTGGAAAAACCCCACATGGAAGTGCAATGTGTTGTTTTGGGTTCTTTTACAAATAAAGATTGCTGCTTTGAGTTCACAGGGAGCCAAGCCTCTTTATTCACTGTACATAGTCTTCTCTCTCGCGTTAAAAGACGTGAACTACAATGCTATGGATGACACCACACAATATAGGTTTGAAACTCCGGTTATAGTTTCAATGTCGGAGTCAAAACTCGGCTTGCAGTTTCCGAATGCCATACGTAATGGGTGTTGTCAAAATTTCTCGAAACGATTGAAGTGCAAAAAAAAAAAAAAAAAAAAGCTTACAGCACCTGGTATTCCCAGGCAGTCCCCCATCCAAGTCCTAAACAGGCCCGACCCTGCTTAGCTTCGAAGATCGGCGTTCACAGGGTAGTATGGCCGTAAGCCATGGTTGGTCTCAAAGTTTTGCATTTTATAGATACAATCGTTCCTGAAAACCAAGACCTGGCGTTTCATGGAAACATGGCTATTGACAGCTTTTTATGTGGTAGCACGAATTTGCCATTGCGACCTGCATTTTGCTGCATCAAAGTAAATGTCATGAAAAGTGGAAAAACCCTACATGGAAGCGCAATGTGTTGTTTTGGGTTCTTTTACAAATAAAGACTGCTGCTTTGAGTTCACAGGGAGCCAGCCTCTTTATTCACTGTACATAGTCTGCTTTCTAGCGGTAAAAGACGTGAACTACAATGCTATGGACGACGCCACACAATATAGGTACACTTTTGTAAACATTTTAAAGTCAAACTGGTTTTCATACACAGTGTCCTTTATTTAAATAAATAAGAAAATAAATAAGAGTAAATACATATATCGTTACAATAAAGACTTTTATGAACCTTTATTATAGTTTTATACACTTTATTGTTTTTTTAAACAATTTATTGTATTTCTAATCACTTGTAAAAACTGAAAATTCAAACTGACTTTCAGAAACATTCTTAATTATTTAAACAAATAATAAGATAAGAGTAAATATATTGTTACAATATCCACACAGGACTTTAAAGGCCTAGAAACATCCCTTTTTTTTTCAATTATAATGGAATTTGATAGAATGTATAAAGTGAACACATTTGCCGCATTGGAAATTAAAAATGGACACCGATTACTAAGAATAAAGCTAAAATGAAATGCCAGTTTATCGATCGGGTCCCGCACGAAGCCAGACTGGCGGCGCCATTACTGTGACGTCACAAGTTGTACATCTAGATGTCAACAAACCCAAACAACATGGCAGATGATAGCGACAGCTCCGTTTCTTGCAGCAATATTAGCATCATTTTATCCGATTCAGAAACCTCTTTTGACATAGAATATGATGAATTTAGCAGTTCACTTGGGCTGAGCTGAGCACATTTTCTGAATTGTGCCCCTCCCGTCACTCTGGTTAGGTTGGCATAGTAAAAAGTGCTCTTGGGGGCTATAGAGTGCACATGAAGAAATGACCACCTGCAACGTTTGGTTTAGGTTTTATAAGCATTTTTAATTTTATTGCTTAAATCGCATTTTCTCGACGAGCTGAGCATGTTTTCTGAATTGTGCCTCTCCCGTCACTGTGGTTACGTTGGCATAGTAAAAAGTTCTCAGGGGGCTTTAGAGTGCCGAGTTGACCACTGCGCATGGAGAAATGAACATCTGCAGCGTTTGGTTTAGGTTTTAGGCGCATTTTTAATTTTATTGCTTAAATCACATTTTTTCGACGAGCTGAGCACGTTTTCTGAATTGTGCCCCTCCCGTCACGCTTCGACATACTTTTCAAAGTCAAAGTCTCAACGTCTCCTTTATTGTCAATTCCTCCGCATGTCAAGACACACAAAGAGATCGAAATTACGTTTCTCACTATCCCAGGGTGACAAGACAGAGATCACAATGCACATACAAGTAAACAACACAGGAAAAATAAAACAAGAAGATGAACAATAAGAGTGATAGCACTCTAGCCGCTCCCGATGCACAGTAGAGTCCGGAAAGATGACAGTCAACCAGGCCACTGTGAACACGAGCACACAGCAGGCACGCACTGTCCGGTTCGTGGATCCTATCAGGCGAAAGCAACCCATCTTGTCGTCCCGCGAACGAACGTACGCCAGGAGAATGGAAGGCACCGCTGGGCAAGCTGGGTTGGCCGCAAGCCTGGCCCGACGTCTCCGCGCTGGCCCCTCTTCTCTTTTTGTTTACATTCACTGAAGCTAAACGCGTACAACTTGAGACGTCATGAGACGTCACTTTCGGCTGGCGCCTCGGTGCAGTCAAACTCGTCTGCGCGGCAAATTTAAATTATATTTTTCAGATCAACAGCTTCCTTCTCGTTGTTTCGATCGTCAATTTATATTTATAAGCCCATAAGCTAACTAAAACGGATTTATACATATACCGGTGTCTCTGGGCCTTTAATGAACCTTTTATGAAGTGTAAACTTGTCTGGCTCCTCTCTGCTCTTTTCTCTCTTCTGGTGATTTTATTTTTAAACACTACGCTCTGCTCTTGCCGTGCTGAACAGCTGACGCGCCCCTGCAGCTCAGCAGGAGGGCATCCGCACAAGACTTTTCTAATTCAATTTTTAAACTCTTTATTGCACTTTTAAACACTTTATTGTATCTTTAAGTACTTTTTAAATAGCTTTAAAAAGCTTGCTATGCCCTTCCGCTTCGATGACGCCCTCCTTGTCTCCTTTACACTTTGTGTGAGCCCGTGTTGCATTTAAAAAATAACAATAAAATAAGTGTAAATCAGAGATACCGCCGATTCTGCTGACAGAAAGAACAAAATCCAGCCGAATTGGCTAGCGCAAGTTAATTAAAGCCAATAGCGTTTTGAGTGCGTTTTGAATCGTGTTGTGAAGTGCTTCTAGATCGATCCATCCATCCCCATCCAACCCCATCTGTTAGAGTGGTGCTCACTAACTTGTTTGCAAGAACCACACGGGAGACAGTATGCACTTTGGGCACTTGCAAATGGAGAAATTGTTTGTCACTGTGCATACAGCAATGTTCGAACAAAGTCTGCCTTTGGTCTCTTGCAAGATCATATTTATTGAGAACAAGCAGGGTGGGGGTGACAGTGGACATGTTTGATGGTCACCTCAGCAACTGGTTACTCAGTGTGGAGGGTCCCAGCTCATTGTTTTACAAGGTCGTGGAAACAGAAACTAGTGGAGCATTTTAGATGACTAACTAAGCAAGAATGTTTCCACACCATTTGGAAAGTTTCAACAACTGAATGGTTAAACTTTCCAGAGTCAAGGAAAAGTGAAAGGTTTAAAAAAAGTTAATAATTCTAGTCTACATTCCAACATAATCATACGATCAAGTTAATTTGTCAACCCTAACACCATCCATCTCACCTTCATCCATCCCCATCCATTCGTCCGTCTGTCCATCTGCCCATACATCTGTTCATCTATCATCCGTCCATTCATCCCTTCCTTCCTTCCTTCCTTCCTTCCTTCCTTCCTTCCTTCCTTCCTTCCTTCCTTCCTTCCTTCCTTCCTTCCTTCCTTCCTTCCTTCCTTCCTTCCGATGAGATTGGTAGTTGATGCAAAGTTTTGTATTTTGTGAGAGAAATTGACAGAGAGAGAGCGAGACAGACAAAGACAGACAGAGAGTGAGAGACAGACAAACAGACAGAGACAGACAAACAGACAAGACACAGAGAGGGAGACAGAAAGAGAGAGAAACAGAAAGAGAGCAACAGAGAATGTATTTTAATATATGTACATTTTGATGCACGTATGCACATAAGGTGTTCCTGGAGATAAAAGTAAGCACACAATACAACCCATGCAGTCTATTAACAGTGAATGAGGGTATTTTGATTGACCCCGTGATGACAGTAGAGATAATGTTGAAAACTGTTGACGAAGCACGACGCTATATTGCTCTGAGAGTCTGAATGTGTTTTATTTGTCTTACCTGTATGTGTGTGGCGAAACTTGGCACCAAGCTCCCAACCTAATTTTCTCTCAATGCATTAATTATTTCACCCCCTTCTCAGGAGGCAACCCACGCCAGTAATTCAAACAGCATGAAAGGTATATGACTGCTATGTGCACAGTAATGTCTATTGGATATTATAACGAAAGATATAGAGTGCCGCTTTTCCACAAATCTTTTTTTTCTTTTTGATTAATTCTATACTGCAAATCTTTCATCTATTATTGTCTGCTACATCTTCTGCTCAAACTCCCCTGATTTGAAAGTCTACCTTCACCACATTCAGAAATCACCTCTGTCTGCTACTTGTCTCCATTTAGAGCATTTTTCTACTGAAATAAACACAGCTGTTTCTCTGGGTGTTCACACAATCTCAATTTGGCTTGTTTTGCTTTTTATCCAAACCTTCCAGACAATAACTGGTCACGAGTGGCTATTACTAATTAAGACAAAGTCCCTGCTCTGGGTTGACAGTATTCGAAATATATATATTTTTTCCCATCAATGATCTCTGATGAATATGAATGTGATGTTTTGCTGACATCAAATAAATAAATCTGTAGGTTCCCAAGAACACGGTTTTAATATATCTAACACGCAACTTCATATACACGATGGCCATTAACTATCACACTTCTCGTCGTCCAAACACGCTTTAACATTCCTTATACTCGAGAGAGTTAACTGTGTGTGTACTTCAGGTACCATAGAAATTTCCATACATTACATCTCCCCCTTTTAAAGTCATAACATGCTTTCAGTACAGACTGTATAACAAAAATCCCTCGACTTACTCCATGCATCAAAATTAAAATCAATCCTATTCCTCATGTCGAGTTTACATCCAGAGCAGATAAATGTAACTATTTTAACTGTTTCAAAACATATTTTCAATCACTCATCGTACAACGTTCTGAACATTTTTTTCCCATTTTCTTTTTTTCACAATATCAACGTTCTCATAAATTCAGTCTGTTGGCTGGTTTACTCACTCTTCCTGAACGAGTGATGGTGACTGTCTCCCGAGTGGGTGAAACAGATGATCCAGTGGCAAGTGTCTCTACCTGGCTGGGATTCATACTCACATTTGTCCCAAAGTCACCAGTCCCTTCAGCTGTGAATTGTTGTGGAAGCCTGTCATTACCCGAAGATAGTGTAGTTGCTTTCTGTAGATGACGTCTATCCCGTTTATACTGTCCTCCATCAGTAGACTCCACCAAGTAGGACCTTGGAGTAGAACTGGCTTGTACCACCGTACCTGGGGTTGTCCATTGTCTCTCATCATCCAGTTTCATGAGAACCTTGTCCTCTGAACTCAGCTGCGGAAGATTTCTGACTCCATAAGCTTGCATTAACTTAGCAGCTGCATCCCTTCGTCGAACCAGCCTGGATCTAGGTTCTTGCACAAGGTTGGGAGAGTTGTTCTGATCTTTCAACCCATCAACAGCTCGGCAGGACTCACTCCCGTGGATGATGATGGTGTAGCTCTGTATGTCATAAAGGCCAGGAGAGGATCTTCCTGTTTAAGAATAGCTTTTGTTACCTGCACAGCCCTCTCTGCCTGTCCATTACTTTGAGCATAATGTGGACTAGATGTCAAATTGATAAAGTCATTCTTTACCATATAATTAATATATATAGTTAATCTGTCTGTCTCCTCTGGTATAGTGCCAACAGCCTTTAAAACCACTTTCATTAAACCACTACTTAAGCGACCAAATCTCGACCCGGACTGTCTCAGTAATTATAGGCTGGTTTCAAATCTCCCATTCATAGCAAAACTTCTTGAAAAAGTAGTAGCGCAGCAGTTTATTGATCACATGGTCGCCAATAATCGATTTGAATCTTTTCAGTCTGGTTTTAGAGCTAATCATTCCACCGAGACAGCACTTGCTAAAGTGACTAATGATCTCCTCATAGCTATGGATTCAAACACGTCATCGGTATTATTATTACTCGATCTTAGTGCTGCCTTCGACACTCTAGACTTCGATATTTTATTAGAGTGCCTCAAAAGCTGTGTTGGTATTTCAGGGTCAGCACTACGCTGGTTCTATTCTTATCTATCAGACAGGACTCACCGAGTGGTCCATGGCAATGCGACCTCTGAGCTCTATAACATTACGTGTGGTGTCCCGCAGGGATCAGTACTCGGACCAATTCAATTTAACATTTATATGATTCCGCTTGGGCACATAATACGTAAATATAACATTAGTTTTACGCGGATGATACTCAATTATATATGCCGTTATCGATGACAAATCCGCGGGACTGTTGTAATTTTGAGGCGTTCCTTACGGAGATCAAGCACTGGATGTCACTCAAATTCCTCCGTATTAACCCAGATAAAACTGAGATGCTGATAATTGGTCCAGCTCGTTATCACAACTTATTTAAGGAAAACCACTATAACTATAGATAACTGTACTATCACGCAGAGCGATACTGTAACTAATCTCGGAGTAATATTTGACCAAACGCTCTCCTTTCAAAAGCATATTAAGAACATAACTAGAATTGCGTTTTTTCACCTCCGTAATATTGCTAAGATTCGTCCGATTCTCTCGACCGGTGATGAGGAAACTATTATACATACATACGTTTATTACGTCACGCCTGGACTACTGTAACGCATTATTCTCTGGCCTTCCTAAGTCCAGTATCAAAAGTCTACAGTTAGTACAAAATGCTGCTGCAAGGCTGCTCTCACGGACACGAACATTTGATCACATTACCCCAATATTAGCTCACTTACATTGGCTCCCGGTCGATTTAAGGTTCAAGGTTCTTCTATTAACCTATAAATCATTGCATGGCTTAGCTCCTTCATATCTCGTCAACTTAGTTGTTCCTTACGTTCCATCCCGTAACCTCTGCTCGCAAAACGCTAGTTTTTTAGTGACCCAGAGGGCCAGGAAAATGTTTGCAGTGTCTAGAGCATTTTCTATTCGGGCTTCAGTGCTTTGGAATGCCCTACCAATGGATATTAGAACTGCTACCTCAGTAGAAATATTTAAGACACGTTTAAAGACACATTTTTATGATATGGCCTCTAATTAACCTGTAGTGGCCGATTCAGCTGGAGTTTGTGTTTTCGTTTGGGGACGTGGTTAGTTGGTGACAAGCTTTGTGCACATTTCGGCAGGGATGTTGGCCCACTCCTCCCTGCAGACAGCCTCCAAATCATTCAGGTTCCGAGGTTGTCGCCTGGCAACTCGAATTTTAAGCTCCCTCCAAAGATTTTCAATTGGATTCAGGTCTGGAGACTGGCTAGGCCACTCCAGAACCTTGATGTGCTTCTTCTTCAGCCACTCTTTTGTTGCTTTGGCGGTGTGCTTAGGATCGTTGTCGTGCTGAAACACCCATCCTCGACCCATCTTCACCTTTCTCACTGAGGGAAGGAGATGTTGGTCCAGAATTCTACGATACATGGCCCCGTCCATCCTCCCCTCAATACGATGGAGTTGTCCCGTCCCCTTGGCTGAAAAGCACCCCCAAAGCATGATGTTGCCACCACCATGCTTGACGGTGGGGATGGTGTTCTTTGGGTTGTACTCGGTGTTCTTTGCCCTCCAAACACGACAAGTTGAGTTGAGGCCAAAAAGTTCTATTTTGGTCTCATCTGACCACATCACCTTATTCCAGGCCTCTTCTGAGTCGTCCAGGTGCTGAATGGCAAACTTCATGCGGGCCTGTACATGTTTCTTCTTGAGCAGTACCGCCTGAAGGATGTCACGGGCAGGGGGCTGGACCCCCTCCAGTTTGCCTACATCCTGCAACACCTGGACACCCCAGGAAAGTACGCCAGGATCCTGTTTGTGGACTTCAGCTCGGCGTTCAACACCATCGCTCCTGACATCCTCCAATAGAAGCTCATCCAGCTCGCGGTGCCTGCCTCCACCTGTCAGTGGATCACCAGCTTCCTGACCAACAGGAGACAGCGTGTGAGGCTGGGGAGCATCACATCTGACACCCTGACCACCAATACTGGAGCCCCTCAGGGGTGCGTCCTCTCCCCACTGCTCTTCTCCCTCTACACCAACGATTTCTCCGCAAGTGACTCTTCTGTGAAGCTCCTGAAGTATGCAGACGACACCACTCTCATCGGACTGATCCAGAACGGTGATGAGACTGCGTACAGACAGGAGGTGGAGCGGCTGGTCCACTGGTGCAGCCAAAACCACCTGGACCTGAACCCGCTCAACGCCGTGGAGATAACAGTGGACTTCAGGCGAGGCCCTTCACCACTTTCACCCCTCACTATCCGCAGTAATACTATTCTCTCATCAGACACCTTCAAGTTCCTGGGAACCACAATCTCTCGGGACCTGAAATGGACCGGCCACATAGACTCTGTCCGGAAGAAGGCCCAGCAGAGGCTGTACTTCCTGAGACAGCTCAAGAAGTTCAACCTGCCGCGGGAGCTGCTGAAGACCTTCTACACTGCCATCATCCAGTCTGTCCTCTGCACCTCCATCACTGTCTGGTTTGGATCGGCCTCCAAACAAGACAAGCACAGACTGCAACGGACAATAAGGACTGCAGAAAAGATAATTGGAGTCAACCTCCCATCTATCCAAGACTTGTACCTGTCCAGGACCAGGAAACGTGCAAGTAACATCTCAACAGACCCTTCGCACCCAGGTTGCAGCCTGTTTGAACTACTCCCCTCCGGACGCCATTATAGAGCTCTGTACACTAAAACCAGCAGACACAGAGACAGCTTCTTCCCCCAAGCTGTCGCTCTGATGAACTCACACCACTCTTAGAGTCTCAGAGTCATTACTGTGCAATAACATCCTGCTTTCCACACCTTTTTTGTCTACACTGTTTGTACTATGTGTCTTCTCTGCATCCATTGCAGCCTGGTCATCCTGGAAGAGGGACCCTCCCATCTGTGGTCTCTTCTCAAGGTTTCTCATTTCCCCTAGCTGGAGTTTTGAGTTTTTCCTTGCCCTCTTGGGAGTTTAAGATCAGTTTAAGATCAGGGGATGTTTGAGAATATCTTTCATTTTTCACATGTCCTGAGTGTTGTTGTTAGTCACCTAAATGTTGAACAGAGGCTGTGATTTATCGAAGTCAAATTCCTTGTTTGGCACGCTCAAACATGGCGAATAAAAAACTCTTGAATCTTGAATCTTGAAAAAGGGCAGCTGGTCATAGTAAAAAGATTAAAAAAAGTATCACTTTCATAAGGAACGGGAGGGCTTTTTTCCCCCGATGACATATATATATATATATATATATATATATATATATATATATATATACTATATATAATTATTTTGATCTTGAAAAAGATTTTAAAAAAGTATCACTTTCATAGGGAATGGGAGGGCATTTTTTCCCGATACGTCAGCAATATATATATATATATATATAATTATTTTGATCTTTGTGACTTGGTCATTTCAAAAGTAGCTCGCGAGCTGAAAATGTTTGGCCACCCCTGCAGTGGAACAATGGAGTCCCCAGAAGGAGCGCGCTCCAGCACTATGTCAGGCGCGGAGCAGGGAGAGGACTCGAATGCAGAGTTTCCAAATTCCAAAGATGTGTTTATTTTCTCCAATGGCAGTAGTAACAAAAAGCGCCTCAATATGAGGGGAAAAAAGGGGAAACTAAGGCGCCTCGAACCGAGGGAGAAAAAGGGGAAATCAAAGCGCCTCGAACCGAGGGAAATACTATAACGAAGATCACTATGTTACCAAGTTAACATAGGTGATCAAAGTCGTTCAAACAAGGCTTCTACGTGGAACTCGAGGGTTTCGTGATCGCTAATGTTCTTAGCAAGGCAAGACGCACTGGCACTGGACACGGGGAAAAGCGCGGGTTATATGGACACAGAAGGAGGGGAACACAGGTGAAGACAGTTGGTCATTGGCTCAGGTGCACACACTTGGAATCAGGGAATCACGTGACCGGACGCACAGGGGAAGGACACACCGACTGGAACGAGAGGAAAATTACACAATAATACAGGAAGTGACCAGGACAACACATGACAGCATGACATCACCCCCCCCCCCTCTAGGGCCGGATCCCAGACGGACCCGGAGCATCGGGGTGAGCCGCGTAAAAGTCATCTAGTAGCCCGGGATCCAGGATATAGCTACGCGGCACCCAATGCCGCTCCTCTGGCCCATAACCCTCCCAGTCCACCAGGAACTGCCAGCCCCGGCCCTTCCGGCGTACGTCTAGCAACTTCTTAACCGTGTAGGCAGGCCCACCTCTCACCGTCCGTGGAGGCGGGGGTGCCGCGGGAGCCAGCACCATCCCACTCTCCCTAACCGGCTTGATCTTTCCGACGTGGAAGGTGGGATGCACCGCAAGGGACCGAGGCAGACGGAGTCGCACAGCCGCCGGACCGACGACCTTGGAGATCGGGAACGGGCCCTCAAAACGGGGGGCCAGCTTCCTGGAGCCCACCTGGAGGGGAAGGTCCCGGGCGGACAGCCAGACCCGCTGGCCTGGCCGGTAGACGGGCGCTTGACGTCGTCTCCGGTCAGCCATCCTCTTCACCCTGTCGCCCGGGCGGACCAGCGTGGCCCTTGCCGCCACCCAGATGCGCCGACAGCGTCTCACCACGGCGCACGCCGAAGTAACTGACACCTCTGGCTCACTGTCGGGGAAGAGCGGGGGCTGGTATCCAAATACGCACATGAAGGGGGACATCCCGGTAGCCGTGGTGGGAAGGGAGTTATGGGCGTATTCTACCCAGGTCAGGTTTTGACTCCACGACGAGGGGTTCTGGGTTACCAAGCAGCGGAGGCCCGTTTCCAGCTGCTGGTTAATGCGCTCTGCTTGGCCATTAGCCTCCGGGTGGTAGCCCGAAGTGAGGCTCACGGTGGCCCCTATAAGCTTGCAGAATGCTTTCCAAAAGCGGGACACGAACTGGGGCCCCCTATCTGACACGACGTCCCGAGGAAATCTATGAATCCTGAAGACGTGGTCCATGAGGACTACTGCCGTACGTTTAACCGAAGGTAATTTGGGCAGGGCAATGAAGTGGGCTGTTAGAGATTTGCTCACTCCAACTTATTTTGCAAGAACCACACGGGAGACAAGCAAGTCCTTTTTGGCACCTGCAGGTGGAGAGTCCATTCGTCGCTGTGTGTGCAGCGATGATCGAATGGAGGTCTAACTCTCTCCCTCCTGTAAGGGCATATTTATTAGGAGAAGCAGAGTGGGGGTGAGAGTGGACAGGTTTGGTGACCCCCGGCCTCTGGTAAGATCAGAGTAGGGGGTGTTTTACGATGTTGTGGGAAACAGAACAACTTTGATTGCTTCCTCTGCAGCTGGTCACTCAAGCAGAGGAAGCAACCACTTCATTTTACTGCATTGTGAGAGCAAGACAAGATTGGTTAATCATTATAGTCTACATTCCAACATAATCCTATGATAAAGATAACCTGGAAAACCCTAACATGGGCCATCTTGGAGAATCTATCCACAACGGTGAGTATCGTCGTCAGAGATGTCGGCCCATGATCGAGAGGTAATGGGGAGAGGTTGCAACAACCCCACACGGCTGCCGGGAGTGTTCTTTCTTCGCGCACAAGTGGAACAGGCTGCAACATACTCCCTGACGTCCTCCCCCATGGAGGGCCACCAGAATCTTTGTTGGATGACGTACAGGGTTCTTCGCACGCCCGGGTGACATGCGAGCCGGGAGGTGTGCGCCCAGTGGATCACTTGGGATCGTAGCTCGGGAGGAACAAACAGTCTATTCCCGGGACTTCCCCTAGGGGGTGGATCATCGTGGTTTGCCTGCTTCACCAAGTCCTCTATGGGCCAGGTTACGGCTCCCACCACGCAGTGAGGGGGGAGAATGGGCTCTGGCTCCATGGACACCGGGTCTGGGCTGTAGATGCGTTACAGCGCATCTGGTTTGATGTTCTTGGTCCCCGGTCTATAAAACAAAGTGAAATGGAAACGGTTAAAGAACAGGGACCAACGAGCCTGGCAGGATTTCAATCGTTTGGCATCCTTGATATATTGCAGGTTTTTGTGATCGGTCCAAACCAGAAAGGGATGTTGGGCTCCCTCCAGCCAGTGTCTCCATTCTTCAAGAGCTTGTTTGACCGCCAATAATTCTCGATCTCCGACGTCATAGTTCTGCTCCGCGGGGGTCAGCCGTCGGGACAAAAAGGCGCATGGATGGAGCTTGTTGTCGGCCTGGGATCTCTGAGACAGGATGGCGCCGATTCCCTGACTGGAGGCAGCAACCTCCACCACAAACTGACGAGACGGGTTGGGCAAGGTGAGGATCGGAGCGGTGGTGAACCGCCTCTTCAGCTCCTGGAAGGCGGCTTCAGCCTCCGCCGTCCAGCGAAACGGAAGTGTTGGGGAAGTGAGAGCGTGCAGGGGAGCCGCGGTGGCGCTGAAACCTCGTATGAACCGTCTATAAAAGTTAGCAAATCCTAGAAATTGCTGCACTCTTTTGCGGCTATCCGGTACCGGCCATTGGGTCACCGCGCTTACTTTAGCCGGGTCCATCTGGACCTTCCCTGGGGCTATGATGAAGCCAAGGAATGATATCGTCTCGGCGTGGAACTTGCTCTTTTTGGCCTTTACATAAAGTTGATGGTCCAGGAGCCGTTGCAGGACCGACTTAACATGACTCTCATGGGTCTTCAAATCTGGTGAATAAATTAAGATATCGTCCAAGTAAACAAAAACAGTGGTCTAAGAAATCACTCAGAACGTCATTGATCATGGCCTGGAGGACCGCGGGGGCATTGGTGAGGCCGAACGGCATTACCCGGTATTCAAAGTGTCCCCTGGGGGTGTTGAAGCCCGTCTTCCACTCATCACCTTCCCAAATGCGCACGAGGTGATATGCGTTACGCAAATCTAACTTGGTGAATACCCGAGCCTGCTGCAACTGATCAAACACGGCCGACATGAGTGGGAGGGGATACCGATTTTTAATAGTGATATGGTTGAGGGGACTGTAATCTATGCAGGGGGGCAGGGTACCGTCTTTCTTACCCACAAAGAAAAAAACGGCCCCTGCAGGCGATGATGACGGCCTGATCAGACCCGCTTTAAGTGACGCATCAATATAGTCATTTAAGGCCTGCTTTTCGGGGCCCGAAAGGGAATAAAGTCTCCCCTTGGGTATCATAGCAATAGTTCTATGGCACAGTCGTAAGGACGGTGGGGTGGTAAGGAGCTCGCCTTGGCTTTGCTAAATACCTCCGCAAATTGATGATAGCATACGGGCACTTGGTTTAGATCCGGAGCTTTGAGCTCTGGTTCAGGAGACGCGGAGTCAGAGAGAGAAGTGCGTGTAGAATCGATCGAAGGGTTCGGTTTGATACACGATTCTTGGCACTGGGATGCCCACCCCTTTATCTCCCCTGACTCCCAGTTCATGGCAGGGTTGTGATGTTTTAGCCACGGATAACCGAGGATAAGCGGATTCAGGGGGGAGGTGACTACATGCAGTCTTACTAGTTCATGATGACTCCCAAAATACAGTGAGAGGGGTTCGGTTATATAGGATACGTCGAAAAGGGCTTGTCCATTAAGCGCCTTAGCCTTTATGGTCGTGTTCAATAGTTCGGTTTTTACACCTAAGCTGCGAGCGAAAGCTCAGTCAATCAGATTCGCATCGGCTCCAGAGTCAATCAACACTCCTAGCTTGATTACCTTGCCTTGGCAGGTTAGCGTCCCGACGGGTAGAACCCGATTCTTCTGCCGGACCACGGAGAAGGTGCTTACCCTCAGCTCCTTCCTCTCCGGGCAGGAGAGGCGGATATGTCCAAGCGCACCGCAGTAGTAGCATCTGCCCCCCCGGTGGCAACGCCAGGGTCGATCTTTGGTGGTGCGTCTCGTGGGATGACAGCCCGCCCACTGACGCGGGAGGAGTGACGATCGCGCCCCGGCTTGCGCGCTGCTTCTTCCATTCCTGTAGTCGGTTGTCTGTTCGGATGGCCAACGCGATGAGAGTGTCGAGTTCAACAGGAAGATCGAGGGGAATGAGTTGGTCCTGGATGGTCCCGGAAAGACCCCGGAGAAAAGTATCGTACAGGGCCGTCGAGCACCATCCGCTTTCAGCGGCCAGAGTGCGGAAGCAGATCGCGCAGTCGCTGACCGTCTCTCGACCCTGGGTGATATGGCACAGCTTCCGTGCCTTCTCTCGGTCCGTGGGAACTGGATCGAACACCATGCGCAGGGCCTCGATGAATCCGGAGAATGAGTGACAGGTAGCAGAATTCCTGGCCCATTCTGCCGTCGCCCACACCCGGGCTCTTCCCGTCAGATAGGATATCATGTATGCCACCCGGGAGCGTTCCGTTGGGAAGTCGCCTGGAGCTTGCTCGAACTGCATCTCACAATTGGTTATAAAGGCTCGGCTCAGCCCGGGTTCACCTGCATATCGTTCCGGGGAAGCCAGTCTGACCCCCCTCGCCATAGGAGCGGGCGTCGGGTGGTCCACAGAGGGCGCCGCTGGGGAACTGGGCGTCGCAGCTGGTCCCGTGGTCAGCAGCGTGAAGACGTCTTGCATTTGATGACTCAGCGAATCCACCTGGGCAGCCACCGCCTCTCTGAAGCCTTCCTGGTTCTTCACCAGTTCTTGGACACCAACGTTCAGAGCGTCTATCTGCTTCTGTTGTTGGCCCAGCTGCGATGCCTGGGAGCGTACTCGGGCGACCAGCTGCTCTGTCTCTGCCGAGTCCATGTCTGGCCAGTGCGTAATGTCAGGCGCGGTGCAGGGAGAGGACTCAAATGCAGTTTCCAAAGTCCAAAGATGTGTTTATTTTCTCCAATGGCAGTAGTAACAAAAAGCGCCTCGAACCGAGGGAGAAAAAGGGGAAATCAAAGCGCCTCGAACCAAGGGAAATACTATAACGAAGATGACTATGTAACCAAGTTAACATAGGTGATCAAAGTCGTTCAAACAAGGCTTCTATGTGGAACTTGAGGGTTTCGTGATCGCTAGTGTTCTTAGCAAGGCAAGACGCACTGGCACTGGACACGGGGAAAAGCGCGGGTTATATGGACACAGAAGGAGGGGGGCAATAAGTATACCCACACCTGCTCGACGCCTCTCACCTTGGGCAACTCCAGAGTGGAAGAGAGTCCAGCCCCTTTAGAGAGGGCTAATACCGAAACCCAAACTGTGTGTGGAGGCAAGACCGACTATGTCTAGTCGGAACTTTTCTGCCTCGCACACCAGTTCGGGCTCCTTTCCTCAGACCAAGTAAAAACAAGATTTAAAACAGCAAAACAAAATCAAACATTTGAAAATGTCCATTGATGCACTCAGTACTTGATTGTAAATCCTTTTGCACGGATTACTGCATCAACGTGGTGTGGCATGAAGGCAATCAGCCTGTGGCATTGCTGAGGTGTTATGGATGCCCATGATGCTTCAATAGCGGCCTTTGGCTTATTTGCATTGTTGGGTCTGGTGTCTTTCAGCTTCTTCTTCACAATACCCAACAAATTCTCTATGGGGTTCAGGTCAGGGGAATTGGCAGGCCAATCGAGGATAGTAATTCCATGGTCAGTACACCATTTACTGGTGGTTTTGGCACTGTGGGCAGGTGCCAGATCCATCCATCTTCTCGTACCGCTTCGTCCCCACGAGGGTCGCGGGTGTGCTGGAGCCTATCCCAGCCGTCATCGGGCAGTAGGCAGGGGACACCCTGAACCGGTTGGCAGCCAATCGCAGGACACACAGAGACAAACAACCATTCGCACTCACACTCACACCTAGGGACAATTTGGAGTGCTCAATCGGCCTACCAAGCATGTTTTGGGGATGTGGGAGGAAACCGGAGTGCCCGGAGAAAACCCACGCGGGCTTGGGGAGAATATGCAAACTCCACACAGGGAGGGCCGGAGGTGGAATCAAACCCGCACCCTCCTAACTGTGAGGCAGATGTGCTACCCAGTGCGCCAGGTGCCAGATCATGCTGGAAAATGAAATCATTATCTCCATAGAGCTTTTTAGCAGAGGGAAGCATGTAGTGCTCTAAAATCTGCATTTACTCTGGACTTGATGAAACACAGTGGACCAACACCAGCAGCTGACATGGCTCCCAAACCATCGCTGACTGTGGGAACTTCACACTGGATTTCAAGCAACTTGGATTTTGCTCCTCTCCAGCCTTGCTCCTTTTTTTCTGCTCCTCCTATTTATTTATTTATTTATTTATTTATTTATTTATTTATTTATTTATTTATTTATTTATTTATTGTTGTGTTATTTATTCATTATTTATTCAGCACGCTTTTGTTATACTTGTTTACTTGTTTGTCTGTTGTGAGCCATGTCTTGTCACCGTGGGATAGGGGGGAACGAAATTTCGGTTTCTTTGTGTGTCTTTGGCATGTGGAGAAATTGACAATAAAGCTGACTTTGACTTTGACTTTGACTTTTCTCCAGACTCTAGCACCTTGACTTCCAAATGAAATACAAAACTTGCTTTTGTCTAAAAAGAGGACTTTGGACCACTATGCACCGCCCACTTGAAAGACAGCAGGGACGCACAGAGCCTATGGCAAGGCATTCAGACCATCACGGACTACAAGCCTGCGCCGCAGAGCTGTGAGGGCAATATCCGTCTGCTCAATGATCTGAACCATTTTTTTGCTCGCTTCGATGCTCAGAACAGCACTTGCCCGCTGAAGACCCCTCCCCCTCCACACGAGCAGCCCCTGTGCCTCTCTGCTGATAGCGTGAGGAGGACGCTTGCCGCTATCAACACCCGTAAGGCACCCAGACAACATCCCTGGTCGAGCGCTGAAGGACTGCGCTGGGGAGCTGTTGGGTGTCTTCACGGACATCTTTAACATTTCCCTGCAGCTGGCCATCGTCCCATCATGTTTCAAGGGTGCCACCATCGTACCTGTGCCGAAGAAACCTGCTCCATCCTGCTTCAATGACTACCGCCCCGTGGCACTGACACCCATAATCATGAAGTGCTTTGAGCGGCTCATGGAGCACATCAGGTCCATTCTCCCCCCCCCCCCCCACCATAGACCCCTTCCAGTTTGCGTACCGAGCCAAACGGTCCTCTGAGGATACCGTCTGCTCTGCCCTCCACTCAACCCTCACCCACCTGGAGATGAGGGACTCATATGTGAGATTGCTGTTTGTGGACTTCAGTTCTGCTTTCAACTCCATTGTACCACAGCGACTCATCTGCAAACTCGACAAGCTGGGCCTCAGTACCTACCTGCAACTGGCTACTCGACTTCCTCTGTCAGAGGCCTCAGGTAGTACGTGTTAGCGACAATATCTCCGCCAGCATCAAGACTGCGTGCTCAGTCCGCTGCTCTTCACCCTGCTGACACATGACTGCACTGCGACTTACAGCAGCAACCGTGTGCTGAAATATGCCGACGACACGACTCTGGTGGGTCTCATCACCGAGGGCAATGAGACTCAATACAGATCGGAGGTCGAACTTCTGGCCACGTGGTGCAGGGACAACAACCTCCTGCTGAACGTCAACAAGACCAAGGAGATTGTTGTTGACTTTCGAAAGGGTCGCACCCAACACCTGCCACTGACCATCGACGGTGCTGTGGTGGAGAGAGTGAGCAGCACCAGATTCCTGGGGGTGCACATCAGTGAGGACCTCTCCTGGACCACCAACACTGCGTCATTGGTGAAGAAAGCTCTGTACTTCCTGCGGAAACTCAGGCGAGGGAGTGCTCCTCCGGCCATCATGACCTCATTCTATCGTGGCACCATTGAGAGCATCCTCTCCAGCTGTATCGCTGTGTGGGGTGGTGGCTGCACTGAATACAACATGAAGGCCCTGCAGCGTATAGTGACTACAGCTGGTAAAATTATTGGTGCTTCACTCCCCTCCCTGAAGGACATTTACACCTCCCATCTCACCCGCAAGGCGATTGTGTGTGATGTGAGTCACCCCGCTCACTCTTTGCCCTCTGGGAAGAGGTACAGGAGCCTGCACTCCTGCACCACCAGACTCACCAACAGCTTCATACTCCAGGCTGTTAGGATCGTGAACTCTCTCCCACCTCCTGCGTGACGTCCTGTACTTTTGCGCTATATCCTGACTGTCTGCTGTATGCACACTTGCTCCATTTTTGCTCCTCTAATTTATTATGTTTTGTTTATTTATTATTTATTCATCACTCTTATTTATTAATTGTTTGTGCCTTCTTGTTTTTTGTGTTGTTTACTTGTATGTAAGTTGTGTACTATGGCTTGTCACCGTGGGATAGTGGGAAACGTACTTTCGATCTCTTAGTATGTCTTGGCATGTGAAGAAATTGACAATAAAGCAGACTTGGACTTTTTTGACTTTTTGAACAGTAGCTTTTGATACCTGGACTCCAGCTTCAGTCCACTGTCTTTGAAGCTCCCCCAAATTCTGGAAGCGACTCTTCTTCACAATGCTGTTAAGGCTGCGGTCATCTCTCTTGGTTGTGCAGCGTTTCCTACCACATTTCCCCCTTCCAACAGACTTTTTGTGGATGTGCTTTGAAACTGCACTCTGTGAACAGCTTGCTCTTTGAGACATTTCTTTTTGTGTCTTACCCTCCTGATGGAGGGTGTCAATGATGGCCCTCTGGACAGCAGTCAGATCAGCAGTCTTCCCCATACTTGTGATTTAGTTTACTTAACCAAGCTGGGTGTTTATCAAGGCTCAGGAAGCCCTTGCAGGTGTTTCGAGTTAATTCGACGATTCAAGTGATTAGTTGAATACACTACTAGTGTACTTATTGTCACGCACCGGTGTCATCCAGCCACGCCCCCTTGTCACCACGATCGCTGTCACCTGTCGCGGGCTGATTGGGAGTGCTTTATTAGCGCGGCCAGCGCTACAATGCTTGTCAGCTTGTCTCGTGATGTCTGCGTGCACACCGGTCCCTTCCACAGCTACTCTACTTGGAGATCACCCGTCCGCCACCTCCAGTCCTCGCCAGTTCGAAGCCCAGCCGACAGCTCCGTCACCTGGCTTGCCATCCGGCTAACCACCCCCGACGAGCGCAGCCTCGCCCGATCGCCGCTTTAGCTCTCCAGCGTTCCCCTCTCCCTTCACAATAAAGACTGCCTCACTTTGCATTTGGCTGTACTGTCCGATCTCTCACACTTATTCATGATATTCTAATATTTTGAGATAAGATATTTGAGTTTTCTTAAGCTGTATTCCGTAATCAACAATATTAAAATAATAAAAGGCTTGCAATATTTCAGTTGGTTTGTAATGAATCCAGAATATATGGCATTTTGGTTTTTTTAATTGTATTACAGAAAATAAATAACTTTATCACAATATTCTAGTTTTCTGAGACAGTCCATATATATATATATATATATATATATATATATATATATATATATATATATATATATATATATATATATATATATATACTCTAATTATATATCGTATTTATTCTAATTATCGCCCATATTCTAATAATCACCCAGTGTGTTAGCGATGACATAAATAAAAACATTGATACCTCTAATTATCGCCCATGCTGCTAAAAATTCCCCCCAAAACGTAAGTTTTTCTCTGCGACCGCATGCCGACGTCATTGCGCAAGTTTGAATATGACTGATTTGACAGCATGACGAATGTCCCTTTTAAATTGTTTTTCTCCATAAACTATGATACAATTACACTCGTCACTCCGCTACAATATCCTCACAGAATTACGTTATTGGGGCGTGCGTTCGAACAAGACGATCGCGATAACATGACGTGTGTAACATTTGATGTGCGACGGTAACGTGTCGCATCGATGGAGCCTCAATTGACGCATCCCGCTGTTAGAGGTAGTTCTTCCATATTTCATGTATTGTGTAGACATTTGGGGTAATAATTACATAAGCACAATATATCCACTTATTATTTTACCAAAAAAAAAGCAATACGGATCGTTCATGGGGCAGGATACGGGGATCACACAAATTCATTATTCTTAGAGTCAAAACTGATCAAACTCAAAGATATAGTGGAATTCCGGACAGCACAAATACTTTACAAAGCAAATAATAATCTGTTGCCAACTAATATTCAGAATCTTTTCACTGGAAGGGAAGGGGGTTCTAATTTAAGGGGGACATTGAATTACAGGATAAGGAAGGCACGCACAACAACAAAAAAACATTCTGTATTTCAATTTGTGGAGTTAAGTTATGGAATACTTTGGAGGAAACGCTCAGGGAATGTTCAAACATCTATCAGTTTAAAAAAAGATATAAAGAAATTATTTTTACAAGGTACAGAAATGAAGGTGTATGAGTATCAGGGGGTGCTTAGTAATTATTGATTTACGTTTCTTTGTTGGTTTTGTTTGTCTGTTTGTCTTTGTTTCGTTCATGCTGTTATTTTGTTTATTTTTATCATTCAGGTATCTTTGTGTTGTATTTAAGGTATGTATGTATGTTAAATGTCTGTGTGTGAGATATACGTGTGTATTAATATGTTTAGTGTCTAGCGATCAGCAGGTGGGAGATGATTTAGTAATTTAGTATTTTGTTGGGATAACTGGGGCAAAATGATTTATAGCTGGGTATTTGGGATTATTAAAAGGGGGTGGGATTAAATAAATTATACTTCTTCCCACTCCTTTTCAGGCATGTGAATGTGATTTATGGTTTCTTTGTGGTTATATCTTTATTTCTACTTTTTTAGTTTGTGTGTATGTATGTGTGCATATGTATATATAGGTATATGTATATTTTATAGGTATTTTATACATAAATATGTATATGTATGTATGTATGTACGTATGTATGTGTATATATGTATATGCATGTATTTTGTCATGTCTTTTCATTGTGTACAGTAATCATATTTTTTTTCTTTTACATGTTTGAAATAAACGAAACGAAACGAAACGAAACGAAACGAAATGATTGTCCGTTGCAGTCTGTGCTTGTCTTGTTTGGAGGCCGATCCAAACCAGACAGTGATGGAGGTGCAGAGGACAGACTGGATGATGGCAGTGTAGAAGGTCTTCAACAGCTCCCGCGGCAGGTTGAACTTCTTGAGCTGTCTCAGGAAGTACAGCCTCTGCTGGGCCTTCTTCCAGACAGAGTCTATGTGGCCGGTCCATTTCAGGTCCCAAGAGAATGTGGTTCCCAGGAACTTGAAGGTGTCTGTGGAGAGAATAGTATTACTGTGCATAGTGAGGGGTGAAAGTTGTGAAGGGCCTCGCCTGAAGTCCACTGTCATCTCCACGGTCTTGAGCGGGTTCCGCTCCAGGTAGTTTTGGCTGCACCAGTGGACCAGCCGCTCCACCTCCTGTCTGTACGCAGTCTCATCACCGTTCTGGATCAGTCCGATGAGAGTGGTGTTGTCTGCATACTTCAGGAGCTTCACAAGAGAGTCACCTGCGGAAAAATTGTTGATGTAGAGAGAGAAGAGCAGTGGGGAGAGGACGCACCCCTGAGGGGCTCCAGTATTGGTGGTCCGGGTGTCAGATGTGATGCTCGCCAGCCTCACACGCTGTCTCCTGTTGGTCAGGAAGCTGGTGATCCACTGACAGGTGGAGGCAGGCACCGCGAGCTGGATGAGCTTCTGTTGGAGGATGTCAGGAGCGATGGTGTTGAACGCCGAGCTGAAGTCCACAAACAGGATCCTGGCGTACGTTCCTGGGGTGCCCAGGTGTTGCAGGATGTAGTGCAGTCCCATGTTGTCCGCATCATCCACCGACCTGTTTGCCCGGTAGGCAAACTGGAAGGGGTCAAGCAGGGGGCCCGTGACATCCTTCAGGTGGTTCAGCACTAACCTCTTGAAAGATTTCATGACCACAGATGTCAGTGTGACAGGTCTATAGTCATTCAAACCTGTGATGGCGGGCTTCTTGGCCACTGGAACGATGGTGGAGCTCTTGAAGCACAAGGGCACCTCACACAGCTCCAGGGAACGATTGAAGATCCGTGCAAAGGTGGGTGCCAGCTGCTCAGCCCAGACTTTCAAGCAGGAAGGTGACACGCCGTCTGGGCCCGGTTCCTTCCTGATCTTTTGTCTCCGGAACATCTGGCGCCCTTCCTCCTCGCGGATCTGGAGTGCGGGCGCGGCCTCTCCAAGAGAGAGAGTCGGTGACCACGGTGATGGAGGTGCGGACAGAGCAGTTGTGGGGGGAGGTGAGTATGTAGATTGTGCTGCAGGAGGTCCCGTTGTGTGGGAGGACCGATCAAACCTGCAGTAGAACCTGTTTTATATATGATCTCTCTCTCTCTCTCTCTCTCTCTCTCTCTCTCTCTGTATATATATATATATATACAGGCTGACTAGCTCAATCAGTAAGTGACATGACTTACAAACGGAAGACCCGGGTTCGATTCCCGGCAGGGGCACAATATGAGCAATGAGCGATTACCTTACCAACAGTCAGTGTGGGTCCTTAGGCAAGACCCTTAACGATACCGCCTACCTCAGAGATAATGAGAGTACAAGAAACGAAAGACATGCCGGCTCAGACGTCGCCCGGACAAACAAGGTCTGCGTCAGGTGCTGGGGAACCAGAGCACCCTGATGAAAAATGGGCTACTGGAACAAGACACAAATGGGCGAGATGCGAGAATAAGGATCTGTTGGAATGCTACTACTCTAGCAACCCGAGCAAGAGGGGTTACATGCGGAGAATGCGGGAACAATGGCAACTTCAATACCCACAGTCAACACTATCGGCCAAACAACTAGTAGCTCAATGTTCCAATATCCATAAACGGCACCTGCTATCACACCTCGAGATTGATGAGATACAACACAAATGCCATAGCGAAGGCCAACCAGAGCACCAGGTCAGAGACGAGTTAAATCCATGTAAAAGCCCAGAGGTTGGGTACGAAACCCCAATAAGCACAATCAAGCTGAACGAGGCAGCAACTGACCTGAAGAACAAGATCACGGTGAGAATGAATGCTCGGGAACCTAGATACACACTGCAGAGGCTAAGTGAAGTACCCTCAGAAAGTCTCCTAGAAGATGTGAATGCAGCATTGACAACAATTCCTACGGCTACCATCACTGAAACCAATGAGCTGATATACACCTCAGCAGCAGTGATCCTAGAAATGCTTGGCTACAAGAAGAATGACCATATGCGACCACAACAGTGCCCACCATGGAAGAGAAGGCTGGAGGCCAAAATCAAGATAGCACGGAGAGAAGTGAGCCAAATGACAGAGGCCCAGAAAGGTGCAATGAAAAAGCAAGTTCCCCAAAAATACAGCCATATGCCCATACCTGAAGCACTCGAAACTGCCAAACAAAGACTCCAAGCCTTGGCCAGCCGCCTAAAGAGGTACACAAGAGAGAATGAAGCCAGACGAATAAACAGGTTGTTCACAACACAACCAGCAAAAGTGTACGCTCAGTGGCAGGGGAACAATAGCAGAGCAGACCCACCAAGGCTGGAAACTGAACAGTACTGGAAGGATATATGGGAGCGGGAGGCATCACATAAGAAGGATGCACAGTGGCTGGGGGCTCTGAGAAAGGACCACAGCAAGCTCCCTGAACAGAACCCAGTAACCATCACAGTGGCAGACATCCAGAGAAGAGTCTCAGGAATGAAAAACTGGACAGCACCAGGCCCTGACATGATCCACAGCTACTGGCTCAAGAAACTTACAACTCTCCATGAGCGCCTGGCAGCACAAATGAACCAGCTGCTAAGGGATGGGACTCACCCTGAATGGCTAACCCAAGGGCGTACGATCCTGATCCAGAAGGATCCATCAAAGGGTACAGTCCCATCCAACTACCGGCCAATCACCTGCCTCTCCACAACATGGAAGCTGATGTCGGGCATAATATCAGATAAGATCAGCAGGCACATGGATCAATACATGAGCACTGCTCAGAAAGGGATTGGTAAAAATACCAGAGGAGCAAAACATCAACTCCTGGTGGATAGAACAGTCACCCAAGACTGCAGAACTAGACGTACCAACCTGAGCACTGCCTGAATTGATTACAAGAAAGCATATGACTCAATGCCACATACTTGGATCACTGAATGCTTGAGGCTGTACAACATCAATGGGACTCTGAGAACCTTCATCGCCAACTCGATGAAACAGTGGAAAACCACACTTGAAGCCAATGGCAAGCCACTTGCACACGTGACCATCAAATGTGGTATATACCAAGGAGACGCTCTGTCCCCAATGCTGTTCTGTATAGGACTGAACCCCCTCAGCCAAATAATCAACAAGACGGGCTATGGATACCAACTCAGGAATGGGGCCACCATCAGCCACCTCCTCTACATGGATGACATAAAGCTGTACGCTAAGAACGAGCGGGACATTGACTCCCTGATCCACACTACCAGGATCTACAGCTCTGACATCGGAATGTTATTCGGACTTGAGAAATGTGGCCGCATGGTGACTAAAAGAGGAAAGGTAATCCACACAGAGGGGGTCTCACTCCCAGAAGGAACAATAGCAGACATTGAGGACAGCTACAAATACCTTGGAATTCCACAGGCAAATGGCAACCTTGACGAGGAAACAAGGAAAGCAGCCACAGCCAAATACCTCCATCGAGTAAGGCAAGTCCTAAGAAGTCAGCTCAATGGCAAGAACAAGTCCCTAGCCATTAACAGCTACGCCCTACCAGTAATCAGGTACCCTGCAGGAATCGTACGGTGGCCAAAGGAAGGTATACAGACCACAGATATCAAGACACGGAAGCTCCTAACCATGCATGGAGGGTTCCATCCCAAGTCCAGCACCCTGAGACTGTACACTAGCCGTAAAGAAGGAGGCCGAGGACTAGCGAGCGTGAGAGCCACGATCCAAGATGAAACATCCAAGATCCATAAGTACATCAGGGATAAGGCCCCAACGGATGACGTGCTCAGTGAATGTCTCAGACAATGGGCATCAAAGGAAGATGAGGTGCTGGAGGGACCATCATGGGAGGACAAGCCCCTACATGGGATGTACCACCGAAACATAGCTGAAGTAGCTGATATCCAGAAATCCTACCAATGGCTAGAAAGAGCTGGTCTGAAGGACAGCACAGAGGCACTGATCCTGGCTGCACAAGAACAGGCCTTGAGCACCAGAGCAATAGAGGCCCAAATCTACCACACCAGACAAGACCCCAGGTGTAGATTGTGCAAAGAAGGTCCTGAGACAATCCAGCACATAACTGCAGGGTGTAAGATGCTGGCAGGTAAAGCATACATGGAGCGCCATAACCAAGTAGCTGGAATAGTGTACAGGAACATCTGTGCAGAGTATGGACTGGAAGTCCCAAGATCCAAGTGGGAAACACCTCCAAAGGTGGTAGAGAATGACCAAGCCAAGATCCTCTGGGACTTCCAGATCCAGACAGACAGAATGGTAATGGCGAACCAACCGGACATTGTGGTGGTGGACAAAGAGCAGAGGAAAGCCGTTGTGGTTGACATAGCCATCCCAAATGATGGTAACATTAGGAAAAAGGAACATGAGAAACTTGAGAAATATCAAGGGCTCAGAGAAGAGCTGGAGAAGACCTGGAGAGTTAAGACTTCAGTGGTACCTGTGGTCATTGGAGCACTAGGGGCAGTAACCCCCAAACTGGAGGAGTGGCTGAAACAGATCCCAGGAAAAACATCTGACATCTCAGTCCAGAAAAGTGCAGTACTAGGAACAGCAAAGATACTGCGTAGAACCCTCAAGCTCCCAGGCCTCTGGTAGAGGACCCGAGCTTGAAGGGAAAAAGAGGCCACCCACGGGGGGTGAGGAAAAGTTTTTTTTTTTTATATATATATATATATATATATATATATATATATATATATATATATATATATATATATATATATATATATATATATATATATATATATATATATGACGTAGGGCAGCAGTCCCGGAGGAAACCCACAATGGCATGGGGACAACATGCAAACTCTACACAGTAAGGTTGTATCTCTAAATTGTGAGGTGACAAAATGAAATTGCAAAGCATTTACAAAATTTGACCAATTATTGCAGGAAAAAAAATCAGTCGGCCATTAATTAATCTTGAATGTTTTTGGAAAGTATATGGAGAGAAAACCAACATGACTGTAGAGAGATCTTGCAAACCTCCTCCTCACCCGTTACCACTTCGCCTTTGGTGACCGCAAGAACTGTAGTAAAATCCAGATGACACACAATCTGAATTTATAAATTTATAAATTCATTAAAAAAATCTATTCTATGAACAACATTCGACTGCACTATGAACCATACATGCACACCTGCATGCACAAACACACCATTCTAAAAATCAGTTCTATGAACACAATTTAACTGTACTATGAACCATGCATGCACACATGCATGCAAACACACACCATCCTAATACTATCCAGTATATGAATAATGAATGGTAATGTTCTGCTCCTGTCTTCAATAAATAATGCCCATCAATATGTAGCCATATCGCGTTCTCTTTCTCCCCCTCTCTCTCTCTCTCTCCCTCTCCCTCTCACTCTTGCTCTTTCTCTTTGTTTCTCTCTATATCTGTCTGTCTCCCTCTCTTGCTTTCGCTCTGTCTTTCTCGTGCTGTGTTTCTCTGTATCTCACTGTCTTTCTCTGTCACAAGCTGTTAGTAGGAACAATAAGGGAGCTCGAGAAATTCTTGTGAAGAGTGAAAGAAAATAGTACAGGACAAAGATGACAACTGTGATTTCAAAATTTGAATAGCAACAAAACAAAAGTTGAGAGGAGGAGCAAGAGTGGAGAAGTAGAAGTTACGTAGCTTTAGATCACAGAGGACTGAGACTCAAGGACAACTTGAAAATCCAGCATATTCAATTCAGGGAAGAGGGAAACAACTGGATAATCTCAAGAAATGGCTTCAAACTTCAATGACATTGTCAAGCAGGGCTATGTACGGATGCGCAGTCGCAAACTTGGGGTAAGTCAACTAGATCGACACTTGCAATTTTCGCATTGATTTAAACAATCATTAATGTTAAACCAAAATGCATTGTTCTACTGAAAACTGATGACTTATATGAAGTGTAGTTTACACAAGGTTGTTGTGATTATGGGACTATCACTGTTGTTGATACAGCAGTTGAGCTCATTGTTCCAGGAAAAAAATTGTCAAATGCAGCAATTGATCTAATATTTATAACATTATTATTATGACAATATGACATTGACAATGCAGGTTATGATGCCATCTCAGAATTTTGTGGTTAAGTCCTATCTTTTTATGTATTTGTTTACATTACAAAAACAATTGCAATTTCTGATGTAAATCGAATATGTCCTTCACATTTATGCACGCAAAAATACAGTCACGTAACACACAGAAGTAAATATGGTCTTAGGTAATGGGGTTTATCTCATTGACAGAGAAGCCTGTCCATCCATCCATCCATCCATCCATCCATCCATCCATCCATCCATCCATCCATCCATCCATCCATCCATCCATCCATCCATCCATCCATCCATCCATCCATCCATCTTCTTCCGCTTATCCGGGGTTGGGTGGCGGGGCAGCAGCTTTAGGAGGAATTCCCGGACTTCCCTCTCCCCAGCCACTTCGTCCAGCTCATCCCGGGGATCCCAAAGCGTTCCCAGGCCAGCTGAGAGACACAGTCTCACCAGCACATACTGGGTCGTCCACGGGGTCTCATGCCGGTGGGACATGCCCGGAAAACCTTCCCAGGGAGGCGTCCACGAGGCATCCTGATGAGATGCTTGAGCCACCCTATCTGGCTCCTCTCAACGTGAGGGAGCAGCGGCTCGACTGCTAGTCTCTCCCGGATGACCGAGCTTCTCCAAGGGAGAGCCCGGACACCCTGCAGAGGAAACTAATTTCGGCCGCTTGTATCCGGGATGTTGTTCTTTCAGTCACGACCCATAGCTCGTGACCATAGGTCAGTGCTTCTCAAAATTTTTCTGTGATGCCCCCCCTAGGGAGAAGAAAATATATTGCGCCCCCCATGTTATTAACATTAAAGAAAAACAAAATATAAATAAAAAAGAAAGATCAATTTACAATAAAGAATAACTATTAATAACATTGTTTTTTAGTCTGTAACAGAACAGATTCAATGTGCATCACTTTGCCTGAAATTAAAAATAAATTATAATTATTTAAACTATAAACATTCTTGACCAACTGCCATTTTATGCTGGAAAAAATACAATAAAATAATAATAAACATATATATCAGCTCAGTGGCCTAGTTTTCAGCTCAGTGGCCTAGTAGTAGAGTGTCCGCCGTGAGACTGGAAAGTTGTGGGTTCAAACGCCGGCCGGGTCATACCAAAAACTATAAAAATGGGACCCATTGCCTCCCTGCTTGGCACTCAGCATTAAGGGTTGGAATTGGGGGGTTAGATCACCAAATGATTCCCGAGCGCGGCACCGCTGCTGCTCACTGCTCCCCTCTCCCCCAGGGGATGGATCAAAATCACATGGGGATGGGTTAAATGCAGAGGACAAATTTCACCACACCCCGATGTGTGTGTGACAATGATCATCGGGACTTTAACTTTAACTTATAATATTAAATTACAATAAATAATATTCAATTCAAAGTAATCAACAACATTGACTCAGGAGCACAATATATAAAACATTTTAACCTACAAAACAAAAATGAATAAAACAATTTGTGCTCAAACTGAGGCAGCATGACCATATCCACGGCTGCAGGTAGTATCAGCTCTTCTGCAATGGTGTGTTTTTTTTCTTGCACTGAGCAATTTGGTACGCTGCTTTATATAATGCTTACAATGCTTGCTGATTGACTGAAGTAGCATTCATAAAGTGGGATGATTGTTCGCAATATTCAGCCCGTTTTTGCTGAAAAACCTCAAGCATCTAATCGCCGTGATTGGGGTGCAATGACTTTATAAGTGCCACCTTAATTTATTTGGCTTCATACTGTCCGCTGCCAACATTGTAAGGCACAGTAAACACACCGGTCTTTCCTCGTCTCCCGCTCTACGTACGCTTCGTCATATTTCCTTTTCTGAGCTTTCGTGTGACTCTCAATTCTTTGATCTCCATCTCTCTCCGCCGTTCTTTTCAGAACTATTAGAGAAGCACTGCCATAGGTGAAGGTAAGAGCGTAGATCGACCGGTAAATTGGGAGCTTTGCCTTTTGGCTCAGCTCTCTCTTCACCACGATGGACCGGTACAGAGTTCTCATTACAGCTGATGCACCGATCTGCCTGTTGATCTCATGCTCCATCCTGACCCCAAGATACTTGATCTCTTCCACTTGGAGCAGGATCTCATCCCTCATCCGGAGAGGGCATTCCACCATTTTCCTACTGAGGACCATAGACTCAGATTTGGAGGTGCTGACCCTCATCCCGACCGCTTCACACTCGGCTGCGGACTGCTCCAGTGAGAGCTAGAGATCACGGCTTGAAGAAGCCAACAGCACCACGTCTTCTACAAAAAGCATAGATGCAATACTGAGGTCCCCAAACCGGACACCCTCAATGCCTCGGCTGCGCTTAGAAATTCTGTCCATAAAAGTTATGAACAGAATCGGTGGCAAAGGGAAGCCTTGGCAGAGTCCAACCCTCACTGGGAACGAATCCGACTTACTGTCGGAAATGCGGACCAAACTCTGGCATCCATGATACAGAGACCGAACCACCTTTAACAGTTTGTTCGGCACCCCATACTCCCGAAGCACCCTCCACAGAACTTCCCGAGGAACGCGGTCAAACGCCTTCTCCAAGTCCACAAAACACATGCACCCTCAAGGATCCTGCCAAGGGTATAGAGGTGGTCCACTGTTCTACGGCCAGGACGAAAACCACACTGCTCCTCTTGAATCCGAGATTTGATCTCCTGATGGAGCCTGCTCTTCAGCACCCCTGAATAGACCTTACCAGGGAGGCTGAGGAGTGTGATTCCTCTGTAGGTGGAACACACCACCCGGTCCCCCTTCTTAAAGAGGGGAACCACCACCCCAGTCTGCCAATCCAGAGGCACTGTCTCCGATGTCCATGCAATGCTGTAGAGGCGTGTCAGCTAGGACAGCCCCACAACATCTAACACCTAACTCCGGGCAGATCTTATCCACCCCTGGGGCCTTGGCTCCGAGGAGTTTTTCAACTACCTCATTGACTTCGACCCCGGAGATTGGAGAGTCCACATCAGAGTCTCTAGGCCCTGCTTTCACGATGGAAGGCAAGTCAGTCGAATTGAGGAGGTGTGTTGCCATAAAGGCAGTATGCATATGCTTTCATTTTGATATCATTTCCTGTAACTTACCTACCGCTTCCTGTTTGTTGTCAGTTACGTCCTGCCTGTTTTCTATCTGTTCAAAAAAGAGTTTTAACAAACTAATTTCTGACCGTGAGGGATGCTAGAAGCAAAGTCGTGAGTATAGTTTATTCTTAAATTGAATAAGTGTTAGATTAACTTGGGTTTAATGTTGAAAGAGAAGGTATTAAGGAATTAATAGTTTAAAACAGGGGTGTCGAACTCATTTTTTTCGCAGGCTGCATTGTAGTCATCGCTTCTTTCGGAGGGCCATTATGACTGACAACTCAAATAAATGTATGAGCACCTCATACTTTATACAGTAAAAGCTACAAAACAAACTGACAAATAACTCATTTTCAAATCAGACGAGTAAAAACCGGTCAAATATTGAAAAAATATATATTATTAAAAGTGAAGACAATTTGCAATTCTAGTAATGACACACACATTTGATGCACAATTAGCCTTTGCGGGCCACATAAAATGATGTGGTGGGCCGTATCTGGCCCCCAGGCCTTGAGTTTGACACCCGCGGTTTCAAAAGATCGTTTTTATTTACATGTATTTACATGCTATTTGTAAAATGCTAACGTTATATACTACGCTAACGCTATGTGCTAAAAACAGTCAAACCTTGTTTTGTTGCAGTTTTCACTCTGGAAAACTGAGATGCTCATACATTTATTTAGATTGACAGTCATAATGGCCCTCCGAAAGAAGCTACTATGACTACAATGTGGCCCGTGAAAAAAACAAGTTTGACACCCCTGACTTAGACTATACACCACCAGCAGCCAAAGAGTCAGTCAGCCAGAATACCGTAATTGCCGGACTATAAACCGCACCGGATTATAAACCGCACCAGCTAAAATTCAGGGATATTTGAGTTTTTTTCTTACATAAGCCTCATCGGACTATAAGCCGCACGTGCACACGAGTTTTTTTTACAAAGAAAGACAGTACATAATAGCCTTTTTAACGTTTTAATAACATACTTGAACATGTCTTTCTAAACATTGCCTGTAACGCAGCAGTAGTACCGCAGCAACGCGGAAGTGTGCACGCGAGTTATTAGCAAAGAAAGACTGGACACAGAAAGTTTTTTTAAAGCTTTAATAACATACCTTAACATTTCATTCCAAACACTGCCTGTGACGCGGCAGTAATACCGCAGCAACACGGAAGTAACACAGCAAAGTCACTGAGACGTGACGGTAACACAGCAGCAACACATCAGCAACACGGTAGCACAGCACTAACAGGGCTGGTTAAAAAAAAAACATACCAGTAAAAGTAAAAAAAGAGCCGTCTTCATCTTCCTCCTGTGCACTGAAACCATCGAAGTCTTCCTCCTAAGTGTCCGATTGGAATAGCGTTAGATACCCTTCGCCTCACACTTTCTCAGTCTCTCTTTTGTCGTCGGTTTTATGCATTTCTTCGAGTGTGAAGAGGGTCTATTCATGCCAATCTTATTCATGCACGAAGCGCTAAATTACATTAAACTAGCGAGCGACACGTATAGCTTAAAAGCGGCATCATATGCATTTCTTTTGACCCCATAATGACGGTTTGTATATAAAAGCTTCCTGTCTTAGTGTGAATGCGGGTGTGTGCGTGATGCGCGAGACGATCAAAACACAAACTGGCACGTCTTCTTCGGCGCATTATCTCTTCTCCGTCTGTCTCGCTCTTGCTTCCTGCTAGAGCGCCCCCTGGAGACCGGAGGCCGTGAAAATCCATAAGTATGCTCCAGAGTAGACACAAGATAATGTCAGCAACATCGACTGCCTTTGGCTTAAAAGCAGCATCATATGAATTTCTTTTGTCCCCATGATGACGGTTTGTGTATAAAGGCTTCCTTTCAGTAATGTCCGTCTTGATCGCGTTCTGCGTATTGCGCGAAATGTAAACACAAACTAGCACGTCTTCTTCGGCGCATTATCTCTTCTTCGCCTGTCTCGCTCTTGCTTCCTGCTAGAGCGCCCCCTGGAGGCCGGAGGCCGTAAAAATCCATAAGTACGCCGCGCCGCCGTTTAAGGTTCAAACTAACCTTCTGAATAAAATACATTAAAAGTTCACATTCATTACAACTTGTTTTCGGTGAGCAAAATGTCAGAAGAATTGAATTTAAATGCTAATTGATTGGGTTTTAATACAATGCAGATGGTCCAAACAGCACCACTGCTTTGTGTAATCTCTGAGTGACATGGCAGAGTAAGAGAAACGGTTTAGAGCACAGGTGTCAAACTCAAGGCCCGGGGGCCAGATACGGCCCGCCAGATCATTTTATGTGGCCCGCGAAGACAAATTGTGCATCAAATTCGTGTGTCATTACTAGAATTGCAAATTGTCTTCACTTTTAATAATATATATATTTTTTTAAATATTTGACCAGTTTTTACTCGTCTTATTTGAAAACGAGTTATTTGTCAGTTTGTTTTGTAGCTTTTACTGTATATAATAGTGTTAAGAGTAAAAGTGATCAAGTCATCACAAAAATCACGAAAAAATTCTTATATAAGCCGCACCTGACTATAAGCCGCAGGGTCCAAAATTTTGGAAAAAAGTCGCGGTTTATAGTCTGGAAATTACGGTACATTTACTAGAGAAAGGCCCTGAGTTATTACCAAGACTCTCACCTCGCAGCCCAGTGACTTGAATATTGAGGCTCCATCCTTTAACCCCCAGCCAACAATTACTCAAACTACGCCTGCAACTGAACACAAAATTTAGCTCGACGTGACTTAGTAAATACAAGCTTGTATGAGTTTGATGATGAACCTGAAAATTATCGAGTTTGGCTGTCGTCATACAAAAATGCCACTCAAGGACTTGGACTTACAGCTACTGAGGAATTGGACTTGATGACGCAATGGCTTGGAAAATAATCTCGCAACCATATGAAACGTCGCCGTGCCGTGCACATAGCAAGACCACAAATAACATTCGTGAAAGCTTGGGAACATCTTCGGGAGTGTTCAGAGTCAAATGTCTCCAACGATCCGAGTAAGATCTGCCCAATACATGCAAAACCCCACCCAATGAAGAAGTGCAAAGCCTTTAGAGCCGAAACTCTCAACGGCAGAAAGACTTTTCCGAAAGAAAACGGAATCTGCTTTAAATGCTGTAGTTCAACCAATAATATGGCAAGGGACTGTACCACAATTTTGAAGTGTTTTGAGTGTGGCAGCACCCAACATGTCTCAGCTATGCACCCGGGACCAGCACCGCGACCCATTACTCCTCTGACTTCGCCACAGCATGGCGGGAGGGAGAAGAGGTAAACGAAAACCAGTGAGATTAGCTCAAGCTGCACAGCAGTATGCGGTACAGGACAAGTCGGACGGGCATGCTTCAAGATATGCCTGGCGAGAGTGTACCAAAAAGACCACCAAGATGAAGCCATCAAGGCCTACATCATGTTAGACGACCAAAGCAACCGAGCATTAGCTAAGTCCAGTTTCTTTGATAAGTTTGATATTCACACTAAGCCATATCCTTACCAACTGAAAACATGTTTTGGTATCATGGAAACCGTCGGCAGAAGGGCCTTAGATTTTATTGTGGCGTCCTTCAATGGAAGAGTTACGATTCCCTTACCACCACTCACCGAGTCTAATAACTTACCTGATAATCGGTCCGAAATTCCCACACCAAATGCTGCCTGTTAGGTTTTTCCAGGTTATCTTTATCATAGGATTATGTTGGAATGTAACCTGTAATAATTACCCTCGCCTGTCCTGTCTTAACAAAAGTAGTAGAACAAAGTGCTAAGATCTTTTGTCCTGATTGACTAGCTGCAGAGGAAGCAATCAAAGTTGTTTTGTTTACACAACATCGTGAAAGACCCCCTGCTGTGCTTTGATCAGCAGGCCAGGGCCTTCGGCCCCATCCTGTTTGCTCTCACGCCCACTCTCAACCCCCACTCTGTTTCTCTAAATAAAAATGCTCCTGCAAGAGGCCTGGGTCAGACTTCATTCGATCATCGCTGTTCAGACAGCGACGAATTGACTCTCCACCTGCAGGTGCTTAAGAGGACTTACTTGTCTCCTGTTTGGTTCTTGCAAAATAAGTTGGAGTGTGCACAACTCTAACACTGCCCTTCATCACACACATCCCAGAGTTGGACCCCACAGCTGAAATCCTCCTGCTGCTAGGGAGGGACGCAATCAGAGCACACAAAGTACGGTAATAAATAAATGGCCCTGCCAATGCACCCTTCGCACAACGCCTTGACCTAGGCTGGTTGCTGGTCGGAGAAGTCTGTCTCGGGAATACACACAAGCCGTACGCCAGTTCCTTCTGGACGACCATGGTCGACTGTCATCGGTCCTCACTCTTTCAGCCATGCACAAGCCTTTTGCACATTAAAGAGAAACTTCACAACAGACTGCCTTGAAACAGTGCCTTACCACCCAGAGCTAAGGAAGACAGTCTGGGTAAAAATGTGTTTGACTGCACGGAACGGGACAATAAGATTTAAGATTCAAGAATTTTTATTCGCCATGTTTGAGCGTGCCAAACAAGGAATTTGACTTCAATACATCACAGCCTCTGTTCAACATTTAGGTGACTAACGACACTCAGGATGTGTGAAAAACGACAAATATTCTCAAACATCCCCAGATCTTAAACTCCCAGGATGGCAAGGAAAAACTCAAAACTCCAACTAGGGGAAATGAGAAACCTTGAGAAGAGACCACAGATGGGAGGTTCCCTCTTCCAGGATGACCAGGCTGCAATGGATGCAGAGAGGACACATGGTACAAACAGTGTAGACAATTCAAAAAAGGTGTGGAGAGCAGGATGTTATTGCACAGCAATGACTGAGACTCTAAGAGTGGTGTGAGTTCATCAGAGCGACAGCCTGGGGGAAGAAGCTGTCTCTGTGTCTGCTGGTTTTGGCGTACAGAGCTCTATAACGCCGTCCGAAGGGGAGTAGTTCGAACAGATTGCAACCTGGGTGAGAAGGGTCTGTAGAGATACTTGCATGTTTCCTGGTCCTGGACAGGTACAAGTCTTGGATAGATGGGAGGTTGATTCCAATTATCTTTTCTGCAGTCCTGATTGTCCGTTGCAGTCTGTGCTTGTCTTGTTTGGAGGCCGATCCAAACCAGACAGTGATGGAGGTGCAGAGGACAGTATGGATGATGGCAGTATAGCAGGCTTCAGCAACTCCCGCGGCAGGTTGAACTTCTTGAGGTGTCTAAGGAAGTACAGCCTCTGCTGGGCCTTCTTGCGGACAGAGTCTATGTGGCTGGTCCATTTCAGGTCCCGAGAGATTGTGGTTCCCAGGAACTTAAAGGTGTCTGTGGAGAGAATAGTATTACTGCGGATAATGAGGGGTGAAAGTGGTGAAGGATCTCGCCTGAAGTCCACTGTCATCTCCACAGTCTTGAGCGGGTTAGCTAGCACCTTCAATCGAAGATGAAACTTTCATTGAAATGATGGACAAAGAAGTCTACAAAAACGATTCACACAGCTGGGTTGCTCCATTACCGTTCAGACAACCTAGGCAATAGCTTCCCAACAACTGCGAGCAGGCACTCAAGCGATTTGAATCACTACAGCGTCACTTCAGAAGAAAACCAGAAATGCAACAGCAATATATGGAATTTATGGGCAAACTGCTGAAAAAACAATCATGCTGAGGTGGGACCAGAGCTAAGAGAAGAAGAGTGCTGGTATTTACCAAGCTTTGCAGTGTATCACCCACAGAAACCCGATCAAATCAGGGTAGTGTTCAAGTGCCTGGGATCTCCTTGAACAACGTGCTCTTGACTGGACCAGATCTGAACAACACCCTTCTAGGAGTGCTCATGCGGTTCCGAAAGGACAAGGTCGCTGTGATGGCGGATATTCAACAAATGTTCTATCGCTTCTTTGTGGACGAAAAGCACAGAAACTACCTGTGATTCTTATGGTTCAAGGAGAACGACGTAGCAAACAAGGTCATTGACTACAGAATGAAAGTTCATGTGTGTGGAAATAGCCCATCTCCTGCAGTGGCAATTTACAGGCTCAGAAGAGCCATCAGAGATGGCACAGGAAAATACGGAACAGACACAGTCAACTTCGTTGAACGGCACTTTTATGTTGACGATGGCCTCTGTTCTGTTCCAACTGATGCAGAGGCTATTGGGCTGCTCCATAGCACTCAAGCCTCACTCGCTGAGTCTAACTTGAGGTTTCACAAATTTGCCTCAAACAGTCAGGCTGTCTTGGAAGCCTTCCCAAGTGAGGAATGCATACAAGCCATAAAGGACGTAGACCTCAGCATGGGCAGACATCTGCATAACCAAGGCTGAACGAGTAGAACTCCACGTCTTAGGTGATGCATCTATGAAGGCCATTGGTGCCGTAGCCTACTTGAAAGCCATCCAAGAAGACACAGTAGATGTTGGATTTGACATGGCAAAGGTCAAACTTGCCCCTCAGTCAGACCCCACCATTCCCAGACTTGAACTGTGTGCTGTAGTCTTAGCAGTGGACATGGCTGAGCTGATACAGGATGAACTGCATCAAAAACTGGATGCCACTAAGTTTTACACTGATAGCAAAGTTGTCCTTGGATATATTTACAACCAGTCCAGCCGGCTCTATGTGTACGTCCGTAATCGGGTCCACCGTATACGCCAGTCTTCCATCCCTGAACAACGGCACTACGTGAACACTGAAGACAATCCGGCTGACCTGGTGTCACGGTCGGTTCCAGCAGCAAGACTCACACAATGTGGTTCAACGGACCAACCTTCCTCACTTTACTCAGCCAGACCCACCTTAGTCTAAGTTTATTCAGCTTAGTCTCACTGGAGTCAGATGCAGAGGTCGTCCAGTTGTGAAGAGCTACATCACCGATCTACAAGTGAAAGTTCTCAGCACAGAGCGCTTTGAAAGGTTCTCCACATTCGTCACTCTCCAACGAGCCATCGCACTCCTGATTCATATAGCAAGATCATTCAAGACTCCGACAGGCAAGTGTAAGGGATGGCATCACTGTGACTTACTTCGAACAGTCGATGAGCTTTTCCAAACAAGAAAATTCATCATCAAAGCTGTTAGAGGAATGCCTTTGTGAAGAAATTTGAAGCTCTGCAGAGAGAAAATCAAGTTCCGTTATACAGCTGCCTATGCTCTCACAACCCAGTCTTACAAGATGACCTCCTCTGCCTTGGAGGCAGACTGAAGAATGCGGATGTGGCCATTGAACAAAAGAACCCTGTCATTCTCCCAAAGCAACACCACGTCTCCTTGCTTTTCACTAGATACCATCATGCCCAAATAAAGCATCAGAGCCGTCATTTAACAGAAGGTGCGATACGAGCTGCTGGGCTGGGAGGCAAGGGACTTGTTAACTCAACTATCCACAAGTGCGTCATCTGTCGCAGATTTAGAGGATGAATGCAGGTACAACAAATGGCAGATTTGCCCGTAGAGCACCTTACAAACTGCACTCCCTTCACGTATGTGGGCCTGGATGTCTTCGGACCATGGCACGTCTCCACCAGACGCACCGGAGGGATGCAACCTAAGAGCAAGTGCTGGGCCATACTATTCTGCTGCATGAACTCCACAGCAGTTCACATCGAGGTGATTACCTCAAGTTGCATAAATGCGTTGAGGCGTTTCTTTGCCATTAGAGGACCAGCCAAACAACTGAGGTCAGACTGCGGCACAAATTTCATTGGAGCCTGCAAAGAACTTAAGGTGAGTGCACGTCAACCAAACAGCACGGTGCAGCGGTACCTGCACCAACAAGGATGCTCCTGGGTGTTTAACCCCCCTCATGCCTCACACATGGGGGGTTAATGGGAGCGACTCATTGGGGTAGCCCGACGAATTCTTGATTCAATCCTCCGTGATCACAGCATTCACATTACTCATGAAGTTTTGTGTACACTAATGGCAGAAGTGACAGCAATTCTGAATGCAAGACCACTAGTTCCAGTATCAAGTGATCCAGGCAATCCATTCATCCTCACACCATCAATGCTGTTAACACAGAAAGTCGGCGTCCCACCACCTCCAGGAGACTTCACAGACAGAGACCTTCTCACAAGGCAGTGGAGACAAGTACAAGCCTTACCCAACTTGTTCTGGAACCGTTGGAGACAAGTCTACCTGTCAACATTACAAAGCCGCAAGAAATGGACAGAGTCCTACCAGAACCTGCAAGACGGTGACATCCTCCTCAAAGACAACCAAGCTGTCCGCAACAACTGGCCTTTGGTCACAAAGGCTATTCCAGGAACAGATGGATGAGTCCGTAAAGTGGAATTAAAGACAGCAAACCAAGGACGAGCAAAGACTTACCTTAGACCAGTGACCAAAACTCTTTTACTCCTTAATAAGGACTGATGTTTCAAATCGTAGTTCTCAGTTGAGTTTAATGTCACGTCAGTGTAGTGACCTCACAGTGGTCAGGCCATAAAGGTAGTATGCAGTATTTCCTGTAACTTACCTACTGCTTCCTGCTTTGTTGTCAGTTACGTCCTGCCTGTTTTCTATCTGTTCATTAAGAGTTTAAACAAACTAATTTCTGACCGTGAGGGATGCTAGAAGCAAAGTCGTGAGTAAAGTTTATTCTTAAATTAAATAATTGTTAGATTAAGTTGGGTTTAATGTTGAAAGATGAGGTAATTAATAGTTTAAAAAGAACATTTTTATTTACATGTATTTACATGCTATTTTCTAAAATGCTGACGCTATATGCTTCGCTAACGCTATGTGCTAAAAACAGTCAAACCTTATTTTGTTGCAGTTTTCACTCTGCCATGTAAACAGGAATCTTCAGTAAACGACAGTAAAATGTTAACTACGACAGACTCCTGGTTAATGCATCAGAGTTTAACTTGTTGGATAGCTTCAGTTGCTACACTGCAGTGAGGACAACACAGAAGGTCTTCGAAGTATTCTCTCCATCGAGTCAAGACATCCTGAGTTGAGGTCAGCAGCATGCCATCTCCACTGTAAACAGTGTTGATGGTGCACTGCTTCCCCTCCTGAGATGGTGGACCAGAATTTCCTCGCAGCCATCTGGAATTCATTCTCCATGGCCTCGCCAAACTCCTCCCACGCCCGAGTTTTTGCCTCAGCAACCGCCGAAGCCGCGTTCCGCTTGGCCATCCGGTACCTGTCAGCTCGCTCCGGAGTCCCACAGGCCAAAATGGCCCGATAGCTTGACGGCATCCCTTACCGCCGGTGTCCACCAGCAGGTTTGGGGGATGCCACCACGACAGGCACCGACCACCTTACAACCACAGCTCCAGTCGGCTGCCACAACAATGGAGGCAAGGAACATGGTCCACTTGGGCTCAATGTCCCACGCCTCCACCGGGACGTGGGAAAAGCTCTGCCGGAGGTGGGAGTTGAAGCTCCTCCTGACAGGGGATTCTGCCAGACGTTCCCAGCAGACCCTCACAGTATGTTTGGGTCTGCCCGGTCGAACCAGCATCTTGCCCCACCAACGGAGCCAACCCACCACCAGGTGGTGATTAGGTGACAGCTCTGCCCCTCCAAAACATGAGGTCGCAAATCTGATGACTTGACTACAAAGTCGATCATCGAACTGCAGCCGCGGGTGTCCTGGTCCCAAGTGCACACATGGACACCCTTATGCTTGATTATGGTGTTCATTATGGACAATCCACATCAAGCACAGAAGTCTAATAATAGAACACCGCTCGGATTCTGATCGGGGCGGCCATTCCTCCTTTCTGGTCTCACTGTCATTGCCAACGTGATCATTGAAGTCACCCTGCAGAACGATGGAGTCCCCAGAAGGAGTGCTCTCCAGCACTTCCTACAAGTACTCCAAAAAGGGGTGAACCCCAATGCACAGGCGCCCAGCCGGGGTACAGCAAGTATGTCTACACCTACCTGCTCAGCGCCTTTCACCGTGGGCAACTCCAGAGTGGAAGAGAGTACAGCCTCTCTCAAGAGGGCTTGTACCAGAACCCAAAATGTGTGTGGAGGCAAGTCCGACTATGTCTGGTCGGAACTTTTCTGCCTCGCACACCAGCTCGGACTTCTATCCAGCCAGAGAGGTGACATTCCATGTCCCGAGAGCTAGCTTCTGCAGCCGGCGATCGGACCGCCAAGGTCCCTGCCTTTGGCTGCCCCCCAGCATACTTTGCACCCGACCCCTTTGGTCCCTCCCACAGGTGGTGAGCTCATTGGAAGGGGGACCCACTTTCCTTTTCGGGCTGTGCCCGGCCGGGCCCCATGGGCGAAGGCTGGGCCACCAGACGCTTGTCTTCGAGCCCCAACTCCAGGCCTGGCTCCAGAGGGGGGCCCCGGTGACCCGCGTCCGGGCGAGGGAAAACAAAATCCATTTATTGTAGTCTTCATAAGGGGTTCTTGTGAGCCGTGCTTTGTCTGGCCCCTCACCTAGGATCCTTTTGCCATGGGTGACCCTGCCAGGGGCATGAAGCCCCAGACAACTTGGCTCCTAGGATCATTAGAACACGCAAACCCCTCCACCACAACAAGGTGACGACTCACGGAGGGGTAAGGTAGAGATATTTTTGGGAAAAGCTCATTATTTCATGGAGTTGTCCACAAAAGATAACGTTACATCACTGCTGTGCCTAACAAATCACTTTTTTGGGGTACTGGCATGTTTGGGGCTCTATTTAAAGAAATGATATGGTCTGCTCGAGAGGGGGCAGTACGGACTGGGACAGAGGGAGTCTAAATAAACTGGCCAGGAGAGCGGGCTCTGTCCTGGACTGACCCTGGACTCCATATAGGTTGTAGGTGAGAGGAGGATGTTAGTTAAGTTGACATCCTGGACACCACCTGCCATTATGGGGTCCCTGAGAAGCTCCTTCAGCAGCAGACTGTTACACCCACGGTGTAAGAAGGAGAAGTTCCGCAGGTCCTTCATTCTCACTACTGTCAGACTCACAACGCATGCAGCACCTGATCATGCTCACGCACAATAATCTACATCTCATCAGTGCATACTTGGAATTCCAAGTATAAAACTCGCAACCAAACAAACAGTTTTGTTATGACAATAGCCTATATAGGTATATGCCTAACTACACACCTTAAAGCTTGTAGGCATTAAGCCTCAATTGACAAAAAAAATGTCAATTTCTTCACATGCCAAGACACACAAAGAGATCGAAATTACGTTCCCACTATCCCACGGTGACAAGACATTTCACAATGTACATACAAGTAAACAACACAGGAAAAATAAAACAAGAAGGCACAATCAATGAATAAATAAGAGTGATGAATAAATAATAAATAAACAAATAACACAATAAATAAGTACAGGACGCTACGCAGAAGGGGGAAGAGAGTTCAGGATCCTAACAACCTGGAGAATGAAGCTGTTGGTGAGTCTGGCGGTGCGGGAGCGCAGGCTCCTGTACCTCTTCCCAGAGTGCAGAAGATCAAACAAAGAGTGAGCGGAGTGACTCACATCACTCACAATCGTGGTTGCCTTGCGGGCGAAATGGGAGGCATAAATGCTCTTCAGGGAGAGGAGTGAAGCACCAATAATCTTACCAGCCGTGTTCACTATGCGCTGCAGGGCCTTCATGTTGTATTCAGTGCAGCTACCACCCCAGACAGCGATACAACTGGAGAGGACACTCTCAATGGTGCCACGGTAGAATGTAGTCATGACGGCCGGAGGAGCACTTGCTCGCCTGAGTTTCTGCAGGAAGTACAGGCGGCGCTGAGCTTTCTTCGCCAGTGACGCGGTGTTGGCGGACCAGGAGAGGTCCTCACTGATGTGCACCCCCAGGAATTTGGTGCTGCTCACCCTCTCCACCACAGCACCGTCGATGGTCCGCGGCAGGTGTTGGGTGTGACGAACCGGAAGTCAATAACAATTTCCTTGGTCTTGTCGACGTTCAGCAGGAGGTTGTTGTCCCTGCACCACGCGGTCAGAAGGTCAACCCCCAACCTGTACTGAGTCTCGTCGCCCTTGGTGATGAGACCCACCAGAGTGGTGTCATCAGCAAACTTCACTATGCGGTTGTCGCTGTAGGACGCACTGCAGTCATGCGTCAGCAGGGTGAAGAGCAGCGGACTGAGCACACAGCCTTGGGGGGCCCCCGTGCTCAGCGTGATGCTGGCGGAGATTTTGTCGCCAACACGTACCACCTGAGGCCTCTGACAGAGGAAGTCCAGTAGCCAGTTGCAGAGGTAGGTACTGAGGCCCAGCTTGTCGAGTTTGCAGATGAGTTTTTGTGGCACAATGGTGTTGAAGGCAGAACTGAAGTCAACAAACAGCAATCTCACATACGAGTCCCTACTCTTCAGGTGGGAGAGGGCCGAGTGGAGGGCAGAGCAGATGGCATCCTCAGAGGACCGTTTGGCCCGGTACGCAAACTGGAAGGGGTCTAAGGTGGGGGGGGGTGGAGAATGGATCTGATGTGCTCCAAGACAAGCCGCTCAAAGCACTTCATGATGATGGGCGTTAGTGCCACGGGGCGGTAGTCATTGAAGCAGGACGGAGCAGGGTTCTTCGGCACAGTCACGATAGTGGCAGCCTTGAAACACGAAGGGACGATGGCCTGCTGCAGGGAAATGTTAAAGATGTCCGTGAAGACACCCGCCAGCTCCCCAAGCGCCCTCCTCACGCTGTCGGCAGAGAGGCACAGGGGCTGCTCGTGTGGAGGGGGAGTGGTCTTCAGCGGGCAAGTACTGTTCTGAGCGTCGAAGCGAGCATAGAAGCGGTTAAGATCGTTGAGCAGACGGACAGCTCTGCGGTGCGGGCTTGTAGTCTGTGATGGTCTGAATGCCCTGCCAAAGGCTCCGTGCGTCCCTGCTGTCCTTGAAGTGGCCGGTAATCTTGCAAGAGAACGCCCTTTTCGCTTCCTTGATGCCCCAGGACATGTCGGCCCTCGCTGCCCTCAAGCCAGCCTCATCCCCCGCTCTGAAGGCTTCGTCCTTGGCCCTCAGCAGCCTGAGGACAGCCCCCGTCAGCCATGGCTTCCAGTTAGCCCTAGTGACGATGGACTTTGAGTGAGTCACATCATCAATGCACTTTGTGACGTAAGAGGAAAAAGAGTCAGTATACTCCTCTATGTTTGTCCGATCGTTGCAAGTGGCCGCCCGCTTAAACATGTCCCAGTCAGTAGTGCCAAACCAGTCTCGAAGCGCATCAGAGGCACCCTCAGGCCACACCCGTACCCGCTTGCGAACCGGCCTGGATGCCTTCACCCTTTGTCTGTATGCAGGCAAAAGCATAACAGTGACATGGTCCGAAAGTCCAAGATGGGGGAGGGGGCGGCCTTGAAAGCTCCTTTATGTGTAGAGTAGACCAGGTCCAGGAAGCTGTCACCATGTGTTGGAAAATTAACATGCTGGTGAAGCCTCGGAAAAACAGACTTCAGGTTAGCATGATTAAAGTCCCAGGCGAAGATGGTGAAACCGTCAGGGTGCGGCGTCTGTTGTTCACTGACGGCCTGGTTCAGTTCACTAAGAGCCGCGATCCTGTCGCCTTCGATGTTGGAAGGCGGGATGTATACCGCGACTAGCAGAATCGCAGTAAATTCCCTGGGCAGGTAAAAAGGACGGCACTTAATGACCACAAACTCCGCCAGTGGCGAGCAGTGCCTGCATAGCACTACGGAGTCCCGGCACCATTCGTCACGGACGTAGACGCATATTCCACTTCCTCGCGACTTTCCCCCTCTCACAATGGCACGGTCCGCCCGATAGCACGCTAGGCGCTCCCGATGCACAGCAGAGTCCGGAATGTTGACAGTCAACCAGGTCTCAGTGAACACGAGCACACAGCAGTTACGCACCGTCCGGTTTGTGGATCTCAGCACGCGGACGTAATCCATCTTGTTGTCCAGCGAACGAACATTCACCAGCAGAAGGGAAGGCACGGCCGGCCGGGCGAGCTCGGTTGGCCGCCAGCCTGGCCCGGACGCCTCCGCGCTTGCCCCTCTTCTGCCTCCTCGCACACTGCCTCCGACGCATTCCAACCGGGGGAGAAATAGCAGGCGAGACCGGCGACGCACCAGGACGGAGCACCTTTAATGTCTCCGCAACAAAGTCCAGAACGCCACAAAACCCACTTTCGCCGATGTTGAGCAGAACCTGCCTGCTGTACCTGTAGCACGACGTATCACGACGAGACGAACACATAAAACTGTTAGACAAACAATCATTAAACGAACAAAACACCGTACGGGCGGGACAGAGAGAGGTCGCTGCGTGTGCACGCGCCGCCATCTTGAAAACCTGGAGCACATCAGTTGTTATTAAATGTGCTGACTGTTCTTTATTTCAATAATTAACATGAAAATATTTCTCTTGTGCTTGTTGCAGATTTATCGTCGTTGTTGGTTAGTTTTCAAAAAGTCATCTAGTAAAGGACCTTGTCGACTTGAGAAGTACCCTGATGAGAAGTCTGCCCACACCAGATCCTGCTCTAAGGTTTGTGTGTGTGTGTGTTTTTGTGTGTGACATATATCATTTTCGAGTAGAAAAAGATTTGTTTATGAAAGTTGGACAACTTGATATGGATTCTATTGACATCAAAATACCATTTCAATACAAAATTTAGACCTCCAATCTTCCTAAACAAAGACCTTGGAATGTAGAACAACATGGAGTTGGGCTGCGACAGACAAGATTTTATCCAAATAACTGGAAACATGCCAATTATAGATTCAAATTCCGGAGCTTTCATGCCACCATTTTTATATGAGTTGAGAGCTTTTAAAATAGTGCGTTATATTTCACCACAATAACTAGAAGATGACGGCGTTAGCTTTACTAATATTTCTCGAGGATACGTATATGGTGGAGCACTGGTTAGCACAGGGGTGGGCAAACTTTTTGACTGGTGGGCCGAATTTGGTTCTAAATTTAGACCGGGGGGCTGAACCAGGAGCAGATGGATGTAGTGTTTGTGTGAAGTAATAGAAATGACATGTAAAGGTCATTGCATAAAAGGTTTGTACTTTTAGTAGGTAGCAAAGCATGGTTATTTAAAAAAAAGCTTTTTGAAAACAAATGCATTTATTAACAGCATTAAAAAAAAAATTCACCAAAAAACTACTATCAGTGATTCTCATTATATACGACACTGTTATTTTGAATAATAGTTTCCATCACTTCAGCGCCTGCAGGTCAGATTTATGAAATATGTTTATCTAATGAGGCGGAATCACATCAAACGGCAAACATTCTGACCAAATACATCATCTTGAAGAATCAGTGAAAGAATACATCTAAATAAAGTAATAAAGAAATCAATAGTATTGTTGGTCTCCCTTTTTTGCAAGTGCATCATGGTCTGGAGTAAAATTTGTTGTGGTAATTCTTAGGATAGAGCCGAGGCGTCGGTCCGTTAACCTAGATCTGTGATGGGCTTTGTTGACGTTCATGTGGCTGAACGTCTGCTCACACACGTAGGTCGAGCCAAATTGTCCACTCTTTTTTTAAACATTCGGCACTCAGTGTCCACCGTTCTTTTCCTCGGGCCACTCATTTTAATAGAAGGATTCCAGGGGAAGGTTTGTAGGTGGCATTAGCGTAAAACTTTATCTGAAAGCTCAGCGCGCAAATTACGAGAATGCTGACGTCACAGCCCACACTCGAAATTCGGCACTGATTGAAATAGAGCGCGGAGTGCGCCGGGTCCATACTACTTAGTACGTACACGCACTTATGACTTTTTGACACGGCTTCCGGGAGTAAATGCGCGGGCGGGCGCTTCCCCATCTATTGGGCAAACATGGTAATTGCAGGGAAAATGACCAAAAAAAAGTTTAATAATAATATTCAGGTTTGGCGGGCCGGATTAAACGGCCCCGTGGGCCGGATGTGGCCCGCGGGCCGTAGTTTGCCCATGTCTGGGTTAGCACATCCTCTTTACAGCTCAGAGGGTGTGGGTTTAATTCCACCTCCTGCCCTCCCTATGTAGAGTTTGCATGTTCTCCCTGTGTCTGCATGGGTTTTCTCTGGGCACTCCAGTTTCCTCCCACATCCAAAAACAAGGCTGATTCAGCACTCCAAATTGCCAATGGGTGTGAGTGCGAGTACGGACAGTTGCTCGTCACTGTGTGCCCTGCGATCGGCTGGCAACTGGTTCATGTCCACTGCCTACTGCCCGATAGGCTCCAGCACGCCGGCGACCCCCGTGGGGACAGGCGGTACAGAAAATAAATGGATGGATGGATGGATGGATGGATGGATGGATGGATGGATGGATGGATGGATGGATGGATGGATGGATGGCTGACTGGTTGGATGGATGGATGGATGGATGGATGGATGGATGGATGGATGGATGGATGGATGGATGGATGGATGGATGGATGGATGGATGGATGGATGGATGATATGTACATAGAGTGACAGGGGTAGATCAGTTTGGAAATACCTTCCTTCTAGGATAGCATGATTCTGCCCAAAATTGTAAAGTCTCTAATTAAGCAGCGGCTAAGTGAGTTTCTCATGTACAATATACGGGTAGCAATGCACATGTGTTTTTTTGGGAATGACATCTTTTGATATTGTTAATTCTAAGTATTTAATCTCAGCTTTAACTTTGATTGAAGCAATAGCTGTGCCAGAGTTTGAATGAAGACGGAGTAGTTCACGTTTTTCAATGTAAAGAGATAATCCAGATGCTTCAGAAAAGACTGAGATGTATTGAGAGGTTTGTTCACCATTGATTATCCTGTGCTAATGTGCTAGCAATGTGTTGTCATTACATAGCAAAGTTATAGGTCTCTATTTTTTAAGTAAAACTCTTGTCTTTTTTGGGATTTGAGATTAATGTAATAATTCCCTGTTTCATAGAAGTTGACAGGTGTCCCGCTTAGATACAGTCGACAAGAGCATTGTAAAGAATAAATCCAATATTTTCCTAAAAGAAAAGTCAGAATTCCACAGTTATTCCATCAATCCTTTTAATCGTTACATCCAGTTCTTCAATTTTAAGGTTAGCCTCCATATGCTGCATAAAACTATCAATTTTTCTACTTTTCTTAGTTCTCTCAAAAACACCTGGCAATCCTCCGTTGAAAATTTGGATTCATACAAATTACTAGAAAATTGTCTAATTTCCTCATTGATTTGTATATGACAACAATTTATGAATCTTGCCAGCTCGAGTGATGCCCTCAAACCCATCCTCTTAACGGAGCTAAATGGCCAAGGATTCAATCGCTATGGTGAACAGGATGGGGGACAGATGACAGCTTTGTCTGGTACCCCTAAAAAGGGGGAATAGGGCAGATCAGACTCGGCAAAGACAGAGGCTAGCTATAGGGGAAGCATAAAGTAATCCATGATATGAAATCAGAAACCGATTTCTTTTAATACCAAAAAAGAGAAAGCGCCACTCCACACTGTTCACTTCAAGTGAAACAATCAATTCTCGAGGATTTGAACAAGGGGACCGGACTATAGTTAACAGCCTCCTTATGTTCTGAAATGAATGGCTTTCTGGCATAAACCCTCTTTCACCCAAAAATATATATACTTGCAAGAACCTGTCAAAGACGATGGGCATGAATCTTTAAAAGTATTTTTGAATTCACATTTAAAAGGTAATGGGTCGATAACCTCCACGAGCGGTAATTTTTCATCCATTTTGTTGTCCATTTTCTGTTCTTGACAGACAGAACAACCAAATGCGTCACAGTTTATTGTAATGGAGGGAAAGGGGAATTGGATCACTGGCGCGGGAGCGGAGCAGAGGTTGACTCAGTACTCCTCGGAGCCCTCCATGTTCATGGCATAATCGTCCGGAGACACCACCGACATCGCCTTGTCCTAGGATGTGGAGTCGGGCGGCCTCAACGCCCCAGACCCGTTTTCAGGGGGCACCAGGGAAGGCACCGGCCGGGGGACAGAAGCCGATGCGGGAGGCGACTGAGGCCTCGGGTCGACATGTGGGTCGAGCGAATGCCCCGGAACGTTGCAGGATGCTCTCGGGCGACGCCTCTGCAAGGCTGGCTGATCCAGATAAAGGCGATGAAAGTCGGCGTCATACTCGTCATATCCCTCCCAGCCCACGAAGCACTGGAGGCCCCTGCCCCACCGACTGGACCGGAGCAGGCGACGGACTGCGTAGACAGGACCCCCATCGATAACCCGGGGGAAGGTGGAATGGGGGCAGGGACCGTCGTGCTTTCGTGGACTGGTTTGACCCGCGAGACGTGGAACGTGGGATAGACCTTCATGGAGCTGGGAAGACGGAGTCAAACAGCAGAGGAACTGATTACCTTGACAACTGGGAATGGCCTGACGAACTTGGGAACCAACTTGCAGGAATCCACCTTGAATGCCAAATCCCTCGTTGACAGCGACACTTGCTGCCCGACCCTGTACTGTGGGTTAGGAAAGCGGCAATGATCGGCATTGTGGGAGTAGGCGGAGGAGGCTGGCGCAGGCTCCTGCCCAGGTCCAATGACACTGGCGAACACAAGGGGAAGCTGACAGGCAGTAGACACTCTTCTCCTGCTGCTCAAACAGTGGTAGCTGGTACCTGAACACGCAGTCGAAAGGCAACAGACCAGTGGTGGAGCTTGGCAGGGGATTTTAGGCATATTCCACCCAAGGAAGCTGTCGGATCCACAGGCGAGGATTGAGAGCCGCCATGCACCGATGGGCCTTACCCAGCTCCTGGTTCAGTCTCTCTGCTTGTCCGTTGGACTGAGGGTGGAACCCGACGTGAGGCTGGCCGAGGCTCCCAGGCGGCAGGGAAACTCCTTCCAGAAGTCTCCAGTTGGACACAATATCTCGTGGCAGCCTGTGATACTGAAACACTATGCGCAACAGTACTTGGGCGGTCTGTTTGGCAGACGGTACAAAATTGGGGGCAAAATGTACCATTTTGCTGAACCAATCCACCACCGTGAGGATGATAGTGTTCCCCTCTGACGGTGGCAGACCGGTAACGAAGTCAACCTAGGTGAGAACACATCCGCTGCGGAACCGGCAGTGGCTGGAAGAAGCCCGCTGGCGGGCTATTAGGCGTCTTGTACCGAATGCAGACTGGGCAGCCCCCCTGTGCCATGCGAGATAGGGCATTCGCCTTACCATCCCGGGATCCCAGCCTGTAGGACAGGCACTGACTCGTTCGTGAACGGGAAAATACGTCACTGACTCCTCCATGTAACGCTCGCTGCTGATTGGTCGTTCGCGAAGATCCCAGCCTGTAGGACAGGCACTGACTCGTTCGTGAACGGGAAAATACGTCACTGACTCCTCCATGTAACGCTCGCTGCTGATTGGTCGTTCGCGAAGATTCACGAGTGAGTGACAGACAGCATTGCTCCTATCCGAGCCAACACGTTATGCCGACATTGATGTTTTATTTTGTATTTTTTGGTTTGTAGTTGATGGTGTTATTATACCGAATGTGTTTGTGTTTGAATAAAAGGTTGAACGGAAAAAACAGAAAACGTTATGCTGACATTTGTTATTTTGGGAGACACCAACACATATAACAACGTAAAACACATACATATTGTCATATGAAGCAGTAACCAAATGTCTGATTTTTATGTTTTCCATCCATCCATCCATCCATCCATCCATCCATCCATCCATCCATCCATCCATCCATCCATCCATCCATCCATCCATCCATCCATCCATCCATCTTCTTCCGCTTATCCGGGTTCGGGTCGTGGGGCAGCAGCTTTAGGAGGGACTCCCAGACTTTCCTCTCCCCAGCCACTTCGTCCAGCTCATCCCGGGGGCTCCCAAGGCGTTCCCAGGTCAGCGGAAATACATAGTCTCTCCAGTGCGTCCTGGGTCGTCCACAGGATCTCCTGCCAGTGAGACATGCCCGGAACACCTGGGAGGTGTTCCGGGCATCCAGTTGTCCAGGAGGCATCCTGGTGAGATGCCTGAGCCACCTCATCTGGCTCCTATCAACGTGGAGGAGCAGTCTCTTCTGGATGACCGAACTTCTCACCCTATCACTAACGGAGAGCCCGGACACCCTGCGGAGGAAATTCATTTTAGCCGCTTGTATCCGGGATCTTGTTCGTTCGATCACAACCCATAGCCTCCCGCACCCAAGGTTTTACCTCTGCATCCGCCGAAGCCGTGTAACGCTTGGCCACTATGTTTTCATGCGCAAAAATAAAAACAAGGAATAAAACACTCAAACACCAGACACGTTTTAAAATAAATGTCTATCAAAATACTAATAATAAAAGTAAATTTCAAACCAGCATTCTAATGTGAAATTGCAGTAGATATATTGGATAACAATATTTAGGCGTATACATGCATACACATGTTATTTAAAAACTACTGTAAGTATTATAAAATAAATATTACCCAAAGAAGAGCATAATCTCTCCGCTGTTGCATACCCGTGCATCCCTTCATGCAATAAAGTTAGCCCTAAGCTTGGAGAAAACGAGCACAAAAAAAGTGGTGTTACAGTGAGTAGATCTTTATTTCCTTGGCAAATCGTAAATCTACATTCTGGCTTACATAGTTCACGTTCATTCACTGAATTGTTTACGCCAGGAGACGCAACACGTTCACTGATCCGTTGATGCACGGTAAGGCAGTTCACTCACTGATCCGTTCTCGTGATGAACAGGAGAGGCAAATCACTCACTCACTGACTCGTTCCTCACTGATCCGTTCTCGCAATGAACGAGAAGGCAAATCAATCACTCACTGATGCGTTCGTCATTTTCTTCTTCGTCTTGTTTTACAGCAAAGTGGCACCAGCTTCAATGCGCATTACCGAAACCAACTGTGTGGGATAAGTTACGGTATTGCATGTTGGTTGAAGTCATATGAACTGAAAAAATAACGAATTACTCCAGGAAGTGATCCGTTCACTCACGTTCACTATCCCAGCCGACACACGTTTGTGTGAGCTCAAATTACCTGAGAAAGGATTATGCATTTTTTTGTACAATCACATGTCAAGAATGTGTATTTGACGAATTGCTCTTTATATAGATTTATTGCACAATGCACAAACAATAATAAAATACGGAAATAAATAAAAAGATACTGAAACAAAGATATTGGGCCATTAGGTGACCTCGTTACACAATATGCCGACATTTGTTATTTTGGGGGGGACACCAACACATATGACACATAACGTAAAACACATATTGTTATATAAAGCACTTAACCAAATGTCAAATTTTTATGTTTTCATGTGCGAACATAGAAACAATGAATAAGACACTCAAACACCAGACAAGTTTCAAAATAAAAGGGTAAAATAATAAGATAAAAATTCAAACCAGCAATCTAATGTGAAATTGCAGTAGATATATTGGATAACAACATTTAGGCGTATATATGCATACACATGTTTAAAAATGACTAAGTATTATAAAATAAAGATTTCCCAAGGAGAAGCATCATCCCCCCGCTATTGCATACAGGCTCATCCCTTCATGCAATAAAGTTAGGCGTTAGCTTGGAGAAAACAAGCACGGATGAAGTGATGTTTCATTTTGTGGTTCTTTCTTTCCTTGGAAAATCGTAAATCATCATTCTGGCTTACATACGTCACATTCACTCACTGAATTGTTCACGCCAGGAGACGCAACACGTTCACTGTGCTGGTGGTATGGGTGTCAGATGTGATGGTCCCCAGCCTCACATGCTGTCTCCTGTTGGTCAGGAAGCTGGTGAGCCACTGACAGGTGGAGGCACCGCGAGCTGGACGAGCTTCTGGTGGAGTATGTCGGGAGCGATGGTGTTGAACATCGAGCTGAAGTCCACAAACAAGATCCTGGCATACGTTCCTGGGGTGTTGTGGTGAATAGTCTTCGTTGCTTCGATCAGTGCCCAAATAACGTGGCTTGCGCGCTTCATTCTCTTCGGCACTCCTAGGTCCCAGACCTGGCCGGTATTTTTCCCGCATTCATTCATACAGCTACGGATGCCAACGCTGCGCGCTTCTCCTATTTGCCAAACGCGGTCTGCAGCAAGCCTCCCTTTTTCATGCGACCTTGACATAGACAAATGCTGCCACTGAACATCTCAACAATCACACTTGGCCCGTACAGCCATTGGGTGCGGTCTCAATGTCCCCACTAGTCCCAGGAATTTACTGTTAGAGATTTGCTCACTCCAACTTATTTTGCAAGAACCACACGGGAGACAAGCAAGTCCTTTTAGACACCTGCAGGTGGAGAGTTCACTCGCTCAAGGAATTAAATCTGAAAGTCTCCTTCCTGCAAGGGCATATTTATTAGGAGGAACAGAGTGGGGGTGAGAGTGGACAGGTTTGGTGAACCCCCGGCCTCTGATAAGATCAGAGCACGGGGTGTTTTACACTGTTGTGGGAAACAGAACAACTTTGATTGCTTCATCTGCAGCTGGTCAATCAAGCAGAGGAAGCAACCACTTCATTTTACTGCATTGTGAGAGCAAGACAAGATTGGTTAATCGTTATAGTCTACATTCCAACATAATCCTACGATAAAGATAACCTGGAAAACCCTAACATTTACCCTCCGGGGGCTAAGTGACGCACGTCTCTTGTCGCAAGCAGTGTTCAATCGTATCTGTGTTTTCGCTTCAATCACACAGCTAAAATTTACATCCTCCACCGGATCTGTTACCAAAATAAAGTCCATTATGGGACTTTTGATTATTCTTCTCTCGTGACAGCCAATCAGCGATGTCCCAGACATCCTGTCCTGTTTCACGTGCCTCTCCCTCGGGCAATTTCTTCTTTCTCATTCATCATTCTCACCAGACATGTCACTCACTCAGCTGTGCACATTCCCCATTAAGTTTTATGTTACTGTTCCATTTTTATTTGTTGTTTTTAAGTTTTACTCTTTTTATTTTACTTTTTTGCTGTTTCTATTTAGGGGCCACTCCCCCCTTAATCATTCATGTCTCCCATGACATTGATAAGGGGAAGCCATTTCGGGAAGGCCATGCCCTTTGTCAGGTTCAAAGTGCTAACTGAATAGCTGTATAAAAGAAAATGATCAGCAGACAAACACAAGTTAGGCAGAATGTTGAGTTTTCTCGCGAGGAGTGAGATACAAATTGCTTTCTACAATCTGACTACAGTAAAAATCTGTTTACACTCCTCGCTCTTTTTATTTGGAATGCCCTACCCACAGTGTGAGACGATTAGCCCCTGACGGTGAGGGGAAAAAAGATTGCGTGCTTCGTCTCGTAAGAAAAGAAACAAAAAGTAATGCACAAAGTGTTGCGTGAAGATATGGCTATATCAGCAAAACAGTTTAAGCAATATTCCGAGAGATAAAAAGAGAAAATGGCGTTCTTTAAGGAAGTTCAGAAGGTTCATGACGCATCGTTTGTTTTCACGATCTGTTCTGGTGGACGCTCAGATGTCAACAGTATCTTGTTTGACACAACCGTCATCTCACCCCTGACCCAGCCGTAATCCTTCTGTTCTGTTGCACAAGATAAGAATAAGCAAGGCAAAGCAGCAAGCATACTGAGCAGTAACATTATGAATAAGTACTCATTAGAGAACGCATGGTCATCCCTTTGGAGCAACGGAAAAGTCTCAGCTGGTGGAGAGATAGCAGTTGTAACTAGCCTGTTAATTAAGGATCGGAGACAAGGAATGCAACAACATCCACACAGGGTCAAAATGGCAGAGAAAGCGGCAATGGAGACCATGACCGAGGAAACCAGGGTGCGGTACTTTCCGAACATGTTCAACCAGTCGGTCCAAACCTCCGTGTTCACCCCACTGTGTTCCTTCATCTTCCCATTCAAGGTCCGCAGACCCTCAAGGGCCCGGGACAGGCTTCCGTCGGCTGCAGTATTATTTGGAATAAATGTGCAACATTGCTCACCAAACATGGCACAGACACCGCCCTCTTTTGAGAGTAGCATGTCAAGGGCCATTCGATTCTGGAAAGCCATGAGGGAAGTAGCGGCCAGTTGCGAGTGGACCGCCTTGAAACCCGCCTCGGTCCAGTTTCGAAGCCTCTGCACGTTGTAGTGGATGTAGTTAATCCTGTCAACATTTTTGTTAAGAGTACACCACCAACACAGGGCGGATTCAAAACAAGCTGCTATCTGATTCACCAGCTTATACTCATCCGGTACTCCTCTAGGAACACCAATGGCGTCTATGTAAGTTGGATTAGCTGTGCCCTGCCATTCGGCGTTTCACTTCGTTCTCGGCCAGTATTCGGGCACTACGGACTTAGCAAAAGATGTTAGATCATAAGAGGACATTGGTATCAAATGAACAGGAAACAATAGGGTTACCAAAGCGCAAATTCCAGAGCTGTTTAAAGGCAACCTATCATAAAGTTTGTTACTATTACACCAAAACCAAATATCACTACGAGCAATGGGCAAAAAAGGGGCGGTGACATTGGTCATGGACTCACACCATGGAGTAGGTAGGGCGCCGAGCTTCTCACCAGTACCAGGTAATCTAAAGCATGTAAAATTACCCTTAGCTACATCGGACGAAAAAAGGGGTTTATATTTTGTCATAGAGGCAACAGGGTAAACCTTATCCCATTTAAAACAATCATGAGTGGGTGAAATGGATGAGTTTAACATTAAAACAACAGCACACTTAGGAACTATATTTGCAGGTATGATTTTCAAAAGAGGTCTTGGACCCATACATGCAATGCAACTGGTGTTAGCCATTTTTGCGGCTTGCTCAGCCATAAGAAGCCAGTTGTTGGTTTGACTGCTTATTCCTGTGGAGGCTACAAAATAGCTGTCTATATCAGTGAGGAGCATACTTGTGATTTTTGCTCCTGCTGACAAGGTGTAATTATTTGTAACGGGACGGTCTGCGATCGACATTGTTTTGTTATTGTAAATAGCAATAGGAAAGTGAGGATCAATTCCAGAGGACCAAGCCCACAGTTGAAAACCCCAACAGGAAGTGTTAAACAAGGTGGCATTTGGAGGACGAATTTGACCATCAGGTAGTGTAAGAGTCAAAAGGAGGCTTGTGCCCTGATTCTTCAAAGTTACTCGTTTAGCAAAGAACACAGCCTCTTCACTGGAACCAGAGAGCCAAAAATCTTGCGTTTGTGTGGTGACAAGGGTGCCCAAGTCGGTGCTAACCGGGTGACTAGTTAAATACCACCAATATCCGAGCTATTTATCCCCAGTAGTGGGGTGACCATTTCAGTTCAAACTTTTCATAGGTAAAATAATAGAAGAAGATGTATTAGGAGCCACAGTAAACATTAATTAGTTATTGTAAGTCCAAGACAAAAGCCATGGCACGCAAGTTGGAACGCGGACGGTTTCTGGTGTACAAACAACATGATCAAAAGGGGATTTTGTGTTGCGCTTATGTCTAGCAATTTTTCCCCATGAGCCATATTGATTAGAATCAGCGTTGGTAGTTGCCTGAGAGAAGAATGTTCAAGGCTCATGGTACTCTATCCATACAAATAAAATAACCCCCGAAAAAAAAAAATAACAATAACACAACCCAGCAAAAGCAACCAAAAGCACATGGTAGACTTTGCGCAGGCTACAGCCCGATTAAAGCACTTTACGAATGACTCTCTAATGCTCATGTTTTGGATCTCCTCAGAGTCAACACCCTGAACTTCGGGTTGGTGTCTTGGAAATTGGCTTCTGCTAGCTTTCGTGTCAACCCTGGATCTTGGCACCAGGATCAGGCACTATTACCAGACTTTGCTCACCTTCCGTACTTAGGTTCGGTCTGCGGAGATCACCTTTTTACAATAAGATAAATGCAGAAAACAAATAAATGCAGAAAAAACAATATTCTTTCCCTTCACATTTATGTAATTGGATACAAACCATATGTATTGTCTGAAACGGATACAATGGAGTCGGGAACTTTCCTCTCTGAGGTCTTAAATTGCCTTGTGAAAAAGCTGCAAAACCGTATGTCGTATAAATAGCTTCAACTTGTTTCACCATACCCCCCGTCGAGACATGGGTGACCCCATGACTCGAAATAGCAGCCCATTTGAACAAGTTACGAGGCAAGACAGGTTTGCCCAAAGGTCACACAAAAAGACCATCAGTGTTTTTAGTTGCACCCCGCTTTTCCCGAGAGAGTCGTTCCTGGGAGGGGCTCTGAGACTGCATGTCAAGCAACACATCAGGGGAGATGTGTGACATCGAATCATGATCAGTGAGAGACGAGAGGACATGGAGCAGGCCTTCTGCAGCGGCCTTAGCGGATTTGTCAGCAAAAGCATTACCAAGAGAAACAGGATCAGATCTTGCAGTGAGAGCAGCACCTTTGCAAACGGCCACCTTTAAAGGTAGCTGGACAGCGTTCAAAAGTTGAGTTAGTAATGTGGAATGGGTAACGGGCTTACCTGTAGAAGTTATCATGCCACGGTTGCTCCACTGCTGAGCAAAAACGTTCACTGTAGCAAAAGCATACTGACTATCAGTCCAGATAGTGACGGACTTGTTTGCAAACAATTTGCAGGCCCCAGTCAAAGCAATGAGCTCAGCGGCCTGTGCTGACATATAGGATGGCAGTTTAGCAGCCTCCAAGACTTCGTCGGCAGTAACAATGGTATACCCAGTAAGGGTCACACCAAATTCATTTTTCTTAGAAGACCCATCAACAAAACCCACATGACCATCTGGCAGAGGCGTATCTCCCAAATCAGGCAGAGCCTTTGCAATCTGTTGAGCAGCATCGACACAATCATGGAATTCGCCGTCGTCAGGAAGGGAAATGAGACCCCTGGCACAAGGAATAGCGTTCTCATTGATCAATCGCGTATCTTAAATCATGCTTTTCCTCCTTTGAAGCGACTTTGTACTTCAAACCCAAACGGCACCATTTTATAGGGAAATAAATTGTTGAATTTATTCGTTTTCGACATAATACTGGTCGCAAATTTGCATGTAGAGCATTTTTGAGTTGTTGATCATAGAGATCAGATGAACACTCTTTCTGGTCTGTGTCTAAAGTCTTCAAACAACTCATCATCTTTTTGTTTAGTTCGGCCAATGTCTGTGCAATTTGCTCTACGTTCGAATTTTATTTTTATCCTGCCCAATAGTTGGTCAATTTCTGTTTGCAATGGCACCCCGTTACATTCCAATGGACGGCCCCGGGAATCAAAGGCATTCCAGGTGCCTTTAACGCTTGCCCAATGTTTGGTTAAAGATGCCATGAAAGCCTGTTGTACTTCATCGCCTCTCAAATTATAGGAAGCAATGAGTTGTTTCATGTCGATACAGTATTGATCAACATCTTCAGTGGGCAACGCTATGCCCTCAATTGCTGATTTTATATCAGCTTGGGTCCATGTTCTGTATACTAAAATTGTGGGTCCTCCATCATCATGAGGATTGGCCACTTCAATCATCGGGTATGCGTCAGCCGAGGGACCCAACTTAGCACGGCTCCGCGTCAACATACCACGAGCAGAATCACTATACTCAGGAGGATGATCTGTGCTTGGTAATTTGGGGTACAGAGACAGAAAAATTGGTTCGCTTTGGCGTGTTGCAATCTCCGTCTTTATAATTTGATCATTTTTCTCATCCTCATTCATCGCATTGTCAGCTTCGGCCTTCAAGCGAGCCTGTCTCATCACCTGTGCAACAGCAAGTTCTTTTTTATCTTTTCTTCGCCTTCCTTATCTTTCAATTTTCCTCTCATCTGCCCACATTTTCTCTTCTCAGCTTCCAATTCCCATTGTACTATTAGATAATATCCGTCTTTATTCTTCTTTACCCCACATTTAGCATCAATTGATTGCTTTAGGTTATTCAACAAATTCGTTTTCAGCTGACCATCAAATTTGTAATCGGTTATCCATTTGTCAAGATATTTTACATTTTCGGGGTCGACCTCTTCCATCAATTTCCAATCTTTGCATTTTAATTCATGCCGGGGTAGCGGCTTTTGTTTGCTGTTTGATTTTCCCATGGTTTATTTTTTAAATTTCGGAGTTGGCAATTCGAATGGCACCTACAGTGACCTAAAGCCAACTTTATTCACAGGACAGTGGTTAAATGTTCGATGTGTGGTGAGTCTCTTTTCACCTTCCCGGAGGAAGCAGAGAGTCCTTGCTTTCATCCACACAAAGCCACTGTTTACAATCCTGTGTGTTTATATAGAGGAGAGCTCAAATGAGATCACTCTCAGTCAAACCATACACACACACACACACACACACACACACACACACACACACACACACACACACACACACAATGCGCACTTTTATCGTCTCACAGGCAAGCAGGGGAGTCCACCCTCCCGTGGATTTTAACAAACTCTTTAACCTTCCTATTGTGTAAGAAAAAACGTATTTTGCCTTTTTCTTGAAGTAGATATAAAACCTATCTTTTCATGGATAAGGGAGCCAAACCAGCTAAACAAGAGTTAAGAAAAACACCACAGATGGCAGCAGAAAGCTAACACATTAGGAAGGTTAAGTTAGGAGGCCCCACGACACCTCAGTGGAATTTAACTGCTCCAAATTACCTGTACTTTTTTAGAAAACAGAGGAGTCCGCCCTCCCATGGAATTTACTTGACTTATAAGTCAGGGGACTCCATCATCCCAGCGGAATTTAACTGTTTCTAATTGCACTTGATAGGGTCTAGAATTGTCAAGGTTTTAAGTGACCTCTTGTCACTGCACATTCATTCCTTTTAACAGAATCAATATTCGTACTCACAGTCTGCTGGTTCTTTTCCTCGGATGTTCTCGTCAACCACTCTGGTGTCCAGCCGACTGATCGAGTCAGCCCCGTGAAAAGGGTTTCTTTATGTGCCTTGGCCAAGGACTTGTCCTGCGTCGAAAAGTCAGATGGACCACCAAAATAGGTCTGTTGAGAATCCCGGCCGAGCCCCCAATTTCTGTCAGGTTCAAAGTGCGAACTGAATATCTGTATAAAAGAAAATGATCAGCAGACAAACACAAGTGAGGCAGAATATTGAGTTTTCTCGCGAGGAGTGAGATACAGATTGCTTTCGACAATCTGACTACACTAAAAATCTGTTTACACTCCTCGCTCTTTTTATTTGGAATGCCCTACCCACAGTGTGAGACGATTAGCCCCTGACGGGGGGGGGGGGGGGGGGGGTGGGGGGGGGGGGGGGATTGCGGGCTTCGTCTCGTAAGAAAAGAAACAAAAAGTAATGCACAAATTGTTGCGTGCAGATATGTGTTAGAGATTTGCTCAGTCCAACTTATTTTGCAAGAACCACACGGGAGACAAGCAAGTCCTTTTTGGCACCTGCAGGTGGAGAGTCCATTCGTCGCTGTGTGTGCAGCGATGATCGAATGGAGGTCTGACTCTCTCCCTCCTGTAAGGGCATATTTATTAGGAGAAGCAGAGTGGGGATGAGAGTGGACAGGTTTGGTGAACCCCCGGCCTCTGGTAAGATCAGAGCAGGGGGTGTTTAACGATGTTGTGGGAAACAGAACAACTTTGATTGCTTCCTCTGCAGCTGGTCACTCAAGCATGGGAAGCAACCACTTCATTTTACTGCATTGTGAGAGCAAGACAAGATTGGTTAATCATTATAGTCTACATTCCAACATAATCCTATGATAAAGATAACCTGGAAAACCCTAACAATATGGCTATATCAGCAAAACAGTTTAAGCAATATTCCGAGAGATAAAAAGAGAAAATGACGTTCTTTAAGGAAGATCAGAAGGTTCATGACGCATCGTTTGACGTGTTGTTTTCACGATCTGTTCTGGTGGACGCTCAGATGTCAGCAGTATCTTGTTTGACATGCTGGACGCTGACTTCTCGCACCCGAGCGGGCGAGGGCCTGATTTGAAGAATACGAATCCTGTTTGTGACGCCAAAAATGAGGTGAATTGTCTTCGTTGCTCAGCTTGTCTCCAAAAAAACACTTGGTGGAAGATGGCTGGCTCAGAGAAGGAACACTTCAGTGACACACGGCTGATTGGGAAAATATTTTATTCAACCGATGTTAGAGTGAAGTTTCTCCAAATATTCGAGTGGCCCAAAAGCAAAGATGTTAGCTGCTCCATTTTTTCATCTCCCAGGCATCACATCTCTTATACCTGGCGAGACTCATGATCTCATCGCTTTGGATAACAGCTGCAGTTTGAGTCCCAGTATACTTGTTGTTTTGTCATCCCTAAAAGGCCATCTACTCTGTTCTTTTCTGGTCACGGACAACTGGGCCTTCTATATTCTAGGTACCTATACATCACTGAAACTAAACCTCCCTGTCCAGCACAAATAACTCATGTGCAATCCCACTGCGCCTAGCCTTTTAGGACAACATACAGAGACACATGTAGGCCAAAATTTACAACAGTGTCTAAGTGGCGCAGGAGGTGGTGCAGTCTAAAATTTGGCCGCATCATCCACTGACCTGTTTGCCCGGTAGGCACACCCGGACTGACCATAGGGAGAACCGCGGGAGCGCACACGCCTTGTTTGGAAAGCGAAAAACCGATGGCGTACGGCGTCAAACGGCGTCAGCACTTTGTTGTTTTCAATAAAAACATGAAGAACACACGTTTGCGTCAGTCAGTTTTAATTTTTAAAAAGGATTATTTTCATTTTATTTCTTTAAGTTCATTCGCGTTCTGCTGTTGAAGCGAGGTGCGTTCAAAGACCAATCGTACAGACAGAACACTCATTCACTTCACCAAAAAGCAACGATATAATTACGTGAGCTCTTTGCATAAACCTTGATGCAAAGGAGCTCCACTTTTTGGCGAGCATTACATGCTACAAGGAGTATATATTACAAAGGAGACCTTATACTTAATTGTGATCATCATTCATCCAATTTCATTATTCAGGTATTTTCAAAGCAACTTAATATTGTTGCATTTATTAATTTGCTTTAAAATGACAGTGCATTATAATTAAATGCAGACACTATAGCAATGTCAAACGTGTTCATTTAATAAGAGCCACACACGTTTTTGGATGAAATATTTCATAACGAGAATGATTTAAGTGAATTGATTTAAATGAATGTATGAACGAACGAAGGAACGAACAAAGGAACAAATGAAGGAACGAAGGAACGCACGAACGAACGAACGAACGAACGAACGAACGAACGAATGAATGAATGAATGAATGAATGAATGAATGAATGAATGAATGGGAAGAAATATCAGTTCTGAAGGCTCCTTTGGTCCCAAGCAAAGTGACTGGTGGTGGGGAAGGGGTATACAAATTGTAACAGAACTCTATAAAAATGTCAACCCGTGAGAATTTGTGCCCCCCTCACATTTTGAGAACGGTGAGTCCTGGACTCCAACTGGCTTCTTTTCTGTCTTCCTGGTGGTCTGTTCAGGTAGTGTGGCAAATTTCAACAGGTTTGCTCATTCCTAGCCCAAATTACAGGGGGGAACGTATACTCACAGCGGCCTTGTGACTCCTGGCCTGAAAAAAATCCCCCAGTCCGGCCCTGTCGGTAGGCAAACTGCAGGGGGCCAGTCATGTCCTTCAGGTGGCTCAACACAAGCCTCTCAAAGGATTTCATGACCACAGGTGTCAGGGCGACAGGTCTATAATCATTCAAACCTGTGAAGGCGGGCTTCTTGGTGGTGGAGCTTTTGAAGCACAAGGGCACCTCACACAGCTCTAGGGAATGGTTGAAGATCCTTGCAAAGATGGGTGCCAGATGTTCAGCACAGACTTTCAGGCAGGAGTGGGACACCGTCTGGTCCTGGTACCTTCCCGGCCTTTTGTCTCCGGAACATCTGACACACTTCTTCCTCGCGGATCTGAAGTGCGGGCGCGACTTCTGAAAGTGAGCGAGTCGGGGATAACGACGACGGAGGTGTGAACAGGGGGGTGGTGGGGGTGGTGTGGATGTTTATTGTGATGCAGGAGGTCCTGTTGTGTGGGTGGACCGTTCAAACCTGCAGTAAAACCTGTTTAGCTGTTTTGCAAGCCTTGTGTTCTCCACAGGACAGTTTCTTGAAGCCTGTGATGCTCTGCAGGCCTTTCCACACTGTTGAGGGATCAGGATTGGCAGAGAGGTGTCTCCAGGCTATTCCCATAGCTCCTCTTAGCTTTCCTGATCTCTCGGGTCAGTGTGTTCCTGGCCTGCCTGAACAGGTCACGGTCCCCACTCCTGTAGGCCTCCTCCTTGGCCTGCAGCATCCTGAGGTTTGGTGTAAACCACGGTTTATTGTTGTACGTGCAGAAGGCTTGGAGGTCGTGCTTTGACTCCACTGTCCATTTCCTCACAATCCTCACCACAAGCTTAGATGTTTTTAATATCTGCCTGTAGGTTGGGATCAGATGAACAAGAGAGTCCTAAAGCTGGACGGGGCACAGAGCGGTATGCATCTTTTATTACGAGTAGCAGTGGTCCAGTGTCTGTGTCCCTCTGGTGGGAAAAGTTATGTGCTCTCTGTACTTGGGGAGTTCGTGTGTGAGGTTCGCGCTGTTAAAATCTCCCAAAACAATGGTCAGTGAGTTTGGTAGTTTTTTCTCCATGTCTGTTACCTCGTCAGCCAGCAGCTGCGACTAAAATCTCCGTCAAACAGCCTGGATCAGTGAAAACCGGAGAGAAAGTACCAGGAGAAGACTGTCTGATGTTTAACAGTTCTTCTCTGCTAAAAGTGATCCGGGATGGGAAGCAGAAGATGCAAAAAACACAAAACACAAAGTATCAGAGAGCGAGTCACCGAGACGGCCATCCACGCCACCACCTTATGACGTAATGCGCAATAACTGTGACCACACCCCCTCACCGCAGCAAGTTTGGCTGCGCATACACAAACCCGGCGCCAAAGCTAACAAGCTAATCAACACATTACGCATCAACGCACACACTCACTTTTTTCTTTTAAACTAAAGAAAGTTTATTACCATCAAAAACGAATGGGGTTGCTGGACCTAGAATCCAGCCCATCACTTGATTGACATACAGGTAAGCCTGTCAGGAGGCAATCACAGTGAACCACACGTGTGCAATAGACATTGACCACACCCCCTTACCACAGCTCTTTGACTGTGCATGCACAAACCCGGCGCCAAAGCTAACAAGCTAATCAACGCATTATGCATCAACGCACACACTCACTTTTTTTTTTGAACTAAAGAAAGTTTATGACCCTTAAAAATGAGTGGGGATGCTGGACCAAGTAAGGAGCCAAACCGTATCGCTTTCATACGGAATAAGAGTTAGAATTTGTTTTACCTCATTGACTGGGTTGACATTCCCTTTAGCACAGCTCTATCTAATGGACTCATAACGCAACCCTAGTCAACCCCAGTTTGATGCAGTAGCTTCTTTTCTATGCGCCTTTTAATCTTGTGCGCCCTATATATGAAAAACATTCTAAAATAAAAGAATCAATGAATATGCGCCTTATAATCCAGTGTGCCTTATAGTGCAGAAATTACTGTACATACAACACAAAACTGACAACAAAACAGAAAAAACTTAAAGAAAAAAATCTCAAACGTTTTTTTTGCATTTTTCTTCCTTATTACGGTCTAATTTACCTTATCCAAAGCCCTTGTATTACCTTTATTTTGTTACCTAGGTGACAGAAATCAGCAATGTTCAGACTGTCAGACGGCTGCCTCGGGATACCAAGCAACAAGCGGTGGCCATTGTATTTACTGATGACACCTCACGCACTTTCACTTGTGACTCAGGTAATGATTAGAGAAATCCATGTTGATTTTTGAATGATGAAGATTAACAAGGTTACATGAAACCTTTTGTTATATTAATGTTGATGTGGCAGACTATGTGCTGTCTGTTGTGGTGAAGAAAGAACTGAGCCAAAAGGCGAAGCTCTCGATTTACCAGTCGACATACGTTCCTACCCTCACCTATGGGGACAAGCTATGGGAGACTACGATGTGTCCTGGCTGGCCTGGGAACACCTTGGCTTCTCCAGGATGAGCTGGACAAAGTGGTTGGGGAGAGGGAAGTCTGGGATAAAATAAAAGCTTCGCTTTTGAAGCTGCTGCCCCATCAGAAATCTGCGTAGTATACAGGCATTTTATTTGATATTCTCAAATATATTTTATATATTAACTGTTTTATTCTGTTCATTGTTCATGTCCCTTTTTTAATGGTATGCCGTGAAAACGTTTGGGGACACAATAAAATGCACATTAGTCTAGTGGGCTATATTACTTTGAGATGCATTGCAAGCCATATTGTTTCATTAAAAGAATAAACAGAAAGAACAATTAAGCATATTAGTTGTACAACGTGTAGTGTTGTGTAACATCCCCTGATCACGACACGATTGTATTTATCTTGTAGTTTGACAGCGCGACCATCGTGAACAATAAAAAAAGTTGTGTTGTCTGACAAAGGCACTCCACTATCCTTTTTACTTAATATTTTATCCCAGTGGCCAATATTTACCCAAGGCCACACACAAGTGATCAATACATAAGTAAAGTATGTGTAATCATTTGAAATACAGTATTCGGCAAAACTGAGGTGAACCGAATGGTTTGGAAAGAAAATGCAGCGCTTTAGACCTTCGTCTCTACTATGGTCTACACAAAATTTGGACAATAGTCCATCTATCCATCTTTTGCCGCTTATCCGGGGTTGGGTCGCGGGGGCAGCAGCTTTGGGAGGGACTCCAAGACTTCCCTCTCCCCAGCCACTTCATCCAGCTCATCCCAGGGGATCGCAAAGCATTCCCAGGCCAGCTGAGAGACATAGTCTCACCAGCGCATCCTGGTTCGTCCACGGGGTCTCCTGGACATGCCCCGAAAACCTTCCTAGGGAGGCGTCCAGGAGGCATCCTGATGAGATGCCTGAGCCAGCCTATCTGGCTCCTCTCAATGTGGGGGAGCAGCGGTTCTACTCCGAGTCTCTCCCGGATGACCGAGGTTCTCACTCTATCTCAAGGGAGAGTCCGGACACCCTGCGGAGGAAACTTATTTCGGCCGCTTGAATCTTGTTCTTTCAATCACGACCCATAGCTTGTGACCATAGGTGAGAGAAGGAGCATGGATTTTTTATTTTTTTTATAATAATAAGAGTTCTAAAAACATATTTACAGTGTTGTACCTTGTTATAGATTTTTTTATAATAATAAAAGAGTTCTAAAAACATATTTACAGTATGTACACCTATACCTTGTTATAAAAATTGTTATAATAATAAAAGCTGTTCTAAAAACATATTTACAGTATGTGTTAAGAATTCTCCATGATATTTGTGATTCAGCCGTGCTTTGATTTGAGGTTGGGTGCTTTATTTAGAATGCCGTTTTCAGGCAATACACTTCCTGTTTCACGTTCATGTACATATGTCATTTACAGTGGTACACCAGTCATTCACGATGTAAGTGGGTCTCCTAACAAGAAAAATGAATGATCACATGTGTTTAGGACAATGTAGTATTGCTCCAAATGTTGGTATATATTCCTTTAGAGGAGGGGTGGTCAATTACTTTTTACAAGGGGCCACATGAATAATCGGAGTTGTGTCAGAGGACCTCATCAACGAGGGATGAGAACGGCAAATTTAAAAAAAACACTGAAAAGTAGCCGGGGTCTGGGGTCCCACGGGGGGCCTGTCCCCCCCCCCCCCCCACACACACACACACACTTGCCGTAGGGGACCAGGGGCCGCAGGCCTCCCCAGTGGGGGCCGCAGGGGGCAAAGCTGCCTCGAAACTCCTGGATTTTGGCAGTATAGCAACCCCAAAACCATTAATTTCATCACTCAATTTCAACAGTTTTGTTTAAAAAATATTCCTGCTTGGTGGGCTATCAAGGTGAATATAATACAGTCAAGCCTCGGTTTTCGACCACAATCCGTTCCAGAAGGCGGTTCGAGAAGCGAATCGGTCAAATTCCGAGTCTAATTTACCCATTACAAATACTGGGAAAAAAAAATCCGTTCCAAGACTCTAAGCATTTTTTTCATTTGCGCATTTTTGTCCGATTGCGCAACTGCAGCGCACCGCCGAACACGCAACCGTAGCGCTTCGCTGACCGCGCAACTGCACCGCGCTGTTTGCATTGTTGTGACAGAGCCGTCGCTGAAATTTAGAAAATATTCTTAAACTCCTGATGTACTTTCCAAAATTCAAGTGGACCTAAGTGCGCAGGGAGCTTAATTTTGTCCGATCGCGCAACTGCAGCGCACTGCCGAACGCGCAAACGTAGCGCGTCGCCGACCGTGCAACTGCACCGCGCTGATCGCATTATTGTGACAAAGCCGTCGCTGAAATTTAGAAAATAATTTTAAAGTCCTGATGTACTTTCCAGAATTGAAGTGGACCTCAGTGTGCAGGGAGCTTAATTTAGTACGATCGCGCAACCACAGCGCGCCGGGCGCTCACTGTCACGTTGCTTTAAGAGCGTCTTTGTGTTCCGAGTTGTATGATGAGGCTGCTCTCGAGCCATGCCCAACTGAAGCAGTTCCTGATCCCGTTCGACTTGTCTATTTCCCTGGCACGATCCTCGTCTTTTTTCTCTAAAACATTCGCCATGCTGGCTAAAACTTTTGCTAATTAAGCAAATGAGTAGGTAAATAATGTGACGAAAGTAGCGCCAAAATGCTGGAGAAAAAAGGCTGCTGTTGTCGTAAAACTGCTGCCAGCCCCCCGGTTATACACAATTCACGAAAATGATTCTCCCGACGGAAAAAAGAATACATAAATCCGCGGAATTGCAGAAGATTCTCATCTCTGACCAACGATAACTTAAACCTGCTCAATTTTCTTCCATTGTAAAATGCACAAAATTATGTTTTTTAAATAGCTGGTACTGGAAATTAGAAGAATACAATTATTCTGTTTATATTTATTTATTATTATTTTATATTAAGCTATGTGAAATTGTGGTGTATTGCTCAAATAAAAAAATCATTAATCGGTACAGTTTATTCTTAACTTCTTTAACTTTTCCTCAAACTGTGAATTACAACACATTTATAGAAACACATCAATGTGTCCTCAACCCGCCTTGTTACGGTACGTCGGGAGAGTGACACATTCTCAAATGCGCCCTTTTTCTCCGAGCAGATCAGTGCAACAGAGTCCAATAAGCACTCCTTAATAAACTCTCCGTTCGTAAACGGCTTACTTTTCCCGGCAATTTTGTGGGAAATGACAAAACTTGTCCTGACCGCTGCATCTCTGTGGGTGTGAAGTTTGATAAAAAGTCCTTGTTGGCAGGCACGTGCACTCATAGGAGGCAGGTGAGGCAGTGCCTCACCTTGTTACCAGGGGCGGTAAAGGGCTCAACATGGTTTCCTCAGCTGTCACCATAAGTTGTTAAAAAATGAATAATATAATAAAACATAATATAATATCTGTCCTGTGGTCTATGCTTTTAATGCAATTTTGGTGTGTTTCCTATACATTTGGATCATTTTCATAGTCAAAATAGGTGTAGTTCTTGTCTCGGGACACGAGATTCATGGAGGCTGAGGCAGTGACAGGTAGTGCCTCTCAGGGCGTGCGTGTGAGACACACACACTGTACTGAGTGCGTGCAAACGGCGCGTGCTTGCAGTCAGCGGGATAATACGGGCCTTGAGACAGCCAGTACTTTTGCCTCAAAGATGGGGCGATAGTGAGCCTGTGGCTAATAGTTCACGACACGAGTAAAGTCAAAGTCTAAAGTCAAAGTCAGCTTAATTGTCAATTTCTCCACATGCAAAAGACACACAAAGAAATCGAAATTTCGTTCCCCGCTATCCCACGGTAACAAGACATGGCCCACAAGTAAACAAGTAAACAACAGCGTGCTGAATAAATAATGAATAAATAACACAACAAATAAATAAGAGGAACAAAAAGGAGCAAGTGAGCGTACAGCAGACATTCCAGAAAATAGCGCAACAGTGCCACACGCTACGCAGAAGGGGGTAGCGATTTCAGGGTCCTAACAGCCTGGAGAAAGAAGCTGTTGGCGAGTCTGGTGGTGCGGGAGCACAGGCTCCTGTACCTCTTCCCAGAGGGCAGAACGTCAAACAAAGAGTGAGCTGGGTGACTCACATCACTCGCAATCGTGATTGCCTTGCGGACGAGATGGGAGCTGTAAATATCCTTCAGGGAGGGGAGCGAAGCACCAATAACCTTACCAGCCGTATTCACTATGCGCTGCAGGGCCTTCAAGTTCCGTTCGGTGCAGCTACCACCCCAGACAGCGATGCAACTGGTGGGGACGCTCTCAATGGTGCCACGGTAGAATGTAGACAGGACTGCCTGAGGAGCACATGCACGCCTGAGCTTCCACAGGAAGTACAGGCGGCGCTAAGCTTTCTTTGCCAGTGACGGTGTTAGCGGACCAGGAGAGGTCCTCACTGATGTGCACCCCCAGGAACTTGGTGCAGCTCACCCTCTCCACCACAGCACCGTCGATGATCAGCGGCAGGTGTTTTGTGTGACCCTTCCGGAAGTCGACAACGATTTCCTTGGTCTTGTTTACGTTCAGCAGGAGGTTGTTGTCCCTGCACCACGTGGTCAGAAGGTCAACTTCCGACCTGTACCGAGTCTCGTCGCGCTTCGTGACTAGACCCACCAGAGTCGTGTCGTCAGCAAACTTAACTATGCGGTTGTCGCTGTAGGTTGCAGTGCAGTCAAGCGTTAGCAGGGTGAAGAGCAATGGACTGAGCACGCAGCCCTGGGGGGCCCCCGTGCTCAGCGTGATGCTGGCGGAGATTTTGTCGCCAACACGCACCACCTGAGGCTTCTGACAGAGGAAGTCCAGTAGCCAGTTGCAGAGGGAGGTACTGAGGCCCAGTTCGTCGAGGTTGCAGATGTGTCGCTGCGGCACAATGGTGTTGAAGGCAGAGCTGAAGTCCACAAACAGCAATCTCACATATGAGTCCTTTCTCTCCAGGTGGGTGAGGGCCGAGTGGAGGGCAGAGCAGATGGCATCCTCAGAGGACCGTTTGGCACGGTACGCAAACTGGAAAGGGTCAATGGTGGGGGGAGAACGAATTTGATGTGCTCCATGACAAGCCGCTCAAAGCACTTCATGATGATGGGCGTCAGTGCCACGGGGCGGTAGTCATTGAAGCAGGACGGTGCAGGTTTCTTCGGCACAGGAACGATGGTGGCAGCCTTGAAACACGAGGGGACGATGGCCTGCTGCAGGGAAACGTTAAAGATGTCCGTGAAGACACCCGACAGCTCCCCAGCGCAGTCCCTCAGCGCTCGACCCGGGATGTTGTCAGGGCCTGCCGCCTTACGGGTGTCAATAGCGGCAAGCGCCCTCCTCACTAGATGACTTTTACGCGGCTCACCTCGATGCTCCGGGTCCGTCTGGGATCCGGCCCTAGAGGTGGGGGTTATGTCATGCTGTCATGTGTCGTCCGGATCATTTCCTGTTTTATTGTGATTTTCCTCTCGTTCCAGTCTGTGTGTCCTTCCCCTGTGCGTCCGGTCACGTGAACCCCTGATTCCAAGTGTGTGCACCTGCGTCAATGACCAACTGTCTTCACCTGTGTTCCCCTCCTGTGTCCATATAACCCGCGTCTTTCCCCGTATCCAGTGCCAGTGCGTCTTGCCTTGTCAGAACACTAGCGATCACGAAACCCTCGAGTTCCACGTAGAAGCCTTGTTTGAGCGACTTTGATCACCGATGTTAACTTGGTTACATCGCTACCTTGTTTTTGTATTTCCCTCGGTTCAAGGCGCTTTGATTTCCCCTTTTTCTCCCTCGGTTCGAGGCGCCTTTGTTTTCCCTTTTTTCCCTCCTAGTGAGGCGTTTTTTGTTCGACTGTCAGTGGAGACAATAAAAGCCTTTTTGGGCATTGAACTCTCTGCATTCGAGTCCTCTCCCTGCTCTGCACCTGACAGTTATTGTATTTTCGTTACTTTGAGGATTGTATTAACCCCTAATCATGCCTCCAAAGAAAGCAAATGGGAGCAGTAAATCCATCCTAAAACACAAAGACGTTCTTAAAGCAATGCGACAGTGAGTGCCCGGCGATCACGTGATCGGACAAAATTAAGCTCCCTGCGCACTGAGGTCCACTTAAATTTTGGAAAGTACATCAAGACTTTAAAAATATTTTCTAAATTTTAGCGACTGCTCTGTCGCAATAATGCGACCAGCGCGGTGCAGTTGTGCGGTCGGCGACGCGCTATTGCTGCGCGTTCGGCGGTGTGCTGCAGTTGCGCGATCGGACCAAATTAAGCTACCTGCGCGCTTAGGTCCACTTACATTTTGGAAAGTACATCAGGACTTTAAAAATATTTTCTAAATTTCAGCGACGGCTCTGTCACAATAATGTGACCAGCGCGGTGCAATTGCGCGGTGGGCGACGCGCTACGTTTAAGCGTTCGGCGGTGCGCTGCAGTTGCGCAATCGGACAAAAATGCGCAAATGAAAAAAAATGCTTAAAGTCTTTGAACAGATTAAAAATTCTTTCCATTATTTGTAATGGGAAAAATAGATTCGGAATTCGACCGATTCGCTTCTCGAACTGCCTTCTGGAACGGATTGTGGTCAAAAACCAAGGTTTGACTGTATTTTTGCTATTCTTACATGTGAACTGGAAATGACAATAATAACACATAGTTAAAGCCAAATTGAGCAAATTGGCTATTTCAGAAGTGTGTGTCAAACTGGTAGCCCTTTGCCTTAATCAGTACCTAGGAAGTAGCTCTTGGTTGAAAGGTTGGTGACCCCTGATCTACAGTGTTTCCTGGTATCTCTCTGACACATGTAAAATAGCTCCACGAACCAAGTTAGCTTGGTCGGCTCATCAGTAGCTGGTCAATTATGTTGGTTCAATATTTAATGGAGAAGCCAATTAAACAATAGATCAGAAAATATGGAGACTATGTTCTTGAAACTCTACCGGTTCAAACAGCAATGGACTACATGCAGATCTCCGAGTTGTGCGGTGCAACATGGGTAAGGCTACCAATTTTGCTCTGAAAATCGAGGGCACATCCGGCAGCTCTTCGCTTTGAATTGGACATCCACTTTTTCTTTGATTTTTTTATATTATATATTATATGTGCCCTCTCTGCATACATTGCAGCCTGGTGATCCTGAAAGGTGGATCCTTCCATCTGTGGTCCCTTCTCAAGGTTTCTCATTTTTCCCCTGGTTGTTTTTATTTTGAGTTTTCCCTTGCCCATTTGGGAGCTTAATAATTGCCAGTTGTTTGTCTATGTCCCTTTGAGACTGCTTGTGATTTAGGGCTATACAAATAAACTGGACTTGACTTGACTTGAAAACTAATCGGTCAATATGGAAAGCTAAGTCTATTTTAAACTGGGTTATTTGATACTCTGCACACTGCTGGGACACGGTAGTTAAGTTTTTAATGACATTTTACTTGATGAGTGCAGCAAAGGGAACGTGTGGATGAGAATGAAACAGGTAGGATATTTGTGGTCTTTTGCTTTTCCTCAGTGCATGGGGAATTTATTGCTGACAGCACATAATGTTATGAAATGTGTTTATAACTAGGGTGACCATTTTGGAAAACCAGGACACCTGAGAGTGGGGCAGAGGGGTTGATGAGTCGGTGGGTCTCTCTGTAATCATGCATAGAGAGGATATTACAAATAGTTCCTGCTTTAAAAACATTCTGTGTCTGTGGCATGCACTAACTCCTACATGAAATAATATTTGCAGTTGATTTATTGAAAAAATGCTTTGCAGTAAAAGTTAACAACAATAACGCCAATAACAAATTATTTTATTCAAAATGTATTTATTAAAAGATGCTTAACAATTCCTGCAATGAATGAAAAGCACAATGAATTAAATAATATCTCATCTAAACATCTCTCACTCATTTTAACAATAAAAGTTAACAATAACTCTCAAATCCCAATAACACATTATACTCAGCCTCAGTTTGAAATAATGTCTGTTCGAACGAAATAATGTCCGTTCTCTAGGCTATTGGAAAAATGAATGAACAAATGGACTTAATAACAATTAGCTATTATAAAAAAATAAATGAAATAATTAGGTAATTAACAGTGGTGGAGCAGTGGTTAGCATGTTCGCTTCATAGTTCAGGTTTGATTCCACCTCCAGCCCTCACTGTGAGGACTTTGGATGTTCTCCCCGTGCCTTTGTGGGTTTTCTCCAGGCATTCCGGTTTCCCACCACTTCCCAAAAACACGCATTGTAGGCTGATTGGGCACTCCAAATTGCCCGTAGGTGTGAATGCGATGTGAGCGCGAGTGCGGATGGTTGTTTGTCTCGGTGTGCCCAACCAGTTTAGGGTGTCCCCCGCCTACTGCCCAATGACTGCTGGGATAGGCTGCAGCACGCCCGTGGGGACAAGCGGTTTGGAAAATGGATGGACATATATATATATACATATATATATATATATATATATATATATATGTATATATATATATATATATATATATATATATATATATATATATATATATATATATATATATATATATATATATATATATATATATATATATATATATATATATATATGGCATGGCTCCTTTCGACTTTCCCCACCAAAGGGGTCGCCACAGCGAAACTACTGTTTTTGTCCAGATGATTTGCATGAGAAGTGTTTGGCTCAGTTTTTATGCAGGATGCCCTTCCTGATGCAACCCTCTGCATTTACCTGGGCTTGGGACCGGCACAGGGAAGACACTGACATGTGCCCCCCTATGGCTGCATATGGATCCCTGACCGGGAATCGAACCCAGGCCGCGGTGGCTTTTAAATTGATTGATTGATTGATTGATTGATTGATTGATTGATTGATTGATTGATTGATTGATTGAACATTTATTGATCCCGGGGATGGGAAAATTCAGGCCCCAGCAGTATTCATACCACAGAGCGGGTATATAAAAGACACACAGATGGCATGAGCGCAACTCAATAGGCTCTTATAAGGCTGCCACACAACGGCACCACAAAGAAAACCAGTAAGTGCGAAAGTTAAAAGCCATCACAGCAAAGCAACAAGACAAAGGAAAAAAAAGAGTAACAGCGGCCACAGAAACACACAAAATAGCCTCCACGGGGTCCATAAACAGGTGTAAGAGCAGCCAAGTTCAACGGCGCCCAATGGACCGTGGTCATGAATCGGTAAAACATCACAAATCAGGCAAAGGTGTGAGCAGCGTCCTGGGCACCCAGTCGGGGCATGTGCAGATGGTCATCATGGGGCTTGCACGGCGAAGGTCGTTGGTTCCGACGAGCACGAGGGAGCGGACTCCCCACAAGGGTCGCGGCTGTGAGGCCAAGGCGAGGGACCCGGTCAGCACCGGCCGGATGAGCAGGAAGCCGTCATAGAGTTACGTCGGTCCCGACCGATGTGCGCAGCCAGGGAAAAAAAATATCCGATCCGAAACGATCTGCAGACGCCGAGGTGCGGTAGAAGGCACCAGCAACACCGAATGGACAAATAGAAAGAAAGAAAAAGGAGGAAAAAAAGGAAATTAAGAGGAAAAGAGAGAATACTGCTGGGAGGCTGCCACTCACATTAATTTAATTAATTCCATCCATCCACCTAGGGACAATTTGGAGTCTCCAATTGGCCTACCAAGCATGTTTTTGGAATGTGGGAGGAAACCGGAGTGCCCGGAGAAAACCCACGCGGGCCCGGGGAGAACATGCAAACTCCACACAGGGAGGGCTGGAGGTGGAATCGAACCCGCACCCTCCTAACTGTGAGGCGGACGTGCTACCCAGTGCCCCACCGAGCCGCCTAATTTAATTAATTGAATATTTAATTTCATTAAGTATAGGTATAATACAACGTAAAAGAATACGATTGTTTCAAATAACATTTGGATTCGGAACTAATTATCCAGTTTTTGACTGTAGTTTCCCTACTTGAATGCTGGGTGTCACCCACGTAACATCAAAGAATTGATATGATGCCTTTTCATCGCGCTGTTACACCGTGAATAGAATTTTTATGAGTCTGACTTTTTTGCTAATGTCAATTCTTTTGCTATCTTTTGCTATCAATACAGCGCATACTTGATTATTTTTTTGTTTATTTGACGCATATGAACAGAACGAAGCAACACTGCACAGGAGAGAGTAAGAAGGTATCAGGCTTTGATGTCTATTCATATGCAAATGAGGTAGGGGTCATGACATTTTATGACGTTTTTTATGACTTGTTATGGTATCATAAATCACCCCCTTTTGAATTGGGGCGGGGTTGGGGGCATCAAGATGGCGCCAGTCGTGACGGCGCCATCTTTGACTGTCGCCCTTTTGGTTTGCTGGCGCCATTTTTAAGATGTGGATATGTATGGGCATGTATTCTTATGAATCAAAACAGGTGCAGCATTTGAGCTAGCTTTGCTACCAGCCCGTACGTGTGGCTTGAAGGGGCCCGTTTTGTTGAGAAGGCGAAGAGGAGGGGGTGTTTGTGTCAGTGTGGGGGTCATGAGAGTCGTCATTATTGGTGCCAAAGTTATCTGAAAGAGAGTCGCATGTAATTTGACAAACAATAATTTAGCCAAAGTTATCTGAAAGAGAGACGCATGTAATTTGCCAAACAATAGTTTAGAGGATCAAGGGGGTTTTGTTGAGAAAATCAATGAAGTGTCGTCAGCATGGTGCCAAAGTTGTCTGAAAGAGAAAAAATCAAGGTGTTGTCGCATGTAATTTGACAAACAATAGTGGAGTCGGCATTATTGGTGCCAAAGATATCTGATGAGGTAGAGCCTGCTGGAATCGTTTATTTTTGGAGGGAGATAGATGAAGGCCTCTGTTTTTATGAAAGTTGTCTAAGTTTAAAATATACCCTGATTATAAAAAAAAACACGTGATACACAGAGGTGTGGTTTGAGAGAGGGGCTGGACCTGTTGTTGGTATATTACGCCAGAGTATTGTGCTGCTAGTTCACAGAAAAGAGCTAAGCTAAAGCTGTGGTGTTAAACTGCAAACCTAAAGCTCAAATCATGATAGCAGAAACGCCGGTCAGTATCCATCTTTGCCGCAAAGGTCCTGATGGCTTTTTTGATGCCCCTAGGAAGAAACCGATGTATCCAAAGTGTATGCAACAGAGGCCTACAGAAAAAACTTGAGTGGAGCTGGCATCTAACACCGGAGACTCTATGGGGATTTTTTTTTTTTTACGAGACTGGTGAGTTGTCTTTCTTTATGAGAAATCAAGAGAGCTCTGGATCAAACAACAACAGCAACAGCAGCTATGAGCAGGCCGGTGCGTATGGTACTTTGAACTGGGGTGTTTTAAATCAACTCCTGCCCGAGGATTTGACTGAATTTCTCAATGGATACGGGTTAGAAGGTGAGCTGAATGCAACTTGGATTTCAAGAATCACAGCGGAAGATGTTTTTTCCGGCTTAAAGTTTCTCCTCAAACTGTTGATGGGACAGAAGATGGCGAGCTAATCGATCTAATGTATCTAAAGCTTGAAGTGTTTAATAGCGAGTGTGGAGTTTTCCAGACAATATTGAATATACCATTGACCGCCTGGTATGAAAGGATGCAAGCATTTGGTGAGAGTATTACGGGACTTTTTCTATCAAGCCGTGTCTGGACAAACGTCGTCGGAGTGAAACGTAAACTGACTTTAGATTAACCCTTACTAAAAAAATAACTTTAAACTACCCCCCTCCTCAGCACACTAGACGGTGCCCCTCCTAGCCCCCCTTTTTTTCTCACCTGCAGTCACAGAAAGGTGGAGTTGTAGTCATTAGCATAACTATCTAAAATGTATAAGAGCGGACTTGCAGATGCCTCTTTCACACACACACACACGCACGCACGCACACACACACACACACACACAACAGAGAAAGAAGATGGCTCAAAAAATCCTAGCCAGACGACTTTTACCAAGTTTTTTACCTATGGAACATGGGCCTGGCATCCCATTCTGGTCCAGCCCTGACAACTCTGGTGCAGAGACAGATGATGATGCGGACACAGCCTTCATAGCGGCACCACGGCCAAGCACGGTGGCTGAACAACCGGGACCAACGCCAGCGACACGGGTGGAAAGGTTTGAGATTCTTCCATTGCCTACTCCCGACCCGAGCAAACGCATGTCACCGATCTGCCTCGACGATCTGCAACCCGATTCTCTCTATGGAGCTTTGTCATCAACCTTTGACGTGTTTGAAACCCCTGAAACCTTGGGGTAACAACCTAGCAAGCACGATGGAGCAGCAACAGCAGCAGCAGCAGCAACAGCACCAGCAGCAACAGCAGCAGCAGCAACAGCATGAACCGTGGTCCTCGTCACGAGCCATCGAGCTGTTTTACGAGGCGTGCGCACGCTATCCTGAAAATGGCATGGATTTGCTCTACTTGTCTGCTGCTGACATAAGAGTCATGCTCAGAGAGACAGAGACAGAGGTGCCCGGTGATTTTGAGGAGGCTGACGACACGATCGTTAACAACGACCTTGAGTTTGGCATCGTTCCTACGGTGACGTCGACACCTGTGAGAGTCAGCACACAACAGGACGCAGAGTATAATATGACGGTAGAGCCTCTTAAATGGCTGGTGATTGAAGATTACACAGGCCTGAAATTGATGGTGGCTCACCTTTTTATGATGCCTTAATGAAGCATGCGAAAATAACGTGTGACGGATGTGCTCTTGATGATCTTAGTCAGATGCACCATACATTCTTGTATGTTGAGGATCGAAGCTTTTATTTCTACGTGAATTATGAAGCAGTGACGGCTGAGTTGTGCAATGACTTCCTCCATACGTTGTCGATAATGCTTTTCTATTTTAAAACCTCAGCATCTCTTATAAACAGTCGCAATACTGTTTCTGCCATTCTACACGACCTAGCTCACGAGTGCAATATCTTTGCGTGGCTCCGTATGATAAAACAAGAAGCGCGTGACACTGTGCTGAGTAACAACGAAGTCGCTCTATTATTTAGAACGTTTGGAAAGACACAATGGGAAATATTGTGAAAAAAATGTGGGCCCAACTGGTGACTATCCTAACAGTATTTTTAGATATAATCGAGGAGCAGCTAAAGAAGTTTAAAACTCTAATAAGGTCCAAAGTAACACCATCTATGTTATCTTCATTCATGCTTTATGTTAAACCTTAAGAGTTGTAGAAAAACATTTTTTTTTACCATGTTTTTATTTTTTACCATGTTTTATACCTGTTTCTGTTTATTAGTAATGTTTTTAAGAACTAGTTGATTTTTTTCTGTAATGAACTATTGTGACCGGAAAAGCGATTGTTTCTCTGTGTTTATTCAATTTAAAATCACAAGATGTCATACCTGTTTGTTTTATTAACAGCGTCACACTCACGTCATATCCAGCAGAACTTACCTAAGAATGGGTGGCGAGAGATGTCTTCAAAGACTCTATTATTGTGCTAAGAGTCCAGCTAGTTTTGGGGGAGAGACACGCCTACACAGAACAGCAGCTGTTAGCTGTAAAAACACTAACATTAAAAAAGTGAAAGCGTTTTTATCCGATCAAGATGCTTACACTTTACACAAACCAGCCAGAATAACTTTTCCTAGAAATAAAGTTTTTGTTCGAGGTCCTATGAGACAATTCCAAGCAGATTTATGCGATATGCAATCACTAGCACGCTACAACGATGGTTATAAATACTTACTAACCGTAATCGATATTTTCTCGAAATGTGCATATGTACGCGTTTTGAAAGCTAAAACAGTACGCAGGTCACCAAAGCATTTGAAGATATTCTATCAGTTAGCGGTTCACCATTACGCGTTCAAACAGTTAAAGGGGCGGAGTTTTTTAACAAACATTTCCAGAAATTAATGAGAAAGTACAATATTACACATTTTGCAACATCTTCCGATACAAAAGCGCAAACTGTTGAACGAGTCAACAAAACGTTGAAAACGCAAATGTGGAGGTATTTCACAGCTAAGAACACGCAACGCTACATTGATGTAATTCAGGATTTTATTGTCAGTTATAATGACAGTTTTCACAGTAGTATAAAAATGACACCAAATGCCGTAAATGAGGATAATAAAGATATTGTTTTTACCAAACTGTATATAAACAACCCTTTTCAACGCGGGGACAAATTTCGGTTCGCTCCAGGTGAAACTGTGCGGCTTTCAAAGCTGAGAGTTTTTGAGAAAGGTTATTTACAAAGTTATACAGATGAAATATTCAGAATAACAAAACATCTCCATCGCGTTCCTCCCGTCTATAAAATATCGGACTTGGATGGTATGCCTATAAAGGCAGCTTTTACGAAGCGGAATTACAAAAAGTAAAAATTAAAAAAAAAAAATCTTAAATCACACACCGTGTCAGGCAAACGCGAGTCCCTCATCCACTGGGTGGGCTGGCCAGCCAAATTCGACAGTTGGGTACCCGCAAAGAGTATTAAAAACATTTGACGTTCGATAAAACGGCCATTCTGTGAAAATTATAAGATGGGTGAAGGCCAGAGAGGATTCTATGTAACATTAGCGTCAAACGCTAGTATGCATCTATTTAGCCAGTGTTTCCCAACCACTGTGCCGCGGCACACTGGTGTGCCGTGAGAGACGTTCAGCTGTGCCGTGGGACTGTCCAATATTAATTACGGAGCGCATTGTAAACAGGATCGGCAAACCACTGGGCAGTTCGCGCAAGGCCTGGTCAGCCACTTGCTAATCGTGCATGTGTGGAGAATCGGAAAATCTTGAGATTTCATATTGTGTCGATATGATTGTATTGCATCGGCACATATTCAGTTTATGTGTGTGTTGCTGTGTGCTTTTGCTAACAGTGACAGACACTATGACGGTTGTGGTGCGTTTGTGGTCCGATGGAAATCAGAGAATGCAGTTCAACCGGAGAACCTGGATTGGTTATTTTTCACATACGTAAAAGAAGCAGTCAAGTCGAGACTCCTCGACTGTGATAGCCACTCAGCTGCTGTCAGAACAGCAGAGGGTCTTTAAAAGTGACTTTGTTCTTATTGTTGCAATATTTATAGACCTAGTCTAAAACAGTATACAAAATCACGTTGATTCTTTTATTTTAATCACAATCACTTTAAATAGTTTATTTCTTACACCGTCTAAAACTTTTTTAAAAAACTCACTTTTATTTAAAAAAAAGGAATACAATTTAAAGAATATTTAGTATTTATTTGTATTAAATTATTCGACTCTCCATACATATATAGGAATAGGACTCTACGTGTTTCGTTGTACTATAACTGATTTTAATATAGGAGCTTAACAGATTTTTGTTGGCGGTGTGCCGCGAGATTTTTTCCAATGAAAAGGTGTGCCATGAATGAAAAAAGATTGGGAAACACTGTATTTAGCACAAACAGCCTCACAGAATTTAAAACCGAACTAGCGCAACATATCGATTTAAAAGGATCGTGGGAGGTCGGTTTATGTGAGATTTCATACATCAACTCAATCCCTAACGTTCCTGAGAAAAAACTGAACTTCTATCTGAAACAGCCTAAGCTTCCGGTTCGTAGAGGGGACGTGTTCCTAGATGACTCAGAAGTTCGGACCATGCTCAAAATGCGAGGAGGGATCTATAAAGATCATGAATCGTTAGCTTTGGACATTCAAACTCTATTAACTAATGCGAGTAACAAAAAGATTGGCGTCCAATTTGATCAACATTAACAGAGGTTCCGGTTTTCGGGCGAAGAAGGGTTGAGAATTATGTTCAAGAGCCCCCTAGCGTACATTGTTGGAATGAACCCCGAACATTGGCTCTCACTCAAGCTGGAAGGCGTAAACGCACAACATCCTGCCAACAGACGAGCCGGATCATATTTCATGTTCATCTACACCAGGGATGTCAAACACACCGAGGGCCAAAAAAACAAATTTGCTACAAGCCGAGGGCCGGACTGGTTCAATGTTTATTAAAATATATCGGAATGATTGCACATAGCCTATTGAACTAAGACCTAACACAGTGTACATTATTTAATGATTAAATGAATATGGCAATATTTTGTTATGGCTCTGTCAGTAACTTCAAGGGAAAATATTTTCAACAGCCAAACAGCAAAAAATTAAATTGTTTTAAAAACAAAATGTGTTTCTTAATATCAAGATAAATGCATAAATAAAAGTGCATGCATTATAAACTGAAAGTTTATTATTGTGCTGCTCTATGATCTACCGATCATTGCTTTCAAATCGTAAAATAAAACAATAATCAAATCAGTTGTATTCTTTCTCATGTCTCTTATCTGCAATTTTCTCTTAGTCCATTCAACTGAAAAATAAATATAAATAAATAAAATGCAAAAATTTACGGCACACAGAGCAAACAATACTTTCTTCAAAGAAAAATCACGTCTTGTAGAAACAAATGTAAAAATGTAACCGAATTAAAAAATGGAAAATACGTTACTGCTCTGTGATGCTCACTTGTCTGAGGCTGAGCCTGATACTTAGAGGTGTCTCATCTTTTGTACAAGTTCATCAATGTTCGGGATTAGGCTCTGAGTCTCAAAACCCGTTTTTGATCAACTGATTTTGCGATCTCTTTTGCCACAATCAAGCTAGCCTTGGCAGCAGCCTCGCTTTGCAATTTAGCATACGTGAACATAGCCTGTCTGGACTTAAGGCCTCGTTTTAATTCTTCCACCTTCTGTAGCTTTTGTTCATATTCCATATTCTTTTCTTTGTCTGTGTGTTTCTTAGACGTTTGATAGTGCCTTCTTAAATTTAATTCTTTCATTACAGCCACATTTTCTCCACACAGAAGACACACAGGTTTGCCTCTTACCTCCGTAAACATGTACTCTGCCTCCCACCTGGCCTGAAACCCCCTGTTCTTAGCGTCCACCTTACGTTTAGCCATTTTTGAGGAGGGGGGTATCAGAAAGTTGAACTCTGCTCTGACTACTGATGAATAATGAAGCCGCTTGTGCGAGCTGCAGGGACATCGTGGGCTACCGTTGCATTGTGGGAAATGTAGTGTTGGTGCGTGCAAAACACCAGCGGGCGGCTGTGGCCTGCGGGCCGGTTCTAATAGTAATTCAATATCATCCAGGGGGCCATAGATAATCAATTCGCGGGCCGGATCTGGCCCGCGGGCCGTAACTCTGACATATGTGCTCTACGGCAATATGAAAGGGCTTATAACCGGTAACTGCTAACCTCCCGTGTTCTGTCTCCACTGGTTAGAAGAGCTGAAGTTTCCTCTCCAGTGCACAAGAAGCCTGGGTAAGTTTTTTGGAACCCTTGAGTTTCCCAGGCACCAGGGCTCCCCTCTCGGCCTTCCTGTTGTCATCCAAAGGAACGGTGAACCGATACATTTGGCATCAGGTTGGCTGCAGGAGTTGCCAGAACAATGCTTTTTTTGAAGCATGAGTCTGCCTAACGGAGTCCGAGCCGGGTTTTCTGTCGGGGTTTGCTCCCTTAGCCTTTCCGTTCCAGACGATACCCACAAGGCAGCGGGGGTGCTATTTCACCCATAGCTGGGACAGTGGTTAGCGGACGCCAGGACATCCACGCGCCAGTGGGCCTGTGCATCACGCCTAGGGGCCCACTGATGCTCCCCCGGTCGATCCCCTGCAATTTGGCCTGGAGCCGTGAGGCACCCAGTTATGCCACGAGGAGGCATGCAGAAGTCTTGACGGTGGAGAGGCTATGTACCGGCTGAGGAGACTTACGCACTCGGCTCCTCTTTTCGCCCCCGGAAACAGGGGGCTAGCCGGCGGCAGTAGTTGAAAGCAGAAGGTAGCAAGCAGGAAGACGCATGCAACATGCACTAACTACAAGCACTATTACTCCAACACCACTACGCTTCGCATCACAGCGCCCTGTGTGCAAGCACACACACACAATTCTTATTTACTAACTAACTACTTAAACACTTTCGTTAACATTTTCACTAAAGCCTCGATAAAATAAATAAATAAAAAAAAACCTCCGTGATGAAGCGCAAGTCTGATATGTCGACACAGACAGTGCAGGAGGCTGAGATAAATTGTAGTTAGAACTGCTATGCCAATCAGCTGCAAGGACACAGCTCAACATGTTCCCATTGGCTATTCGTGTCATATGGTCAGACAAATCCGTGTGCTCCAAGTGACGCCGCAAAAAGCCACATCACATCGGGAAGCCGCTGATCGTGTAGGGGTACACTTGTGTACTTCGATTCCTGCATATGACGGGCAAACAGGACAATCTGATCGGGAGTGACGAGCAGACACGCAGTTCTATTCCGCTTGGCGATCGAGGAGCGGAGACGTGATCGTATGTGTGTAATGAAGTGCAAGTCTGAGGTGCTGCCGATATGAAAATGTATTATCTTAAAGTCAAAAACTGTTTTTCATTATTAAGTGGAAACATGTTTGTTGTGTTCTGTATATATAATCAAGAAGATATTTTTGTTATTCAAACACACTACGATAAAAATTTTCAGGAGGGTATCCAAATACCCAACTATTTGACAGCAGCAGTCATAATTGAGAACTTTTCTGGTCGTGAGCATGTCCGCCATATTTGATTCGGCAGGGGTGACTAAACTTGTGCATGTCATTCAACTTAAAAAAGGGACAACCTTCAAAATAGACAGAATTAATGCCTTTAATTTTTCACGTTCATGTTGTGGGATGCTCGCTCAGCCAGCAACTTCCCCCAGCCACACCCCATTCATCACCGTAATGTCTGTCACCATTTTCCTCTTATTGCCATATGTATTTAAGCCCTGCCCCTGTGTTTCTCCCTGTCAGTGTCTACTGTTGTCTCCCGTCTGTGTCTGCGCCTAGTGTTCCTGTCCTGCTCGTCTAGTTTACTCCCGGTGTTGTGTGGAGGCTCACGGTCAGATTCTGTTCCGTGTTCGAGTGGACTTCTGTTTGCCTGTCTGCTGGCCGTGAGTCTCTATCCCGCCTGTGTCTATGTTTGTCCATTTCCCTTCCCTTTGACGTCTCATCTCCAAATTCAAATCGTCCACATGTCAGTTAGACCCACTCCCTACCGCCCTGGTCATATCCTGCCTCTCTCTCATCACTGCCATCATCCACTCCTCTCTCAGTAGTGGCTCTGTTCCCGTTCATTACAAAACTGCTGCTGTCTCCCCAATTCTTAAAAAAGCTGGTTCAGATCCCAACAACTTCAATAACCTCCGCGCCATTTCCAACTTACCTTTCATTTCTAAAATTCTTGAGAAAATTGTTGCCTCTCAACTTCAATCTCATCTCTCACAAAATACTTTATTTGAACAATTCCAGTCCGGTTTCCGCCCCCGCCATAGCACCGAAACAGCCCTCTTAAAAATCACCAATGACCTCCTCACTACAGCTGATTCCGGTTTACTCTCCATCCTCATCCTCCTTGACCCCCCAAACCCTACCCCCCCCCCCCCCACCTGTACTCCTCTGACACTTGTAACTCATTCCTTCTGTTTTTCACTCAAAATATTGACAAAATCCACCAGCAACTGAGCCCCTCTTCCTCTTCTCCCTACTCCTCTGAACCCCTCCATTATAGTCTGCCATTCTTTTCATTTCAACTCCCTGATTCCTCTGCTATTTCTGCTCTCATCTCCAAACCCAAATCGTCTACATGTCAGTTAGACCCACTTCCTACTGCTCTAGTCATATACTGCCTCCCATCACTGCTCTCTCTCATCACTGCCATCATCCACTCCTCTCTCAGTACTGGCTCTGTTCCCTCACACTTCAAAACTGCTGCTGTCTCCCCAATTCTAAAAAGACCTAGTTCAGATCGCAACCATTTTACAACCTCCGCCCCATTTCCAACCTACCTTTCATCTAAAAAATTCTCGAAAAAATCGTTGCCTCTCAACTCCAGTCTCATTTCTCAAAATAACTTATATGAACAGTTTCAGTCCGGTTTCCAGCCCCGCCATAGCACCAAAACAGCCCTTCTAAAAATCACCAATGACCTCCTCACTGCAGCTGATTCCGGTTTACTCTCCGTTTTCAAGTGTGGCCTTTGACACCATCTCTCATTCCATCCTCCTCCATAGACTTTCCTCCATCGGTATCTCTGGCACCCCCCTCTCCTGGTTCCACTCCTACCTCTCAGGCCGCACTCAGTTCATCCAACTTAAATCCTTCCGTTCCCAGTCCTCCGCTGTCTCCACTGGTGTCCCCCAGGGCTCGGTCCTGGGTCTCCTTCTTTTTATCACCTACCTCCTTCCTCTTGGTCTTATTTTCCATAAATTCAATGTCTTCTTTCACTGCTTCGCGGATGACACCCAGCTCTATCTGTCCACCAAACCTAACTCCACCCTCCCTCCCTCTACCCTTACTCATTGCCTCTCCGAACTACAAAACTGGTTTACCTCCAATTTTCTCAAACTTAATAGTGATAAAACTGAAATCCTTTTAGTTTGTTCTAAATCCACTCTATCAAAAGTTGACAGTTTTTCCCTCCCCATTGACAGCTCCTTAGTTTCCCCTTCTCCCCAGGTTAAGAGTCTGGGTGTCATCCTCGATGGCACACTCTCCTTCTCTTCCCATATCAACACCACTACCCGCAATGCTTACTTTCATCTCTGCAATATCAATCGCCTCCACCCCTCTCTCACCCCCCACTCCACCTCCATTCTTGTTCACAGCCTCGTTACCTTCCGTCTTGATTATTGTAACTCTCTCCTCTTCGGTCTCCCCCAGAAATTTATCCATAAGCTCCAACTAGTCCAGAATTCAGCTGCTCGAATCATTTCCCAAACCCTTTCTTTCCATCACATCACCCCTGTCCTACAGAACTTGCATTGGCTTCCGATTCGTTACCGTATTATTTTCAAATACCTTCAAAGCTCTTCATAACCTTGGCCCTCCCTATCTGTCTCAACTCCTCAACACAGCCACTTCCACCCGCTCCCTTAGACCCTCGTCTTCCATCCACCTCACTGTCCCCTATGCCCGGCTTACCACCATAGGGAGCAGAGCTTTCAGCTGCTCTGCTCCCAAACTTTGGAACACACTTCCGCCTGACATTCGCAATATTGACTCCCTCCCACAGTTTAAATCCACCCTCAAGACCCACCTATTCAGGACAGCATTTCTTATCTAGTTGCCTCACTGTTGTTGTTTTTAACATGTTTTCACATTCTTCTTCACTGTATGCTATTGTTTTAATTTGCTTTTAACTTGTTTTTAACTTTTTAACTCTTGTAAAGTGACCTGAAAGGCGCTTCTAAATTAAATGTATTATTGTATTAATGTAATATATATATATATATATATATATATATATATATATATATATATATATATATATATATATATATATATATATATATATATATATATATATATATATATATCCTATTTCTGTTTTTGGCTATTGTTTCCCATAGAACTGGAGGCAGAAGAGTGGTTCAATACACTGTCAATTGAGTGTGTGGGAGCACAGGTCAGTGACATCAGCAAGGGAGAACCAGATCTACTGGCAGCTGGGATGCAACGTGAACACACAGGTCTAATTATCAAATACACTCTAATTCAGAGCATTATCTTAACTAACGTTGATTTTTTTTGCTGAAAACAAATTGAAATACAGTGATCCTTCATTTTTTGCCGGAGATGCGTTCCAGAACCACCCGCGAAAAATGTAAACCCACGAAGTAGAAACGGTATATGCATTATTTAGAAATTTGAATACCAATGTATTGAAATTTCCAACACAATGTTTCTTTTTGGCCGGTAGAGGGAATGGGTGTATCGTGAGTCAATTAGAAGAGTGATTTACCTTGCCAGCAATGCACAGTGTCCGACCTCAGAGTTAGAACACTACACTAACCCGGGAGACATCATACATAGTAAACAAACCAAAGTGAGTCACGGATGCGTATGAATCTCCTCGTGGATTGTGGTCCAGTACACAATTGAAGTTGAAGTTTATTTTTGAACATGAGGTTGACCAAACACAAAATCATTTTTTTTTCACATTTTCACATAATTTCATGTTATGCCAATAAGACAAATAAATCATAATGTTCAAAAAAGGAAAGGGAAGAAGCTATTGCTTGTTGTTTCCTACCCCTTTTATACATCATAATTCTTAACATGGTTGCTAATGAGTTTTTTCAAGGTACGGAAACTTGATTTATTGGAGGAAAATTATTTTGGAAATGAAATCAGTTTATACAATAATATTCTGGAAATAAAAATAAATAAATAAGATATAGACTATATAGCTGAAAACAGACAAGCAAAATATTTCAATTACTATACGTTTTTAGTGTAAACTTTTTAAAGTGTTCTTTGAATTGGGCAATGTGTTTACTTTCTTTGATCACTACAGGTAAATTATTCTATAGTTTTACCCCATTGACAGATATGCACATGCTTTTGAGGGTGGTGCGCACCTTTGGTTGTAAAAGATTCCCTCTCCTTCTTGTAATCACTTTCTTTCTATGAACCATTTTGTATTATATATATATATATATATATATATATATATATATATATATATATATATATATATATATATATATATATATATATATATATATATATATATTACGGCTGACTAGCTCAATCAGTAAGTGACATGACTTACAAACGGAAGACCCGGGTTCGATTCCCGGCAGGGGCACAATATGAGCAATGAGCGATTACCTTACCAGCAGTCAGTGTGGGTCCTTAGGCAAGACCCTTAACGATACCGCCTACCTCAGAGATAATGAGAGTACAAGAAACGAAAGACAGTTTGTCAGACGTCGCCCGGACAAACAAGGTCTGCGTCAGGTGCTGGGGAACCAGGGCACCCTGATGAAAAATGGGCTACTGGAACAAGACACAAATGGGCGAGATGCGAGAATAAGGATCTGTTGGAATGCTACCACTTCAGCAACCCGAGCGAGAGGGGTTACATGCGGAGAATGCGGGAACAATGGCAACTTCAATACCCACAGTCAACACTATCGGCCAAGCAACTAGTAGCTCAATGTTCCAATATCCATAAACGGCACCTGCTATCACACCTCGAGATTGATGAGATACAACACAAATGCCATAGCGAAGGCCAACCAGAGCACCACGTCAGAGACAAGTTAAATCCATGTAAAAGCCCAGAGGTTGGGTACGAAACCCCAATAAGCACAATCAAGCTGAACGAGGCAGCAACTGACCTGAAGAACAAGATCACGGTGAGAATGAATGCTCGGGAACCTAGATACACACTGCAGAGGCTAAGTGAAGTACCCTCAGAAAGTCTCCTAGAAGATGTGAATGCAGCATTGACAACAATTCCTACGGCTACCATCACTGAAACCAATGAGCTGATATACACCTCAGCAGCAGTGATCCTAGAAATGCTTGGCTACAAGAAGAATGACCATATGCGACCACAACAGTGCCCACCATGGAAGAGAAGGCTGGAGGCCAAAATCAAGATAGCACGGAGAGAAGTGAGCCAAATGACTGAGGCCCAGAAAGGTGCAATGAAAAAGCAAGTTCCCAAGAAATACAGCCATATGCCCATACCTGAAGCACTCGAAACTGCCAAACAAAGACTCCAAGCCTTGGCCAGCCGCCTAAAGAGGTACACAAGAGAGAATGAAGCCAGACGAATAAACAGGTTGTTCACAACACAACCAGCGAAAGTGTACGCTCAGTGGCAGGGGAATAATAGCAGAGCAGACCCACCAAGGCTGGAAACTGAACAGTACTGGAAGGATATATGGGAGCGGGAGGCATCACATAAGAAGGATGCACAGTGGCTGGTGGCTCTGAGAAAGGACCACAGCAAGCTCCCTGAACAGAACCCAGTAACCATCACAGTGGCAGACATCCAGAGAAGAGTCTCAGGAATGAAAAACTGGACAGCACCAGGCCCTGACATGATCCACAGCTACTGGCTCAAGAAACTTACAACTCTCCATGAGCGCCTGGCAGCACAAATGAACCAGCTGCTAAGGGATGGGACTCACCCTGAATGGCTAACCCAAGGGCGTACGATCCTGATCCAGAAGGATCCATCAAAGGGTACAGTCCCATCCAACTACCGGCCAATCACCTGCCTCTCCACAACATGGAAGCTGATGTCGGGCATACTATCAGATAAGATCAGCAGGCACATGGATCAATACATGAGCACTGCTCAGAAAGGGATTGGTAAAAATACCAGAGGAGCAAAACATCAACTCCTGGTGGATAGAACAGTCACCCAAGACTGCAGAACTAGACGTACCAACCTGAGTGCTGCCTGGATTGATTACAAGAAAGCATATGACTCAATGCCACATACTTGGATCACTGAATGCTTGAGGCTGTACAACATCAATGGGAGTCTGAGAACCTTCATCGCCAACTCGATGAAACAGTGGAAAACCACACTTGAAGCCAATGGCAAGCCACTTGCACACGTGACCATCAAATGTGGTATATACCAAGGAGACGCTCTGTCCCCAATGCTGTTCTGTATAGGACTGAACCCCCTCAGCCAAATAATCAACAAGACGGGCTATGGATACCAACTCAGGAATGGGGCCACCATCAGCCACCTCCTCTACATAGATGACATAAAGCTGTACGCTAAGAACGAGCGGGACATTGACTCCCTGATCCACACTACCAGGATCTACAGCTCTAACATCGGAATGTCATTCGGACTTGAGAAATGTGGCCGCATGGTGACTAAAAGAGGAAAGGTAATCCACACAGAGGGGGTCTCACTCCCAGAAGGAACAATAGCAGACATTGAGGACAGCTACAAATACCTTGGAATTCCACAGGCAAATGGCAACCTTGACGAGGAAACAAGGAAAGCAGCCACAGCCAAATACCTCCATCGAGTAAGGCAAGTCCTAAGAAGTCAGCTCAATGGCAAGAACAAGTCCCTAGCCATTAACAGCTGCGCCCTACCAGTAATCAGGTACCCTGCAGGAATCATACGGTGGCCAAAGGAAGATATACAGACCACAGATATCAAGACACGGAAGCTCCTAACCATGCATGGAGGGTTCCATCCCAAGTCCAGCACCCTGAGACTGTACACTAGCCGTAAAGAAGGAGGCCGAGGACTAGCGAGCGTGAGAGCCACGATCCAAGATGAAACATCCAAGATCCATAAGTACATCAGGGATAAGGCCCCAACGGATGACGTGCTCAGTGAATGTCTCAGACAATGGGCATCAAAGGAAGATGAGGTGCTGGAGGGACCATCATGGGAGGACAAGCCCCTACATGGGATGTACCACCGAAATATAGCTGAAGTAGCTGATATCCAGAAATCCTACCAATGGCTAGAAAGAGCTGGTCTGAAGGACAGCACAGAGGCACTGATCCTGGCTGCACAAGAACAGGCCTTGAGCACCAGAGCAATAGAGGCCCAAATCTACCACACCAGACAAGACCCCAGGTGTAGATTGTGCAAAGAAGGTCCTGAGACAATCCAGCACATAACTGCAGGGTGTAAGATTCTGGCAGGTAAAGCATACATGGAGCGCCATAACCAAGTAGCTGGAATAGTGTACAGGAACATCTGTGCAGAGTATGGACTGGAAGTCCCAAGATCCAAGTGGGAAACACCTCCAAAGGTGGTAGAGAATGACCAAGCCAAGATCCTCTGGGACTTCCAGATCCAGACAGACAGAATGGTAATGGCGAACCAACCGGACATTGTGGTGGTGGACAAAGAGCAGAGGAAAGCCGTTGTGGTTGACATAGCCATCCCAAATGATGGTAACATTAGGAAAAAGGAACATGAGAAACTTGAGAAATATCAAGGGCTCAGAGAAGAGCTGGAGAAGACCTGGAGAGTTAAGACTTCAGTGGTACCTGTGGTCATTGGAGCACTAGGGGCAGTAACCCCCAAACTGGAGGAGTGGCTGAAACAGATCCCAGGAAAAACATCTGACATCTCAGTCCAGAAAAGTGCAGTACTAGGAACAGCAAAGATACTGCGTAGAACCCTCAAGCTCCCAGGCCTCTGATAGAGGACCCGAGCTTGAAGGGAAAAGAGACCACCCACGGAGGGTGAGGAAAAGTTTATATATATATATATACTTTCAAAGTCAAAGTCAGCTTTATTGTCAATTTCTCCACATGCCAAAGACACACAAAGAAACCGAAATTTCGTTCCCCCCTATCCCACGGTGACAAGACATGGCTCACAACAGACAAACAAGTAAACAAGTATAACAAAAGCGTGCTGAATAAATAATGAATAAATAACACAACAATAAATAAATAAATAAGAGAAGCAGAAAAAAACTGAAGTCTTAACTCTCCAGGTCTTCTCCAGCTCTTCTCTGAGCCCTTGATATTTCTCAAGTTTCTCATGTTCCTTTTTCCTAATGTTACCATCATTTGGGATGGCTATGTCAACCACAACGGCTTTCCTCTGCTCTTTGTCCACCACCACAATGTCCGGTTGGTTCGCCATTACCATTCTGTCTGTCTGGATCTGGAAGTCCCAGAGGATCTTGGCTTGGTCATTCTCTACCACCTTTGGAGGTGTTTCCCACTTGGATCTTGGGACTTCCAGTCCATTCTCTGCACAGATGTTCCTGTACACTATTCCAGCTACTTGGTTATGGTGCTCCATGTATGCTTTACCTGCCAGCATCTTACACCCTGCAGTTATGTGTTGGATTGTCTCAGGACCTTCTTTGCACAATCTACACCTGGGGTCTTGTCTGGTGTGGTAGATTTGGGCCTCTATTGCTCTGGTGCTCAAGGCCTGTTCTTGTGCAGCCAGGATCAGTGCCTCTGTGCTGTCCTTCAGACCAGCTCTTTCTAGCCATTGGTAGGATTTCTGGATATCAGCCACTTCAGCTGTTTCGGTGGTACATCCCATGTAGGGGCTTGTCCTCCCATGATGGTCCCTCCAGCACCTCATCTTCCTTTGATGCCCATTGTCTGAGACATTCACTGAGCACGTGATCCGTTGGGGCCTTATCCCTGATGTACTTATGGATCTTGGATGTTTCATCTTGGATAGTGGCGCTCAGGCTCGCTAGTCCTCGGCCTCCTTCTTTACGGCTAGTGTACAGTCTCAGGGTGCTGGACTTGGGATGGAACCCTCCATGCATGGTTAGGAGCTTCCGTGTCTTGATAGCTGTGGTCTGTATATCTTCCTTCGGCCACCGTATGCTTCCTGCAGGGTATCTGATTACTGGTAGGGAGTAGCTGTTAATGGCTAGGGACTTGTTCTTGCCGTTGAGCTGACTTCTTAGGACTTGCCTTACTCGATGGAGGTATTTGGCTGTGGCTGCTTTCCTTGTTTCCTCGTCAAGGTTGCCATTTGCCTGTGGAATTCCAAGGTATTTGTAGCTGTCCTCAATGTCTGCTATTGTTCCTTCTGGGAGTGAGACGCCCTCTGTGTGGATTACCTTTCCTCTTTTAGTCACCATGCGGCCACATTTCTCAAGTCCGAATGACATTCCGATGTCAGAGCTGTAGATCCTGGTAGTGTGGATCAGGGAGTCAATGTCCCGCTCGTTCTTAGCGTACAGCTTTATGTCATCCATGTAGAGGAGGTCGCTGATGGTGACCCCATTCCTGAGTTGGTATCCATAGCCCGTCTTGTTGATTATTTGGCTGAGAGGGTTCAGTCCTATACAGAACAGCATTGGGGACAGAGCGTCTCCTTGGTATATACCACATTTGATGGTCACGTGTGCAAGTGGCTTGCCATTGGCTTCAAGTGTGGTTTTCCACTGTTTCATCGAGTTGGCGATGAAGGTTCTCAGAGTCCCATTGATGTTGTACAGCCTCAAGCATTCAGTGATCCAAGTATGTGGCATTGAGTCATATGCTTTCTTGTAATCAATCCAGGCAGCGCTCAGGTTGGTGCGTCTGGTTCTGCAGTCTTGGGTGACTGTTCTATCCACCAGGAGTTGATGTTTTGCTCCTCTGGTCTTTTTACCAATCCCTTTCTGAGCAATGCTCATGTATTGATCCATGTGCCCGCTGATTTTATCTGATATTATGCCTGACATCAGCTTCCGTGTTGTGGAGAGGCAGGTGATTGGCCGGTAGTTGGATGGGACTGTACCCTTTGAAGGATCCTTCTGGATCAGGATCGTATGCCCTTGGGTTAGCCATTCAGGGTGAGTCCCATCCCTTAGCAGCTGGTTCATTTGTGCTGCCAGGCGCTCATGGAGAGTTGTAAGTTTCTTGAGCCAGTAGCTGTGGATCATGTCAGGGCCTGGTGCTGTCCAGTTTTTCACTCCTGAGACTCTTCTCTGGATGTCTGCCACTGTGATGGTTACTGGGTTCTGTTCAGGGAGCTTGCTGTGGTCCTTTCTCAGAGCCACCAGCCACTGTGCATCCTTCTTATGTGATACCTCCCGCTCCCATATATCCTTCCAGTACTGTTCAGTTTCCAGCCTTGGTGGGTCTGCCACTGAGCGTACAGTTTCGCTGGTTGTGTTGTGAACAACCTGTTTATTCATCTGGCTTCATTCTCTCTTGTGTACCTCTTTCGGCGGCTGGCCAAGGCTTGGAGTCTTTGTTTGGCAGTTTCAAGTGCTTCAGGTATGGGCATCTGGCTGTATTTCTTGGGAACTTGCTTTTTCATTGCACCTTTCTGGGCCTCTGTCATTTGGCTCACTTCTCTCCGTGCTATCTTGATTTTGGCCTCCAGCCTTCTCTTCCATGGTGGGCACTGTTGTGGTCGCATATGGTCATTCTTCTTGTAGCCAAGCATTTCTAGGATCACTGCTGCTGAGGTGTATATCAGCTCATTGGTTTCAGTGATGGTAGCCGTAGGAATTGTTGTCAGTGCTGCATTCACATCTTCTAGGAGACTTTCTGAGGGTACTTCACTTAGCCTCTGCAGTGTGTATCTAGGTTCCCGAGCATTCATTCTCACCGTGATCTTGTTCTTCAGGTCAGTTGCTGCCTCATTCAGCTTGATTGTGCTTATTGGGGTTTCGTACCCAACCTCTGGACTTGTACATGGATTTAACTCGTCTCTGACCTGGTGCTCTGGTTGACCTTCGCTATGGCATTTGTGTTGTATCTCATCAATCTTGAGCTGTGATAGCAGGTGCCGTTTATGGATATTGGAACATTGAACTACTAGTTGCTTGGCCGATAGTGTTGACTGTGGGTATCGAAGTTGCCATTGTTCCCGCATTCTCCGCATGTAACCCCTCTCGCTCGGGTTGCTGGAGTAGTAGCATTCCAACAGATCCTTATTCTCGCATCTCGCCCATTTGTGTCTTGTTCCAGTAGCCCATTGCAGTAGCCCATTTCGGTAGTGTATGTATGTATATATATATCTATATATCTATATCTATATATCTATATCTATATATCTATATATCTATATATCTATATCTATCTATCTATCTATCTATATCTATATCTATATCTATATCTATATCTATATCTATATCTATATATATATATATATATATATATATATATATATATATAGATATAGATATAGATATTTTTTTTGCATCAAACTTTAATTAACAAACGGTAATGGAGTGGCCAGCGCAGTCACCAGATCTGAACCCCATTGAGCTGTTGTGTGAGCAGCTTGACCGTATGGTACGCAAGAAGTGCCCATCCAACCAATCCAACTTGTGGGAGCTGCTTCTGGAAGCGTGGGGTGCAATTTCTCCAGATTATCTCAACAAATTAGAATGCCAAAGGGAGGATTCTTTGACGAAAGCAAAGTTTAATGTAAAAAAAAATCTTATTTCAAATACAAATCATTATTTCTAACCTTGTCAATGTCTTGACTCTATTTTCTATTCATTTCACAACGTTTGGTGGTGAATAAGTGTGACTTTTCATGGAAAACACAAAATTGTTTGGGTGACCCCAAACTTTTGAACGGTAGTGTATATATAATGAAAATATATATTTTATAACAATATTAAAGCTTTTTAAAATCTATTAGACGTCTATTAGACGTCTATATGTGAAAGTTTTTTTTTTTTTTTAGACGTATTGAGTAGACATTCGAATGATGGCTAATAGCTATTAGCGCAATTAGCGCTAATCGCGGCAATAGCTAGTGATCATTTGAACATATAGACGTCTATTCAACATTGAGGTTCTCTTCAATACATTTAACCTCTGATCCTTACCTGTGTGTAGTTCCAGGATGTTGTGAAAATGCATTTCATTAGAGATGGTCCAGGGTGTGAAAATTTACATTTTTTAATACAGAAATAGGTTTCAGTAACAGCCATACTTATGTTACTATACACCTTTTGATGTTAAAATGAACCAAAACGATAAGTCAAAGTCAAAGTCAAAGTCAGCTTTATTGTCAATTTCTCCACATGCCAAAGACACACAAAGAAACCGAAATTTCGTTCCCCCCTATCCCACGGTGACAAGACATGGCTCACAACAGACAAACAAGTAAACAAGTATAACAAAAGTGTGCTGAATAAATAATGAATACATAACACAACAATAAATAAATAAATAAGAGGAGCAGAAAAAAAGGAGCAAGTACGGCAGACATTCCCGAAAATAGCGCTACAGTGCCGCACGCTACGCAGAAGGGGGTAGCGAGTTCAGGGCCCTAACAGCCTGGAGAAAGAAGCTGTTGGTGAGTCTGGTGGTGCGGGAGCGCAGGCTCCCGTACCTCTTCCCAGAGGGCAGAAGGTCAAACAAAGAGTGAGCCGGGTGACTCACATCTCTGGCAATCGAGGTTGCCTTGCGGGCAAGATGGGAGGTGTAAATGTCCTTCAGGGAGGGGAGCGAAGCACCAATAATCTTACCAGCCGTATTCACTATGCGCTGCAGGGCCTTCAAGTTCTGTTCAGTGCAGTTACCACCCCAGACAGCGATGCAACTGGTGAGGACGCCCTCAATGGTGCCACGGTAGAATGTAGACAGGACTGCCTGAGGAGCACATGCACGCCTGAGCCAGTGACGAGGTGTTTGCGGACCAGGAGAGGTCCTCACTGATGTGCACCCCCAGGAACTTGGTGCAGCTCACCCTCTCCACCACAGCACCGTCGATGATCAGCGGCAGGTGTGTTGTGTGCCCCTTCCGGAAGTCAACAATGATTTCCTTGGTCTTATTGACGTTCAGCAGGAGGTTGTTGTCCCTGCACCACGTGGTCAGAAGGTCAACTTCCGACCTGTACCGAGTCTCGTCGCCCTTCGTGATGAGACCCACCAGAGTCGTGTCGTCAGCAAACTTCACTATGCGGTTGTCGCTGTAGGTCGCAGTGCAGTCATGCGTCAGCAGGGTGAAGAGCAATGGACTGAGCACGCAGCCCTGGGGGGCCCCCGTGCTCACCGTGATGCTGGCGGAGATTTAGTCGCCAACACGCACCACCTGAGGCCTCTGACAGAGGAAGTCCAGTAGCCAGTTGCAGAGGGAGGTACTGAGGCCCAGCTCGTCGAGTTTGCAGATGAGTCACTGCGGCACAATGGTGTTGAAGGCAGAGCTGAAGTCCACAAACAGCAACCTCACATATGAGTCCTTTCTCTCCAGGTGGGTGAGGGCCGAGTGGAGGGCAGAGCAGATGGCATCCTCAGAGGACCGCTTGGCACGATACGCAAACTGGAAAGGGTCAATGGTGGGGGGGGGAACGGACTTGATGTGCTCCATGACCAGCCGCTCAAAGCACTTCATGATGATGGGCGTCAGTGCCACAGGGCGGCAGTCATTGAAGCAGGACGGTGCAGGTTTCTTCGGCACAGGAACGATGGTGGCAGCCTTGAAACACGAGGGGACGATGGCCTGCTGCAGGGAAACGTTAAAGATGTCCGTGAAGACACCCGACAGCTCCCCAGCGCAGTCCTTCAGCGCTCGACCCGGGATGTTGTCAGGGCCCGCCGCCTTACGGGTGTCAATAGCGGCAAGCGCCCTCCTCACACCGTCGGCAGAGAGGCGCAGGGGCTGCTCGTGTGGGGGGGAGTGGTCTTCAGCGGGCAAGTGCTGTTCTGGGCGTCGAAGCGAGCAAAGAAGCGGTTCAGATCGTTCAGCAGACGGACGTCGCCCTCACAGCTCCTCGGCGCGGGCTTGTAGTCCGTGATGGTCTGAATGCCCCGCCAAAGGCTACGTGCGTCCTTGCTGTCCTTGAAGTGGGTTTTTAATTGAACCTAAATTTAAAAAAAAAAAATCAAACATTATCCAACCATCACAATGTGCAGTTTTTTTAAATCCTATGTTTAAAAATGTAAAAATATAGATACAGTATTAAAAAATGGGGGCCATTTAATAGAACAAATCTACTACGTTACAATATATACATATTTTATGTAGGACATATAAAACAAAACAACCGGCTTGGCGAAAAACAACAATATAAATATCACTCTTGTGGGCTTTTGATAGCCCCCTTTTCTACTCAGCGCTGGAGCCTGTTTTAATTTTAAAGCCATTGTGGTCCTTGTTTCATCATCTGTGCGTGTCGCCAACAGCTTCTACAAAGATGAACTTGATGGATCGGGCACCACCCATTGTAGACCTTGGGATTACTCTGTAAAAGAAATATGAATATGGGGAAAAAAAAACACGACTACCTGTAAAATAGTTTTTCCTTGATGCATCCTCCTGTCAGTCGCACATTTCGAACATGAAGCAATCACACAGAACGAGCAGACAGGTTTTTTCTTTTTTTCTTTACCAGTGCTATCAGAGCAGTCTTCCTGAGGGCCCTCTACACGGGCATGCATATTGAACGTTGTCATTGTCATTTGTGTAGAGTCTACAACAGAAAATAAATGTCAACATTGAGCGCAGCCACCACATCGTAAGACTTCACTGTTGTCTTTTTTAAATCTACAGTACAGATGTCAAACTAATCATACCTGTCCATGGTCTTGGAAACATGAACGTCTTCAAATCAGCGGCGTCCTGACACAAGACTGGTTTGCAATCTGTATACAAGGAATTATGAACAGTGTCTCAGAAGAGTGGAATTAAGAGTAGACAAACTTGAATTGAGGACTTTTTTTTCTTGTAAATCAAGCAAAAAAGTAACTGAAAAGTCAATAACTTTGACAGTACAGCAATTAAACCAAACAGAACCCTACAGGTTCCATTTGTAAGCTATCAAGAGTGAGGGGGGGACATCCAAAATTTTGACTAACCAATTATTAATCATTCTGCCATTCAGTCTTGCATCCTGTTTGTCATTTATTTCCTTGGACATTGTTAGAGTGGTGCTCACTCTAACTTATTTGCAAGAACCACACGGGAGACAGTATGCCTTTTGAACACTTGCAAGTGGAGAAATTGTTCATCACTGTGCATACAGCGATGTTCAAACAAAGTCTGACTTAGGCCTCTTGCAAGAGCATATTTATTGAGAGAAACAGGGTGGGGTGAGAGTGGACAGGATGGGGGTGAGCCCCTGGCCTCTGGTCAAATCATAGCAGGGGGTGTTTTACAATGTTGTGTAAACAGAACAACTTTGATTGCTTCCTCTGCAGCTGGTCAATCAGTTCAAGGGATCTTAGCACTTTGTTTTACAACTTTGTTAAGACAGGACACGTTTGATCAATTATTACAGGTTACGTCAGCATAGGATCAAACTAATCTATCAACCCTAACATATCCCTCCTGTTTATCATATGATTATGTCACCCCAATCAACAAACACAAGCAAGAAAATATAATGAAGAAAGAAGAACAGTAAAAAAATAAATAAATAAAAACACAGAAACAGTACATCATTGTATCCATCACTTGCGAGGCATTTTCAATGGTCAAATCATCAATTTTCTGCAAATCATGCTCGGCTATACAGCATTTACGCAATCAATGTTTCGCAGCACATTATAGTTATCACATCCGACATGCTTGAGAAGTTATATTTGCACCTGTGCTACGCTAGAAGACACAACCGTCGTCACAGCAGATTTCAAACATGGGAAAACACAGGTTGTAAACAAGCACAACAATACCAGCACAAGCATAGGAATCACAAGTTTCAACAGCAATTGCCACCAGGTGGCAGAGAATAGCCATGAAAGGAAATCCCATTGATGTGGGATTTTATCCTCCGACATGACCTGCTGTAAATTCCTCAGTGAGTTCATGGCATCCTTGATGTGCGTGTCGTTATCTCCTGGAATGTATGTGCAACAGGAAGTCCCAATAATGTGGCACACACCACCTTGTGCTGCAGTCATCAAGTCCAGAACCATCCTGTTTTGCAAGACCATCAGCCTAATAGCCTGAATCTCTCTATTTTGTCCATCATTGACTTGCAGCGAGAGATTCACAAAGGATTGAAAACGATAGTTCGGTGTCTCGATGAAGAGTGATTGTTTTCCAACTCCGATCCAAGGAAAAAGTGCATGAACGACTTTGTCTCCGACGGACCACACTTTATGGTTATCAGGGACATTCGTACCCCAGACGGGATCATGTGGTTCAAAGGTCACAACAGCCCTGCGTCGACGTCCAGAAGAGATGTGTGCTGTCGTCCTGTAGGTGTGGTCGGTCACCCACACTGGTGCACACACTCCTGTCCAGTTGGCGGGCAGCATCTGATAAACCTAGTGACCACAAAGCCACCAGCCATTCTGTATGAAGTATGTTCCGTTTAATGGTGCAGCCATGTTGGTTGGAGAGCCCTCACCACTTGAAATGGCTCTCTTATCCTGGCACTCAGCGGTGATGTCCAAAGCTCCCATCCAGTTTCCTCCTGGAGAGCAGTCATTAATGCATTTGTGGGTTTCATTTTCATGGATGAAACACGTGTAGTCCATTCCAGGTAGCTTTATTGTTTAAGCCAATTTTGGCATCTTTCGTCCTTCAACAGTCACATTGAGAATAATCCAAAAGAGTTCGATTACAGGTTCTTTTCTGTGAGTCCAGGGCGGCAGGGGTAGCATCACTGACTGTGACAGCACGGTGTTGAAATCCAACTCCTCTCATAGAGGCCATGCATTTAACTTCAGTGACAGTCAATGGTCTGGCCTCCAGGTGAACTTGCGTGGAGGAAGGGGGGCGTTTGAAACACACATATCATCCCTCCTGTGTGTGGGATCTTGCAGTGAACTTTACATACTGATACCAAGTGTTGGTTTTGTATGGGTTTCCGAGGTCCCATGACCAGTCCTCAAAGTTCTCATCATGTGACCATATTTTTCCTCAGTCGACATTGTCAATCGGTCTATTCAGATGAGTCAATAGACTATAGCACGCTTCAACCACAATGCAGCAGAGGATCCACCTGGCATGTGGCAACATTTAGGTGACTAATAACACTCAGGACGTGTGAAAATGACAAATATTCTCAAACATCCCCTGATCTTAAACTCCCAGGAGAGCAAGGAAAAACTCAAAACTCCAACTAGGGGAAATGAGAAACCTTGAGAAGAGACCACAGATGGGAGGGTCCTTTTTCCAGAATGACCAGGCTGCAATGGATGCAGAGAGGACACATGGTACAAACAGTGTAGACAACTCAAAAAAGGTGCGGAGAGCAGGATGTTATTGCACCGCAATGACTCTGAGACTCTAAGAGTGGTGTGAGTTCATCAGAGAAACAGCCTGGGGGAAGAAGCTGTCTCTGTGTCTGCTGGTTTTGGTGTACAGAGCTCTATAACGCCGTCCGGAGGGGAGTAGTTCAAACAGGCTGCAACCTTGGTGAGAAGGGTCTGTAGAGATGTTACTTGCACATTTCCTGGTCCTGGACAGATACAAGTCTTGGATAGATGGGAGGTTGATTCCAATTATCTTTTCTGCAGTCCTGATTGTCCGTTGCAGTCTGTGCTTGTCTTGTTTGGAGGCCGATCCAAACCAGGCAGTGATGGAAGTGCATAGGACAGACTGAATGATGGCAGTGTAGAAGGTCTTCAGCAGCTCCCGCGGCAGGTTGAACTTCTTGAGCTGTCTCAGGAACTACAGCCTCTGCTGGGCCTTCTACCGGACAGAGTCTATGTGGCCGGTCCATTTCAGGTCCCGAGAGATTGTGGTTCCCTGGAACTTGAAGGTGTCTGTGGAGAGAATAGTATTACTGCGGATAGTGAGGGGTGAAAGTGGTGAAGGGTCTTGCCTGAAGTCCACTGTCATCTCCACGGTCTTGAGCGGGTTCAGCTCCAGGTGGTTTTGGCTGCACCAGTGGACCAGCCGCTCCACTTCCTGTCTGTATGTAGTCTCATCACCGTCTTGGATCAGTCCAATGAGAGTGGTGTCATCTGCATGCTTCAGGAGCTTCACAGGAGAGTCACCTGAGGAGACATCGTTGGTGTAGAGAGAGAAGAGCAGTGGGGAGAGGACGCACCCCTGAGGGGCCCCAGTATTGGTGGTCCGGGTGTCAGATGTGATGCTCCCCAGCCTCACAAACTGTCTCCTGTTGGTCAGGAAGCTGGTGATCCACTGACAGGTGGAGGCAGGCACCGTGAGCTGGATGAGCTTCTGTTGGAGGATGTCAGGAGCGATGGTGTTGAATGCTGAGCTGAAGTCCACAAACAGGATCCTGGCGTACGTTCCTGGAGTATCCAGGTGGTGCAGGATGTAGTGCAGTCCTATGTTGACCGCATCATCCACCGACCTGTTTGCCCGGTAGGCAAACTGGAGGGGGTCGAGCAGGGGGCCCGTGGTTCAGGTGGTTCAGCACTAACCTCTCGAAAGATTTCATGACCACAGATGTCAGAGCGACAGGTCTATAGTCATTCAAATTGTATTGCCCTTTTGAACTGGGCAAATAGGAGTGTTTGCGAGAAGAGTTTGAGCACTTCCTAATAATTCCTCCTGACCAAAGACCATTTATGACAGGGGCTATCCCATTTATTGCCTCCTGTTTTAAAGGATATTCTCTGATCTTGGTTACTGGAGGAATGGACCGTAAATCCTGTAGGAGATGGTTCCTTTTCTTATCAGTCAGACAAATGTTGATTAGCCAGGGAAGTGCATAAGTGTGTGCCCTTCTAAACAGCTACACCACACCCTCAAAGCTTCTTTAGTCACTTTTCAATCATCTTCTGATTGCTTACAGCAAAAGCTTGAGAAAATTTTAACTTAATGGTATGACGCCAACTGTACTAGAGAATCTATATGCTGTAAAGTGTTGTAGTATTACTATCTTTCACTATCTGTCCTAGTCCCTCCCTCCTTCTGAGGCTGGCGACGCCCATGCCTCACACCTTGACAAACGTTTTGGGAGGATGTGTTCTTTACGACATATGATTCTATCATCATTTAATTTGACTTTCTTTCCGAAACGCTTCTCAGTTTCCCAGTTCACACGTCTTCTTTATGTGGGACTGGTTCTCCAGTTTTTTTTCTCTAGTTAATTATCAATCCAAAAGCAACTTTTTTTTCCTTTTTTTCCTCATAGCATTTAACTTGCTCAAAATCTCTCTTTCTTCAAAGTTGCTCTACTAATTTCCCATGGTAGTCTCCAACAACTTCAACCATTCAACCTGTATTATCCTTTCATTCAGGCAATCCTTGTTCATTTGCACCTCACACAGTCTCCAAAAACGAGTCTTTCCATCACATTGGTCTCAATTTATCCAAGGTCTCCTCACAACATTCAGTTTCAACTCACGTCCCTTTTCCTAATTGTTTCCCCTAAGGTTCCTGATAGAGCGGCTCGGTGGCGCACTGGGTAGCACATCTGCCTCAGAGTTAGGAGGGTGCAGGTTCGATTCCACCTCCGCCCCTCTCTGTGTGGAGTTTGCATGTTCTCCCCGTGTCCGCATGGGTTTTCTCCGGGCACTCCGGTTTCCTCCCACATCCCAAAAACATGCTTGGTAGGCCAATTGAGCACTCTAAATTGCCCCTAGGTGTGAGTGTGAGTGCGGATGGTTGTTCGTCTCTGTGTGCCCTGCAATTGGCTGGCAACCAGTTCAGGATGTCCCCCGCCTACTGCCCGATGACAGCTGGGATAGGCTCCAGCACGCCCGTGACCCCCGTGGGGACAGAGCGGTGCAGAAAATGGATGGATGGATGAGTTCCTGATAGAACAATCCACCACGCCAAAAAAAAACTCAACACAAAAAACTGCTGTTAAATTAATCAGAATTTTTTCTTTGTTTTTCAATTTAACTAACTCAATCTCTCGGATTTAACTCACATAAAGAAGTTTGTATAATCTTATAACACAACTAATCAATTATTCCTCTTAAATGGAGCATTGCAATGTCTTAAATTCACATTTTTTTCTTCATCTAATTCCTGAAAGCATGTTCTGTCTTTTTTTTTTCTCATGAGGGCTCGACACTAATGTGCACGAGTGTGGATCAGTTTCTGGCCGCAAACATATTTTTTTTCTTTTTCTCTCTTTTTTATTTTTCAAAATTATCTCTGTTTTGCGGTGCAAATTGGATAGACCACTGTCTAGCAAATATGTTTGCACCAAAAGTTTAGCCATTTTCATCATTTTAACACATACGCACACACATGCACACACATGCACAGCTCTCGCGCAAGGGGTGGGGGCCCGACACCAATGATTCGTCACAGGCTGGCCATTTCCTACAGTTGATCATGAAGCCAATTCCCGCCCACACACACGAGGACACCACATTCCAATTGTCTATTTATCTTTTAGAAGCAGTTTGTATTTCTTTACCACTTGATTTGCAAATTTTAACTTTAGTGTGCACACAATTTGATCCCTGGTCATTTGTCATTCTATAATCTGACAATGAATCTAAACCAAAAGTAACGTGGTTTTTTCTTTCTTTCTTTTAATGCACTCAGAATGTCTCATGCTGTATGGACATCTATTATTTTTTCTCTGTAGGAGCATGAGAGGTCAAAGGGGAGGAAGCTTGTCATGTTGAAAATTTGACTTTTCCTCTGCCTCTTCCTCCACCCTTTGATTGTTTTTGGTTTTCATGACGACACTCTCTTGACCAGTGTCCACATTTCCCACAGTTCCAACAGTTGTCTGAATCTGATGGGGGTTTTGAATTGAATGGTGGCCTGCAACCTTGTTGGCCTCCACCTCTTCCTCTGCCCCGTTGGGAACTTTGGAAGAAGACTGTTGTATCTTCATCTAGGTCATTATCATCATCATCTAGATGAAATACATCAGAACTTTTGCCTTTCTTGATCACTTTGTCATCGTCTCTGGCCCACTGCATGGTTGTTGTAACACAAGCAGTGTCCACTTCCACCAAGTGTTTCCTCACCCAGTTGCCTAATTCAGGGCAGAAACCAGTGAGGAGCGCATTTTTAAGCTGTTGCTTATAAGCTCCCTCAGCTGCATCATTGAATGGGATACCACTGTGTAACCTGAATTATTTTTCAAATCTTAATTGAATGGCGGCCTCATCACTTTTTATTTTTCTATTTTTGTCATTTGAGTTTGTTCTCTTCTCTCTTGTGAAGCTTTCAACCACACTCTAGCACATTGCAGTTCTCTCTCTTTTCTTTCCTTTCTCAATCCTTTTGTCTTCCTAGCCACACTCTCCTCCAAAACTTCTACCACTACGTTCCACATTTCAACTTTCAACCTTCTTTCTACTCTATGCTTTTTCTTCCACTTCGGCATGTATTGCATACAATTAAGAAATCTACTCGCAATTTACTTCTCATCTCCTTCAAAAGCTAGAGATTTACCGTTTTTGTTACCCATCTTAATTTGGTAGTTTTGATTTTTTCAATTTTTTTTTCATTTTTTTTTCTTTGAGGATACTCAATGCAGGTTTAAATTGACCTTTCAACAAATGTCTAGCCTGTGTTATTTGCTAGTACTGCTCTTTAGTCAATTTATCCTACCAGTCACACTCTCAACCACACAAGTTTTTTTTATCCCTGCCTACGTGACGTCCTCTTAAATAAAAGAGCTGCTTCATCTAGAGGGGGACTCTACAATACTCCCTCCTTCACTGGGAACTAAAGAGAACAGTCCTGTTACCCAGCCCTGCCAACGCGAAGTAGTACTCTTTAGAACAGTGGTTCTCAAATGGGGGTACGCGGAGGTACTCCAGTGGGTACGTGAGATTTTACAAATATATATAAAAAAGTTTGAGAACCACTGCTCCAGAAGAGCCACTTCATCCAGAGCTCTACAACTCTACAACACCCCCTCCTTCCACAAGACTTAAGATCTTCTGTCCTGCCTATTTACTTGTGCATTTTCCTGTGCACTTTTATGCGTTTCACATCACACAACTTTAGGGCTTTTACATACTTGTCCCCTGGTTTGTTGTACTTCCGGATCCCGTCAATCCACTGTTGTCAGATGAAGGCAGACATAAGATGCTGGCCCAGTGAAGAATTTTCTTTCCAGGTCTTTCTTTTCCAGGTCCTCCTAATGTACGCTGGCTTGTCGACAATGCAGCACGTCCTCCTCCGTCGGTCAGCAGTGGGTATGTTGGAATCTGAGTCACGGCACCAAAATGTAAGAGTGGTGCTCACTCGAACTTATTTGCAAGAACCACACGGGAGACAGTATGCCTTTTGAACACTTACAAGTGGAGAAATCGTTCGTCACTGTGCATACAGCGATGTTCGAACGAAGTCTGACTTAGGCCTCTTGCAAGAGCATATTTATTGGGAGAAACAGGGTGTGGGTGAGAGTGGACAGGATGGAGGTGAAGCCCTGGCCTCTGGTCAAATCATAGCAGGTGGTGTTTTACGATGTTGTGTAAACAGAACAGCTTTGATTGCTTCCTCTGCAGCTGCTCAATCAGTTCAAGGGATCTTAGCACTTTGTTTTACTACTTTGTTAAGACAGGACTCGTTTGGTTAATTATTACAGGTTACATTCCAACATAAGCATAGGATCAAACTAATCTATCAACCCTAACAGACATCATGTCAAAGGTCTTCAGATCAGTCATGGGCACCGTCCACTCTCCAGGTCACATTCTGAACGAGAGTTGAGACTCCTCAGCCCAGGGATTGCCAGAAAGGGCTCCACGATGACCTTCAGAAACTCTGAGAATAAAGAGAAATAGAAATAAAATGCTCACTTAAATTACTGCAGCTATGACCTCTTTTTAAATGACTAATGCCTACAAAAAAAAACTCTTACTTTTCCCTGTCATGGGCGTTTCACACTCACTTCCTAGCTGTTGAAGAATGAAGCAAATTTTAGCTGAAAGATTCAAATGAACCATTTCCCAATAATAAACTTTGCCCTGTTTGAAAAAAATGGTGGCATTCTGTCTGTGCCTTTGAATGTGGTGGAAATTTATTTGGCTGTTGTACATATCCAATCACGTTATTTTAAAATAGTACTGGTAAAATTGCTTGTTCTACAAGTTGTCCGAATGATGAAAATGTACAGGGGAAACCTGGGTTTTAGTTTGCACTTTGACATCCGCCATGGTTTCCGGAGTGTGAAAATCAATGTCAGAAATGCAAGTTCCATATTGAAGATTACAACATACACTTTTTGCATATGCACGACAGTAGCTAAGCATACTTAAGTATATTCAAACCACCAATAATAGATCCATTTCCAAAGATAACACAAGGAAGTTGTGATTACTTCTACAATCAAGAATAAATCAAAAATCAATCTGTACCTTGTGGAGTCCGGTCAGTTTTTAATACAGATGTTTCTCTTATCTCCAGGCTTGGAGTATGAAAAAGAGGGAAAGGGAAAAAGAAGATGTCTGATTTGACAATTCACCCATTAACCCAGGGGTGTCCAAACTTTTTGCAAGGAGGGCCAGATTTGATAAAGTGGGGGCTAATACTTTTTTCAGACATTTTTTAACTACAGAAATTTCATGCAAATACATAATGTTATGAAACAAATTTCATTGACCCAATTGTCTTTATTTTTAAATGACAAAATAACCAAATATAACCCACTCAGGCAGATGTGAACAAGGTTAAAAACACAAATTCTGCCTTTCATTCATATCTGAAGAGTCAGATAATATTGAACAAACTGTATGAAATAATTGAATTTACAAGAGTTTAAAATTATTTTTGCCTCATGAACATTTTAAACAGGAGTTATAAGTAATGCAAAGTTGTCTGTTATTATTAAAACTTAAAACAAGTGATGCGTCTTTATCAGCTGATCAAAAGAAATGACTGATAAAGACGCGTCACTATCACATCTGTGACACTCTGATGAAGGCGGAAGAAACCGCCGAAACATGTCAGGTAATGAACCTAAAACAATTTGTTTGATATAAAAGAAACCAGTGAAGTGATTAAAACAAGTGAATTTTGCTCTTGTCATTTACAATATTTTTCAGAAAGTGATAGTTTGTGTCACGTCTACAGGTTCATAACTTCAACAGTATTTACATGGCCACTTCGTAATATTTAATATTAAGCAATTTTTACTTTTGATTTACTTTTGACTCACAGCCCCACGTGATGAATCGCTGTTGTGATGCCAGTTCAGCTTGGAGCTGCTTCACTTTATCAGCCCGGTCACTCCCTAGCTTGTCGTATGTGTTAGCATGTTTAGTCTGATGGTGTCTCTTTGGGTTGAAATCCTTAAACAAGGCAACATTCTCTTTACGAATTAGACAAACACAATGGCCTTGCTTTTCAGTGAAGAAGTATTGTAATTCCCATTTCTCTTGAAAGCGACGGCCCTCAATGTCAACTTTCCTCGTTTTCTTTGCAGTCGCCATGGCAGAAATGAGCGGAGAGGGATGGTGCTCCCACCTTTTGGTAATAGGAGGAATTACAGTTTCAAGTTTCATGATTATTTTTTTTTTTATTCAATTTGACAGTGCAGGCGGGCCATGAATAATACATTATAAGACCGAAGCCGTGGGCCGTATGAAATATGACCGGGGGCCGGATTTGGCCCGCAGGCCGGACTTTGGACATGCCTGCATTAACCGCTGTCAATAACATGACAACACAATTTTAACTTTCAAAGTGATTTGCCTTAGAGTTCCAAGGCCTGTTGAGCGCAAAACAAAGTTAGGTGCACATTTTAATGACATCAGAATATAAACACCTACTTTTTCACTGCCACTCCTTGAGCTAAATCTGGAGTCACAAATCACTACATGGGTAAAAAGGGGAAATTACATCTTTGCCATGCCATCATCTCTAAGCTCATCCGGAGTGAATGGTTTGTAACTTTTTTGTACCCTGCGTAATAATTATTACGTACCTAAATGCAGCCCTACTTTGTCTTAAAGAAAAGTAAGTTGGTTTGTTGTTTTTCGGAAGCAACGTCGACTTACGCAACTTGAAGAACAAGACCCTCTCGGCGCTTCTTCCTCGTTTTTATTACCAAACGAACCGTTACCGGAAATAAAAGCGATTACTTTTAACCCAAAACTGGAGTTTCTGCCCCCTATTGGGGGGAAGTAAAACATGTCCCCAACCGCCCTTCGTGCAAGTTGATATTTTATTTTACTTATTTTATTTTGCTCCACTTGATGAGCTATTTCTTGCGCGTACACTATCTAATGTATTTAGTTCAATCCCCCACATGGTCAGACAACCTGTAAGTAGACATATGGTTAAAATTAATAATAGTTGTGTAATTGCGTAATAATTCTGTACTTTATTTATATAATAAATAGTTCAGAGATTTATATTTTAATTATGTCGTCTATTTTAGGTTATTCCATAGCCCTAATATCAGGTTACAGAAATAACCACACTTCACACGGATAAATGGTTGTTTAAAACAAAGCATCACAACTTCTGTACATTATTTATACAATTTACAGAATAGTTTTGGGATTAATATTTTATATTTCATGGATTTAATTTTGTCATATATTTTAGGTTATTCCATAGCCCCAATGACACTTTACACGGATCAATGGTTGTTCAAAACACGTTTGTTTTGGGTTTAATATGATCATATTTGATGGATTTAAATTTGTCATCTATTTTAGATTATTCCAAAGACCTAAAATCAGGTCACAGAAATAACCAAACTTCACACGGATCAATGGTTGTTTAAAACAAAGCAACATGACTTCTGTACATTATTTATACAACTTACAGAATGGTTTTGGGTTTAATATTTCATATTTGATTATTTATTTTTGTCGTCTATTTTAGGTCTGTGTGTAGACTCATATATAGACGTCTAAATTAGGTCTACAGATAGACCTAATATAGACGTCTATTTTAGGTCTATATATAGACGTAATCAAGACGTCTTTAAAATAACCTAAAACAACCTAATTTAGACATCTAATTTAGGTCTATATATAGCCGTAATTTAGACGTCTATAAAATAACCGAAAATAACCCAATTTAGACGTCTATTGTAGGTCTATATATAGACGCAATTTAGACGTCTATAAAATAACCCAAAATAGACGTCTATATCAGGTCACAGAAATAACCAATTCACATGTACGGATCAATATGCTTGTTAAACACATATCCCAAAAACTTCTGTACATTATTTATTGTCACGACTCGCCCCTGGTCAGTCCATTATGTGTAGGTTGTCATTATTTCTGTCAGTGTCTGTGTGCTCGCCCCTCCCTTCCTGTGTCTACTCTCAATCTATGTACTAATCACAGTCACCTGCCTCTCATTGCCTGTCGCGTAAATAAATCCTGTCTGCGTGTCACACCCTTGTCGGATTATTTCTTGTCTCATGTTCTGTTGTCGCTAGTTTCTTGTGTCTTCTTGTCCCATGTCTCGGTTAGTTGGTTTTTTGTTTGCCAGCCCTGTCAGTCAGTCCCGTTGATATTTGTTAGGCCATTAAGTTATGTTAGTTTGCCGGTTCTGTTGGCCTGTTCCCTTTATCCTCCCTTCCAACTACCTGTTCCCTTCAATAAACCCTGGTCCAAGCTGCATTTGGTCGCCCTGCTCCTTCCGATCCATGACATTTATACAACTTACAGCTGGTTCAGACTTTAAAATTATAAAATATGATCATATTTAATGTTTTTAATTTAGACGTCTATTTTATGTCTATACTGAAACCAATTAATAACGTCTAAATTAGGTCTATACGAGACCAGACGTCTAATAGACGTCTATGGCTGACAGGGATACGTATATACATATACAGTAATCCCTTGTTTCTTGCAGATAATTGGTTCCAAGACCACCTGCGATAGGTAAAAATCCGCGATTTACAGAAGATATATTGTTAAATATCCACAAAAGTCTTTCATGAACTTTATTGTAATTTTATACACTTTATTGTACATTGTGCTGTATTGTTTTGTACTTTTAAACTTGTTTTGTATTTTTAAACACTTTTGTAAACATTTTAAAGTCAAATTGACTTTCAGAAACATTCTTATTTATTTAAATAAATAAGAAAATAAAGAAAATGAATAAGCGTAAATATATTGTCGCAATATCCACACAAGACTATTATGAACCTTTATTTTAGTTTCAAATATTTTTTTGTTTTTTAAACACTTTTTTTGTATTTTTAATCATTTGAGTTACCTCAGCTTATCACAATTGTTGGAGCTTGTGCGCAGCGGTAAGTCAAATGTTGCAGGTATCGACTGAGTATGTTGCTGTGATCGTGTGCGTCTTTGACACAAAGTGAGTACTGTATATACATTTTATTGTTAATACTGTCCACTGTTGTGCCGTTTGTCCGATCGCGGTTTGCTTCGTGTGTGTGCCATTTGATTGACAGCTTCGGCGCGCTCCTTTAAGTTTGCCTCGCATCGTACGAGTAGCCATTACACAGTGGCACGGCGACTGGCGGTTGCCAGCAAATGTATTTTGTTGTCTCGATGACTTATGTTTGGTGTGTTCCAGAGAGTATTTCATCTATGGTTATTTAGTATGGCGGAACCGTTACGTGCAGTTAGTTATGTAATGTGTGCCATCTACGAGTGTTGTGTGACGTCAGAAGTTGAGCGTTGACGTGCTGTATTTCTGTCTGTTGCAGAACCACACACACACACACACACACACACACACACACACACACACACACACACACACACACCCCACACACCACACACACCATTCACACGCTTCACACAATACCCTTTTGCCATTTTGCCTGTATGCCCCTATGAGCCACAGTGCCTCTTACTTTTTTGCCAATACAGTCAAACCTTGGTTTTCGACCACAATCCGTTCCAGAAGGCGGTTCGAGAAGTGAATCGGTCGAATTCCAAATCTATTTTTTCCATTACAAATAATGGAAAAAATTTAATCCGTTCCAAGACAAAAAAAAAACCCCGCCTTTTTTAAACATTCATTTGCGCATTTTTGTCCGATCACGCAACTACAGCGCACCGCCGACCGCGCAACCGTAGTGCGCTGCCGACCGCCGCGCCGCGCTGGTTGCATTATTGTGACAGAGCTGTCGCTGAAATTTAGAAAATATTTTTAAAGTCCTGATGTACTTTCCAAAATTTAAGTGGACCTCAGTGCGCAGGGAGCTAAATTTGGTCCGATCGCGCAACTGCAGCGCGCCAGGCGCTCACTGTCGCATTGCTTTAAAAGCGTCTTTGTGTTTTAGGACGGCTTTACTGCTCCCACTTGCTTTCTTTGGAGGCATGATTAGGGGTTAATGCAATCCTCAAAGTAACAAAAATACAATAACGAACGGAGTCAGTCGCCATCTGGGCCGCACGGTCGGGTTTTCTCGGGTCCTTTCGGCTCATCTCGCGAGGTTCGACCTCCGAATTTTGTTCGACAACCGAAGCAAAAAAATCTTGAATTTTTCGTTCGAATTCCGATTTGTTCGAGAACCGGGACGTTCGAAAACCGAGGTTTGACTGTAGTGTGTAAATGGGTTAATGATGTCATAGATGAGTATAGCAGGGCAACCAAATGCAGCTTGGACCAGGGTTTATTGAAGGGAAGGGAAGTGGACGAACATAGACACAGGCGGGATAGAGACTCACGACCAGCAGACAGGCAAACAGAAGTCCACTCGAACACGGAACAGAATCTGACCGTGAGCCTCCACACAAGACCGGGGGTAAACTAGACGAGCAGAACAGGAACACTAGGCACAGACACAGATGGGAGACAACAGTAGACACTGGCAGGGAGAAACACAGGGGCAGGGCTTAAAAATTAAAGACATTAATTCTGTGCATTTTGAAGGTTGTCCCTTTTTTAAGTTGAATGACATGCATTAGTTTAGTCACCCCTGCCGAATCAAATATGGCGGACACGCTCACGACCAGAAAAGTACTCGATTAGGACTGCAGCTGTCAAATAGTTAGGTATTTGGATATTCTCCTGAAATTTTTTATCGTAGTGTGTTTGAATAACACATGTTTTTCTTGATTATATATACAGAACACAACAAACATGTTTCCACTTAATAATGACAAACTGTTTTTGACTTTAAGATAATACATTTTCATTTCGGCAGCACCTCAGACTTGCACTTCATTACACACATACGATCACGTCTCCGCTTCTCGATCGCCAAGCGGAATAGAACTGCGTGTCTGCTCGTCACTCCCGATCAGATCGTCCTGTTTGCCCGTCATATGCAGGAATCGAAGCACACAAGTGTACCCCTACACGATCAGCGGCTCCCCGACGCGAGGTGGCTTTTTGCGGCATCACTTGGAGCACACGGATTTGTCTGACTATATGACACGAATGGCCAATGGGAACATGGTGAGCTGTGTCCTTGCAGCTGATTGGCATAGCAGTTCTAACTACAATTTATCTCAGCCTTCTGCACTGTCTGTGTCGAGATATCAGACTTGCGCTTCATCACGGAAGTTTTTTTTTTTTTTTTTGTCGCGGCTTTAGTGGAAATGTTAACGAAAGTGTTTAAGTAGTTAGTTAGTAAATAAGAATGTCTCTTAGAGTCAGCTTGTTTTTAAAATGCTCACGAATGTGTTTACTAAATAGTTAGTAAATGAGAATGTTTCTTGACTTTAAAATGTTTGCAAAAGTGTTTTAAAATGCAAAAAAAGTGTTTATCAAACAATAAAGTGTTTAAAACTACAGTAAAGGTTAATAAGTCTTGTGTGGATATATTGTAACAATATACATATATACTATTTTATTTTCTTATTTATTTAGATTTCTAAAAGCCAATTTGACTTTAAAATGTTTACAAAGGTGTTTAAAAATATATATATTTTTAAAAGTACATAAAAGTTGTTAGAGATTTGCTCACTCCAACTTATTTTGCAAGAACCACACGGGAGACAAGTAAGTTCTTTTGGACACCTGCAGGTGGAGAGTCCATTCGTCGCTGTGCGTGCAGCGATGTTCGAATAGAGCTCTGAACTCTCCTTCCTGCAAGATGATATTTATTAAGAGAAACAGAGTGGGGGTTGAGAGTTGACAGGTTTGGTGAACCCCCGGCCTCTGGTAAGATCAGAGCAGGGGGTGTTTTACGATGTTGTGGGAAACAGAACAACTTTGATTGCTTCCTCTGCAGCTGGTCAATCAAGCAGAGGAAGCAACCACTTCATTTTACTGCGTTGTGAGAGCAAGACAAGATTGGTTAATCATTATAGTCTACATTCCAACATAATCCTATGATAAAGATAACCCGTAAAACCCTAACATCTCCCTCCTGTTTTATCATATGATTATGTTACCCCAAACAACAAAGACAAGTAAGAAAAACATATATATATGTATAATGAAGAAAGAAGAACAGCAAAAATAAAAACAACAAACAATGATAGCAACACCTTCCAGTGAAGATGAGGCATCACCTTAATACCCCAGATCAAACTCATTGTGTAAGCGAAAAACCTGCCGGCCAGATGTCATTAGCAGGAAAATTCTTACACGGTCCCTTTGCCTAAGGCGACCAGAATGCTAACAATAATTAAAAAAAATAAAAAGAAAAGCACAGAAACAGTAAATCATTGTATCCATCACTTGCGAAGCATTTTCGATGGTCAAATCATCAAGTTTCTGTAAAACATGCTCAACAGAACAGCATCTACGCAATCCACGTCTCATTATCATTATCACATCTGTCACGTCTAAGAAGTTGTATATGTGCTCGTGTTTTCGTCAGCTGATGATGTTCTAGTCTGTAGGTGAGGTCTGTCACACACACTGGCGCACACACTCGTGTCCAGTTGGCAGGCAGCATCGGACAACTCCTGTGACCACAAAACCACGATCCGTTCTGAACAGGCACGTGCACCCATAGGACGCAGGTGAGGCAGTGCTTCTGAAACTCTGGATGAAGTAGGTCCCGTCCGATGGTGCAGCCATGTCGGTAGTAGAGCCCTTACACCTTGAAAACGGCTCTCTCATCCTTGGATGCAACATGTGTAGTCAGCAAGACTTGGAATGGTCCCTCCCGCCGTGGCTGGCCCAGTTCCTTCTTTTGATGACCTTGGTGTAGACCCAGTCTCCTGGATTGATGGGGTTGTCGACCTGTGAGGAGGAAAGATCAGGCGGCAGTAAATTTGTCTTTGACACAGTTTGAGCGTCCTGATCATATAATCCGCCAAGGACTGCTCTTCATCTGTTGCTTGCAACTCTCGTAGTCAATTGTAGTGCCCATTTAACTGGCAAATAGGAGTGTTTGCGGGAAGAGTTTGAACACTTCCTAATGATTCCCTTTAACCAAAGACTATTTATGACGTTCCCATTCAAAAACAATGATCAATGTCAAAAATTGAACGTACCTAACTTTCTGACCATCCAACCTCCACTGTGGTACAAAAACCTTACTATTGTATTGAGTAGGTACATTGAGCAACCTAGCTTCCTCCTGACTGCCAAATGTCCTGTTCTAAAATGTATATAACTCGACCTCTACGTCTTAAGCTTGATGAGCCAAAATATCAGATCTTGCTCTTGTTTCCTACCGTTTTAGCCTATTTGTTTTATCCAAATCCGTTCAATCTCTGATTATAATGCTTTTCTCTGTAGCCCTACGTATTTTTCAAATTATTATTATTTTTTTTTTATTATTTATCAAATCTCCTCAGTTCTGTCAAACTCAGTGCACAATGAACCTCCCTTCCACTTTGAACCAAGCTCCACCAAATTTGGGAACGCCGTAGCAAGGAGTGTGATTTGGTTGTCGGACACTCCAAGTCCATATCTTTTTGCTGCACTTGAATGAGTCCATTGTTCAAATGAGTCAATTTCCATCATTGTGAGTTCCTCCGCTTTTCACTGTCTTTTCCGTCCCCGAGGATGTTGTATTTCCTCCGGAGTGTACTTGTTCTCCTCCAAGCACAACAGCAGTCTTTTCTTGTCCTTCGCCAAAGGTCAAAGGTGCTTCAGAGCCAGGCACCATTTTGTGGTTGTTCACGGCTGCAGGCGAAGTCTCGGACTGGGTTTCAGGGACTCTGACACTGAGAATGACAGGCTAGGACATCGAACTTGTAAGACTATCTCCAAATGTAGCTGCTTCCATCAATTTGCTGGTAACGTTTGTTTACCAAACTTCAAATTCTTCTAATAACAGCGGTCTCGTTTTTATATTGTAAATCCTGCAACTCATCCTATTTTTGAGCTACATTTTATCTATAGTTCCAATTTAATCGGACAGTATGTTGTCTTCAGTATCATTATTGAAAATCAACTCATCGAGGTCTGCGTTCCACATCAAGCCCTGATCTGTATGTCTTGACCTCTCACATGTTATTGTCATGCTTGCTCAAAAATGTGACTTAGAGTATGGTGCTGTGAATTCTCAATCTCCCCAATGAAATTGGATCCCACCTCGTAGTTCTTATCGTTCTCATGTTCCTGTTAGCCTGCAATTGTCCAAATCAAAAATGTTTTCTTTTAACTGTCTTTCTTTTGAACCTCTAAATCTCTTGTGTTGCTAACCTATCTACACCAGAATAAAAAAAATTACCACAGTATAACACCAAATGTATCGAAAATTCATTGTCATAAAGTGTTGTATTATTACTATCTTCCACTATCTGTCCTACTCACTCCCTCCTTTTGAGGCTTGGCAACGCCCATGCCTCACACCTTGACAAATTGTTTGGGAGAATGCGTTCTTTACCACATACAATTCCATCATCATTTAATTTGACTTTCTTTCCAAAACGCTTCTCAATTTCCCAGTTCACACATCTTCTGCATGTGTTACTGGTTCTCCAGTTGTTTTTCTCTAGTTAATTATCAATCCAAAAGCTATGTGTTTCTTTCTAACATTCAACCTGCTCAAAATCACTCTTTCATCAAAGTCGCTCTACTAATTTTCCATAGTAGTCGCCAACAACGTCAACCATTCAACCTGTAATTTCTTTTCAATCAGGCTATCATTCATCAATGTTCATTTGCATCTCACACACAGTCTCCAAAAAGGAGTCTTTCTATCACATTGGTCTCAATTCATCCAAGCTCACCACACAACATTCATATATCATTTTCAACTCAGGTTTCCTGGTAGAACAATCCACCAATTCAAAAAAAACTTAACTAAAACAAACAATTGGCAAATTAATCAGAATTTTTTCTTTGTTTTTAAATTTGAAAAACTCAATCTCTCAGATTTAGCTTGCATTTAGAATTTTGTATAATCTTATAACACAACCAATCAATTATTCCTATTAAATGTAGCATTGCAAAATCTTAAATTCACAATTTAGCTTCTTCCAATTCCTGAAAGCATGTTATGTCGTTTTTTTTTCTTCTTCTTCGAATTTCTCATGTGCGCTCGACACTTAACATGCACTAGTGTGGAGTAGTTTCTGCTCGCAAACAGATTTCTCTCTTTTCCTCTCATTTTTATCTGTGAAAATTGTTTCTGTTCCGCGGTGTAAATTGAATAGACAACAGTCCAGCAAATTTCTTTATACTAAAAGTTTAGCCAATCCTCATCAATTTAACACATACGCACACACATGCACAGCTCTCGCGTGCAGAAGGTAGGTCCCAGCACCAATGATTCGTCACAGGCTGGCCATTTCCTGTGGTCGATCATGAGCTGGTCCCTCCCATGCACACGAGGACAGCACATTCTAATTTTATTTATTTATCTTCTAGAAGCAAGTTGCATTTCTTTACCACTTGATTTGCATATTTTAACTTTAGTGTAACACAATTTGAGCTCTAGTCATTTGTAATTTGGGCATACAAACAGCATTGTCATACTTCTTGGATGGACAGGACTTCTAATAATCTAAAAAAAATTCTAATAATCTGACAATGACATGTTTTGCTGTCATATGGGCATCTATTCTTTCTTTCTCTGTATGAGCATAAGCGGTCAAAGGGGAGGAAGCTTGTCATGCTAAAAATTTGGCTCTTCCTCTGCTCCTTCCTCCACCCTTTGATTGGTATTGTTTTGCAAAACGACACTCTCGTGCTAAGTGTCCTCGTCTCCCACAGTTCCAACAGTTGTCTGAATCTGATGGGGGTTTTGATTTGAATGGTGGCTTGCGACGTTGTTGGTATCTAAATCTTCCTCTGCTCCTTTGGGAACTTTGGTAGAAGATCGTTGTATCTTCATTTAGATCATTATCACCATCTAGATGAAATACATCAGAACTTTTGCCTTTCTCAATCCCTTTATCAGCGTCTCTGGGCCACTGCATGTTTCTTTGTAAACCAAGCAGTGTCCGCTTCCACCAAGTGTTTCCTCGCCCAATTGCCTAAGTCGGGGGGAAACCAGTGAGGAGCGCAATTTTAAGATGTTGCTGATAAGCACTCTCATCTGCATCATTGAATGGGATGCCACTATGTACCCAGAATTCTTTTTCAAATCTCAATTGAATGGCGGCCTCATCACTTTTCAACTTTCTATCTTTTGTATTTTGGAGTTGTTCTCTTCTTTCTTGTGAAGCTTTCAACCACAGTGTAGCATTTCTACCACTTCAGCATGTATTGCATACAATTAAGCAATCTACTTGCCATGAACTTCTCATCTCAAAGAAGAGCAGACCAAGAGATTTACCGTTCTTATTTCCCATCTTAATTTTAGTAGTTTAAGGTTTTACAATTTTTTTCATTTTTTTTTCTTTGAGGATCCTCAATGCAGGTTTAAATTGACCTTTCAACAGATTACTAGCCTGTTTTATTGCCGTGGATCAATGCTAGAACTGCTTTTTAGTCAATTTATCCTACCAGTCACACACTCAATCACACAAGTTATCCCTGCCTACGCTAAGTCCTCCTTTTAAAAAAAAGGAGCTGCTTCATCCAGTGAGGGGACTCTACAACACCCCCCACCTTCCCTGGGAACTAAAGACAAAAGTCCTTGTCCCCAGCCCTGCCAACGCGAGGTTGTACTCCTTAGAACAGTGGTCGTCAAATAATGATTCACTGAGGTACTGAGATTTTAAAACAGTTTGAGAACCACTGCTCCAAAAGAGACACCTCATCCAGAGGGGGACTCTACAACACCCCTTCCTTCCACAAAACTTATTCCTGTGCACTTCTTCCTTTTTACGCGTTTCACAAACAACAACACAATCACACAACTTCAGGCCTTTAACTTACTTGTCCCCTGGTTCGTTGCACTGCCGGGTCCCGTCAATCCACCTCTGTCAGACGAAGGCAGACCCAAGATGCTGGCCCAGCGAAGAATTCTCTTCCCAGAACTTTCTCCTCCAGGTCCTCTTAATGGACGCTGGCTTGTCGACAATGCAGCACGTCCTCCTTCGTCAGCCAGATAGCGGGTATGAGGGATCCCGGGTTTCGGCACCAAAATGTTAGAGATTTGCTCACTCCAACTTATTTTGCAAGAACCACACGGGAGACAAGTAAGTCATTTTGGACACCTGCAGGTGGAGAGTCCATTCGTCGCTGTGCGTACAGCGATGTTCGAATAGAGCTCTGAACTCTCCTTCCTGCAAGAGGATATTTATTAAGAGAAACAGAGTGGGGGTTGAGAGTTCACAGGTTTGGTGAACCCCCGGCCTCTGGTAAGATCAGAGCAGGGGGTGTTTTACGATGTTGTGGGAAACAGAACAACTTTGATTGCTTCCTCTGCAGCTGGTCAATCAAGCAGAGGAAGCAACCACTTCATTTTACTGCGTTGTGAGAGCAAGACAAGATTGGTTAATCATTATAGTCTACATTCCAACATAATCCTATGATAAAGATAACCTGGAAAACCCTAACAAAAGTGTTTAAAAATGAAATAAAAGTTCATAAAATCCTTGTTTGGATATTGCAATGTATGTATGTTCTCGACTTCACACATTTTCACTTATCGCGGGTGGGCGTGGAACCAATTAACCGCAATAACGAGGGATTACTGTACAGCAAAATCTTAGAGCACAGCCTTACATGGTCCGAATGCCGCGCTTGACACATTGGCTATTTAAAAGACAAATATTGAGCTTGAAATAAATTAAACATGACAAAATAACATTGTTTGAACACAAAACGTACTTACCTATGGTAAAGACACAAAGTAATGGAAATAACTCCCAAAAGTGTGTATATGTGAACAAAAGGATAAGTATTGTTGACAAATACAGTAGCTCCCTTTTTACAGTTATCACATGAACTCAACTCTTCAGCGTGAACATCCATGATCTTGTGGTCTTGTTGGTGCAGCTTTCTGGACACCAACCAACGGCGAATTCCGAAGCCTTGTTTGACATCAGAGGCATAGATTCCAGGGTTGTGCTGTACCTCCAATTTGCCGAGTCGGTCATTGTCTGGATTTCTGCTACCCGCTTTCCATCAAACACCTTGTAGCTGCAGGACTAAGATTTCAACCAGTGCAGTACAGTGGTACATCGGCAGCACAGCAGATCACTTGGTGGATGGAGATGGTGAGTTCGGTCTCAAGCAGCTTGACAAGTTGTGCTCCAGTTAATGCTGCACTGAGCTCAAGATGAGGCATGGAAAGGCACTTCTTCGGGGTGACTTTGAAGCAGGATAGGATAAAGGCATTATGCCATTACAGTTCTTTTGAGTCAACTGAATCGTTAGAATCAGTTCATTCAACTGATTTCTTCACTGAGTCGTTCACCGCTCACCCCAAATGACACCAGATGAAGTGAGTTTAAAAAAAAATGCTCACTGCTCACCCTAATAATGCAGTTATTGTAATTAGTATAAGTCTATGGTTATAATTTCCATCAAAACATTGCTGCTGTAATGTCCGAATGAGAAAATAGTACAGTACGTTCCCTCACTGAGTCGTTCGCAAATAGGAAAGTCAGGGCGTTCAGTGGTTCAGTCACTGATCTGCTGGTGAATAGGGTTAGGGTTAGGGCAGCACTGATTCCATGAATGCCAATAGCTTGAATGTGTGTTCAGTAAAGTCTCTCCCCCATCTTACGCTAGACCAGAGGGTAATAATAATAATAATAATAAACTTTATTTGTATAGCACCTTTCATACAAGAAATGCAGCTCAAAGCGCTTTACAACAAAGGAAATTGTAAGCATTGAATGCTTCACATAGAGTGAGTGACAGACTGCATTTCCATTACCCGCGTGGCTGAGCTCAAATTATCTGAGAAGAGAAATTTATGCCAAATATTTATACGACTCATTTCTTCACAAATTATTCTCTAATCTTTACTCCTGTTGTATTTTCAATCTATTTTCAATTTTTATTTCCCTACACCATGACTGTGATTGGTGTTAGAAACAATGACTTCGTATTGACGTTAACAATGTTCAATACTGTAAACATTATATCTAGTACTACTAATGTCATTTAGTTGCTTTAGTAGGTGCAAGGCTACCTTACTGCAAAGTGGTCTGTGACTGTAAAATACAGATTGCTCACAGAAACTCAACTTCAAACAGGCCGTTGTATATAGTTGCTGATGGGGCACTGATCAGACTTAAAGCCAGTCAACAAAGTTGTACTGTATTTTTCAGACTATAAATTGTGTTTATTTTTTCATAATTTGGATGGGGGGGATTTATACTCAAGAGCGACTTATATGAGATTTTTTTCACAAATGTTTACTTGATCATTAACACGTTACTTACTTATTAGTATAGTTGATCACTTCACATGTTATTTTCACTTTAAACTGCATGAGGGCACATATGGCTGTGGAATAACTGGAGCCCCACTGACAATGAGTTCCATTCACTGACTTGCGAAGTTGGGAGGTTTAATGATTTGGAGTGACACAGATTATTCGATAAACTTGTTATTTATTTTATAGTTATTTCATATATAGTTTATTTAGAGTAGCAACGTGTATGTTGTTAGACTTCAGTAGTTTCCGATTTTCTAGGGAGGCCTTGAAGGCCTTGGGGGACCGAAAGAGCAATCCAGGGCGCTTGTGTGTGTTGGCTCACATGTTGAACTCTTGATTTGTGAAATAGAGAGCCGGTTACCAAACCCACGTCTTGCCTGGTACTTTAGTTACGCTACAATATAGTTATATAAGTTTTCGTTCAAATTCCGATTTGTTCGAGAACCGGGACGTTCGAAAACCGAGGTTTGACTGTAATTCAGAAAAGCAATCAAAACTGAACCACGTCTTCTCTCCTATGTTCTGACTGACACCCGGGGGCGAAAAGTGCATAACCATCCGAGCCAACCCCCTATACAGTCCTCAGGCTCCCCAACAATAGCTATAGCAGTTTGCGTTATCTTATTGCAATGTTTTTCCTTATTCAGATTTGTTTCAAGACTACTGTTAGTTTGACTTTACTTTGATGGTTAATGCAGTTGTTGCAATTTTGTTGTTTTATCACAGTAGATTGGTTTATTTACATTTCATAAGCCAGAAGCCATTCATTTACAAATGTGATTGCACTTTAGTTTACATATTTAAATGTTCCGATATTAGGATGTGATAGACAGTTTTTGCATGATTTGAATGTGGCAAAATAACATGCTCTTTGTCTCGAATATATTATTATAATCGTTTGTTTCAGATGTACTGTAATTATTTTCTGCATAAAAATTTAATTTGGTGTGCATTTTTTTTTTCACACGAGTCAAAAAGTCTAAATTCAAACTTGAGTCTTGAAAAAGAGGGGGTCATCTTATAATCAGGTTTGTCTTATATTCGGGTCAATACGGTATATACTTTTATTTTTAAACACTTGTTGTACTTTCAAATACTTTATTGTATTTAAACACATTTTTAAACATTTTAAAGTTTAAACGTTTCACGGCTCCGATCTGCTCTTGCCGTGCTGGCCGGCTGACGCACCCCCACGGTCCAGCACATGGGCATCCGCACAAGACCTTTAAAATGTTATTTTTAAACATTGTATTTTATTTTCACACTTTAAACATTTGTAAAGTGTAAACGTGTCACGGCTCCACTCTGCTCTCACTGTGCTGGCCGGTTGACGCAACCCCACAGCCCACCGCGAGGGCTTCCACAAAAGACTTTCATAATTATTTTTAAACACTTTATTGTATTTTTAACCCTCCTATCATCCTAGAGGTCAATTTGACCTCATTCGATGTTCAGCATTCAAAATATAGTAGTTGACTTATTTTCTGCTTCATATTTAATGACTTCCTAAATTGATGGGTACAACTGATCTAGCATAAATTTTTAATGATGATTTTTTTTCAATGTACTGAACACATTGCACACCTTGGTCGTCCTCTGGGGTCAGTGTCGGAGTAATATTTCATTATGATTTATTATGTGTTATTATATATTTGTGATCGCTATGGAAAGTGTGTTGAAAATAGCAAACACGAGCAGAGGAGCTGAAAACGTCTTCTCTCTTCAATATTAGTGTGTCGTTTAGGAAATAAACCTAACAGTAAGTTTGACCCCAAGCTCTTTTAGCTGTTAAGACTTCTCTGTCAGTGTGTGTGACCTAACATTCCCACAGCTGCAGGTGCAGAGTTGATACATTTAAGTTGATACATTTTATTTATTGTATAATATTATATTTTATTATTTTTTATTTATTTTATTTTTCAATTACCACGAGAACTTTGAGATTTCCCGCACCATGGGTAGGAAAGTGTGTGTGTGTGTGCGTGTGTGTGTGTGCGTGTATGTGTGTGCATGTGTGCGCGCGTGTGCGTGCATGTGAGTGTGTGTGTTTGTGGGTGTGTTTGTGGGTGCGTGTATGTGAGTGTGTGTCTGTGTCTGTGAGACTTACTGTACTCACTCACACTTGCCAAAGTAAAACTGATTTTTCACGCACTGTGGAAGGCGGGGTATTCTGCAAAGTCATTGATGGTTCTTGCAAAATCATATTTAATTCCAAAAACTGAAAGATAATGTTGTCAGTTTCCTGAATCAGCAGGGTTGACTTGGTGCTCCCAGTGTTATCAAAATGGTTCTAGGACCCACCAGATAGTAAGTAGTCAGCCATGTTGACGACTTCAAGACATCATTGGAGCTCTTCGCGACACCATCAATCAGAAATATTGTTCTTGGGATGACAAATTTAGAGGTGAAGCGAGTGTATGGGGAAAGTTGGAAAGACTTGGATGTCGTTGACTTAGAAGCCTACAATGGCTTGCTAATTTTGGTAGGGGTTTACAAATCAAAACGTGAAGTAACAGCAAGCCTTTGGAATGCTGTGACTGGAAGAACAATATTTCCAGCCACCATGTCTCTGAAGACGTTCCAAGTTTCCCGCGTCATGTGCTTTGATGACAAGCAAACAACCGTTTTAAACCCTCCCCAATACCTTTACGTGACACAAACATTTCACATTTCCTTAATAACCAATACCACACTGTTCTGTCCATGTATTGTATCTTTACAGTCAATAAAAGAACAAACACGTGATATTGTCATGTGTCCCGACCCCTGCATCGGTTGGTGTGAATGGCCGCTTCTTGCGCTGAACTCAGTCACGTCTACAGTGACACAAATTGCTCAGAGGCATGCTCCGCACGATCAGGTCTCATTGGCATTGTCCAGAATCCTGGAAGGCAGTGCTTTTTTCGTACGTGCGTGGCAGCTAGCCGCACACCCCGCGCTTGTCCACAGTGAAGCACATTGCTCAGAGGCATGCTCCACACGATCAGGGCTCATTGCCGTTGTCCCGAAACCTAGACGGCAGTGCTTTTTTTCCCTACGTGTGCGGCTATGTCACATCTCCTCGGGGCTACACGTCGCCAATACGGAACTGCCAATCAGTGCTGATTGCCACCACCTCATTACCCACTGATTAAGGTATGTTTGTAGACGCCGTTTGTCGCTGGTCAGTCCTCGCCATTTCATCTGCTTTGACACACAGACACCTGCCACCTGATTCCCATTTGCCTGATCCGCCGTGTAACGGTACGCCTGGCTGATTGTCTGCTTTGATACACACATGCCTACCACCTGATTCCCGTTTGCCTGATCCGCTGTATAACGAGATACCCCCATGATGCACGACACGAGTTCACTGACCGGCTCGTCAGTCGCCTCGTGCACCTACTCCGCTGGCGGACTAGCCTCCCTTTTCCCCTTTTTCTCTTTACACATTCCCTAAATAAACAATCAGAGCTTACTTATTTACCCCCTGTTTGGTGTCTGTATACTGGGGTAGCCTCCTTCTGCATTTGGGTGAGGGGATGAATCCTGACTGTTGTTTGTGCCCGTGCAGAAAATACCCACCTTTTTTGGAGTCCTTGGAGGGTGTGCTGTAGAGCGCTCCCCCTGAGGAGTACCACGGTCTGCAGTGGGACCTCAAGAGTCATGTGGAGCATGACAGCGAGACCTAAAAGGGTATGATTTGGAGGAATCCCCCTTTCCAATCTGAACCTGAGCAGTATTCTGTTAATGGACTTATGTGCTCATCACAGATTGTCTATAACAAACACCATGTTCTAACATATGGGTGTCATATCTGTACTTGGCATTGACACCCGCATTTTGACGATCAACATTGTGGTCATGTCAATGGATTTGAACAATGCGGGTCGTGGTCGTGGAACAGTGAACCAACTCTACAGGTTCCTTGAGGATGTTTGGAAGTTTGTCCAATCTACCATGTGTTTTGTGGACGTGGAGAAGTCAAACGACTGTGCCCCCCTACTGGTTCTGTGTGGGGAGTATGGAGTACCGAGCCCCCAGATACGAGCTGTTCCGTCTGTATGCTAGACGGAGTTTGGTTTGCATTGCCTGCGTAAGTCAGATTCAATTCCAGTGAGGGTTGGAAGGCTACCCATCCATCCATCCATCCATCCATCCATCCATCCATCCATCCATCCATCCATCCATCCATCCATCCATCCATCCATCCATCCATCCATCCATCCATCCATCCATCCATCCATCCATCCATCCATCCATCCATCCATCCATCCATCCATCCATCCATCTTCTTCCGCTTATCCGGGGTCGGGTCGCGGGGGCAGCAGCTTTAGGAGGGACTCCCAGACTTCCCACTCCCCAGCCACTTCATCCAGCTCATCCCGGGTGATCCCAAGGCGCTCCCAGGCCAGCTGAGAGACATAATCTCTCCAGGGCATCCTGGGTCGTCCCCGGGGTCTCCTACCGGTGGGACATGCCCAGAACACCTCCCCAGGGAGGCGTCCAGGAGGCATCCTGATAAGATGCCCGAACCACCTCATCTGGCTCCTCTCAATGTGGAGGAGTAGCAACTCTACTCCGAGTCTCTCCCGGATAACCAAGCTTCTCACCCTATCTCTAAGGGAGAGCCCGGACATCCTGCGGAGAAAACTCATTTTGGCCGCTTGTATCCGGGATCTCGTTCTTTCGTTCACGACCCATAGCTCGTGACCATAGGTGAGGGTAGGATCATAAATCGACCGCTAAATTGAGACCTTTGCCTTTTGGCTCAGCTCTCTCTTTACCACGATGGACCGGTACAGAGTTACTCTACTGCCGACGCTGCACCGATCCGCCTGTCGATCTCGCGCGCCATCCTCCCCTCACTCGTGAACAAGACTCCAAGACACTTGAACTCCTCCACTTGGGGCAGGATCTCATCCCCGATCCGGAGAGGGCATTCCACCCTTTTCTAGCCGAGGACCATGGACTCGGATTTGGAGGTGCTGACCCTCATCCCGACCGCTTCACACTCGGCTGTGAACTGTTCCAGTGAGAGCTGGGGATCACGGCCTGAAGAAGCCAACAGCACCACGTCATCTGCAAAAAGCAGAGACGCGATGCTGAGGTCCCCAAACCGGACCCCCTCAACACCTCGGCTGCGCCTAGAAATTCTGTCCATAAAAATTATGAACAGAATCGGTGACAAAGAGCAGCCTTGGCGGAGTCCAACCCTCACTGGGAACGAATCCGACTTACTGCCGGAAATGCGGACCAGACTCTGGCATCGGTGATAAGGGGACCGAACTGCCCTTATCAGTTGGCTTGGCATCCCGTACTCCCGAAGCACCCTCCACAGAACCTTCCGAGGGTCACAGTCGAACGCCTTCTCCAAGTCCACAAAACACATTTGACTGGTTGGGCAAACTCCCATGCACCCTCGAGGATCCTCCCGAGGGTGTAGAGCTGGTCCACTCTTCCACGCCCAGGACGAAAGCCACACTGCTCCTCCTGAATCCGAGGTTCGACCTCCCGACGGACCCACCTCTCCAGCACCCCTGAATAGACCTCACCAGCGAGGCTCAGGAGTGTGATTCCCCTGTAATTGGAACACACCCTCCGGTCCCCCTTCTTAAAGAGAGGAACCACCACCCCAGTCTGCCAATCCAGAGGCACTGTCCCCGATTTCCACGCAATGTTGTAGAGGCGTGTCAGCCATGACAGCCCCACAACATCCAGAGCCTTTAAGAACTCCGGGCGGATCTCATCCACCCCAGGGGCCTTGTCACCGAGGAGTTTTTTAACTACCTCAGTGACTTCGACCCCAGAGATTGGAGAATCCGCCTCAGAGTCTCCAGGCCCTGCTTCCTCAATGGAAGGCGTGTAGGTGGAATGGAGGAGGTCTTCGAAGTATTCTCCCCACAGACTCACGACGTCCCAAGTCGAGGTCAGCAGCACGCGATACCCACTGTAAACAGTGTTGACGTTGCACTGCTTCCCCCTCCTGAGACGCCGGACGGTGGACCAGAATTTCCTCGAAGCCGTCCGGAAGTCATTCTCCATGGCCTCGCCAAACTCCTCCCACACCCAGGTTTTTGCCTCAGCAACCGCCGAAGCCGCGTTCCGCTTAGCCATTCGGTACCTGTCAGCTGCCTCCGGAGTTTCGCAGGCCAAAACGGCCCGATAGGACTCCTTCTTCAGCTTGACGGCATCCCTTACCGCCGGTGTCCACCAGCGGGTTCGGCACCAACGACCTTACGGCCACAGCTCCGGTCGGCCGCCTCAACAATGGAGGTGCGGAACATGGTCCACTCAGACTCAATGTCCCCCGCCTCCCCCGGGACGTGGGAAAAGCTCTGCCGGAGGTGGGACTTGAAGCTCTTCCTGACAGGGAATTCTGCCAGACGTTCCCAGCAGACCCTCACAGAGCGTTTGGGTCTGCCAGGTCGGACCGGCATCTTCCCCCACCATCGGAGCCAACCCACCACCAGGTGGTGATCAATTGACAGCTCCGCCCCTCTCTTCACCCGAGTGTCCAAAACATGCGGCCGCAAATCCGAAGTGTATTTCATGCAGGCATATCGCACAGATGAAATTATGTTCCTCTCAAATACACAGTACCTATGTATGTAACACATGGTTCTTGAAAATTAACTAAGCAACCAGCAACAAAAAACATTTGTGAAAAAACTGGCTGCAGCGACAAGGGAATTATTTTACCTAGCAATCAATTTTTTTTTAATTCTCTCGATGCATGTGTAAACATGGATTCTTACTCTTGCAATCTGTTTTGTTTAAATTTCTTCTTTTTTACTGTAAATCCCTGCCGTTTACAAGCTTCTACCCAGCGAAGGCATTTCTCTCGGCTCCTCCTCGACTTTGGGAAAGATATGAGAAAAATTGCCTTCATATTATCAGCATATCGCGAGTCGCTCCGGCAGACACCAAAGCAGCAGTGTTTTGTTGTAAACATGATAGTTCCGTTAATGTTATTTCTGATAAAAAATAGTGAGTTGTTACTTTGCGCTCTTACTGTTTACTACCCGTGCGGCTCGTGTAAATATCCGACCACGCTGTGGCCGAGGCGCATGCGTAGTTCGCTGTTCTAATAATAGAAACTTTGGGGTAATTGTGACAATCCCCATTGGAGGACTGTGGGCGCTGAGCACTCAGCAGCTTCACGGCTTCTCCTCCGCCCAGCTGACTGGAGGAATGAATGCATAAGTGAGCGAGGCACTGGACAGCCCGGCCGATGTCCCGCTCTCCAGAGCCATATACCTCACCATCAATGGTTCATTCAGCTCTGCACACCACAAGTGTCATTTATATCAAGCTTGCGGGCCGCACTAACAATCTTTCATATTAAGACGGGGGCCTTAAATTATCTTACCGGGGGCTGCAGTTGGCCCGCAAGACGCAAGTCTGAGACCCCTCTAGACTCTAGAGCAGGGGTGGGCAAACGTTTTGACTTGTGGGCCGAATTGGGTTCTAAATTTGGACCAAAGGGCCGAACCAGGAACAGATGGATGTAGTGTCAATGTCATTGCATTAAACGTTTTGGCTTTTAGTAGGTATTGAAGTTTAGATATTCAAAAAAAGCTTTTTGAAAACAAATGCATTTATTAACAGCATTAAAAAAATATTTCACCAAAAAACTACTATCAGTGATTCTCATTAAATACGACACTGTTATTATGAATAACAGTTTCTATCACTTCAGCGCCTGCAGGTCAGATTATGAAAGATGTTTATGAGGTGAAATCACATCAAATGTCAAACATTCTGACCAAATACATTGTCTTGAAGAATCAGTGAAAGAATACATCTAAATAAAGTAATAAAGAAATTAAAGAAACGGCAACACAGTGACAGATATCTGAAAATCAGAGCAGAGCTTTAACTCACAAACACCTGGTGACAGAGGTGAGGAAACGGGAAACACTTCCTTAAAGTCGGCCTTAAGAACTTTATGTTAGGATTAGTTGCAAACAGGTGGTGCATCAATGTCTGTGAGCATCCTGCATTGTATGGAAATGAGAATGGTCGCTAGTTTCAATCCCTGCTATTTGTACAAATTATTTTCAAAATGCATGTTTTTTTTTTTTTACAACAAATTAGAAAAACTCCCCTTCATTTTCAGTGGGAATAGTGTTGTTGGTCTCCCTTATTTGCTAGCGCATCATAGTCTGGAGTAAAATTTGATGTGGCAATTCTTAGGATAGAGCCAAGGCATTGGTCCGTTAATCTAGATCTGTGACCTGCTTTGTTGATGTTCATGTGGCTGAATGTCTGCTCACACACATAGGTCGAGCCAGATTGTCCACTCTTTTTTGAACATTCGGCACTCAGTGTCCACCTTTATTTTTCTTGGGCTACTCATTTTAATGGACGGATTCTAGGGAAAGGTTTGTGGCTGGCCATAGCGTAAAACTGTATCTGAAAGCTCAGTGCGCGAATTACAAGAATGCTGACGTCACAGCCCACACTCAAAATTCGGCACTGATAGAAATAGAGCACAGCGTGCGCCGGGTCCGTATGACTGAGTACATACACGCACTTGTGAGTGTGCACTGAGCTTTCTGACACGGCCTCCGGGAGTAAATGCGTGGGCGGGCGTTCCCCCATCTACTGGGGAAACGCAGTCATTGCAGGGAAAATGACCCCAAAAATCTGTTAATATTACAATTTATTCAGGTTTGACGGGCCGGATTAAACGGCCAGCGGATGTGGCCAGCGGGCCGTAGTTTGCCCACCATGTCTGCTCTAGAGCATTTTCTATTCAGGCTTCAGATCTTTGGAATGTCCAACCGATGAATATCAGAACTGTTACCTCAGTACAAACATTTAAGACACGATTAAAGACAATTTTTTATGCTATGGCCTTTAATTAACCTGTGTTAACCAAGTTGGTGGCGCACGCAGTTGCAGCGGCTTACGGCTCTCCATTGCAGTGCTTTTTTCTTATTTTTTATTCTGGTTTCTTACTGTCGTGCACTTTTGTTCCTGCGAACTTACAGTACACTCGCCAGTCGCTTTTGGATATCGCTTTTGGATATCGGGTTCCTGTATCTGTTTCGACTGACTTTCACCAAAAACACGGTATCCTGGACGACATACGTAGCTTGATCGCCGGGGTCTCCCCGTGGATTGTTGTCGGGTCTAGGAGGCGGCGCAGACGGAGGAAGGAGAGGAAGCAGATGCAGGGCCGCAAGTCCCGTGTTACGCTAAGGCTATGCATGAAACCACACAAGCCACCTCCCCCGAGTCTCTATCTCTCCAACGCCAGATCCCTGGTGCACAAGACGGATGACTTGGAACTGCAACTTGCTGGAAACAAGTATGTTTGCGACTGCTGTATGCTAATCATCACCGAAACCTGGCTTCACCGGAACGTACCCGATGCTAGCATGCAGCTATCAGGCCGCACGCTGCTCCGTGGGGACAGAACGGAGAACTCCGGGAAGAGCAAGGGTGGGGGGGGGGGGGGGCTCTGTATTTATGTATATGATGACTGGTGCAACAATGGGACAATCATAGACAGTAACTGTTCCCCGGACGTCGAGTACATGTTTGTTAAGTGCCGTCCTTTTTTCCACCTGTTGTGTTATGCATGGCTGTGTATATCACACCCAACGCCTGTGTAAACACAGCAATCTCTCTCCTGGTGGACATTGTCAACGAACATCAGCGGGCTCACCCCGACGGTGTTCATATCATTGCAGGGGATTTTAACAAGGCCAACCTAAAGACTACTGCCGAGCTTCCATCAGCATGTAAAATGTACCACAAGGGGAGAAAACACTCTGGATCATGTCTACACCAACATCAAGGGCACAGAGCCATACCCCTCCCCCACCTCGGACAGTCAGACCATCTTTCCCTCCTGCTCTCCTCAGCCGACACCACCCTCAGATGCAGGCCTAGGCCCATCATAAAGACTGTGACGACCTGGCCTGACGATGCACTCACCAAACTCCAAGACTGCTTCCTACAGACAGATTGGGACATATTTGGTAACCAGAAGCTGGATATAGACACAGAAACGGTTGTGGACCATATTCAGTTCTGTATTGGGAATGTGACTGTGGAAAAATCCATCCAGGTTTTTCCGAATCAGAAACCCTGGATAACCAGTCAGGTCCGCACACTCCTTTGGGCCCGCAACGCCGCCTTCAGGTCAGGAGACAGAGCTCGGTACAGTGCTCCCAGGGCTGAGATGAGGAGAGGAGTCAAACGAGTGAAAGAAGACCACAGGATGCAGATAGAGTCCCATCTGTCCAGCAACAATGCACGGAAGGTGTGGCAGGGGATCTATAATGTCACCAACTACAGAGGTTGTGATACGTCGACAGCGGACCTGAGTGCTCCACTGGCAGAAGAGCGAAACTGCTTTGATTCATCCCAACAGCACTCATCTGCCCTTGCCCTGCCCCCACCCCATCCCGGTTCCTGCACCACTCCACTCACTGTCCAGGTGCACTACGTCAAAAAAATGCTCCTTGCTTTGAACCCCAGGAAATACCCCGGTCCAGACGGAGTGCCTGGTAAAGTGCTCAAAGCATGTGCAAATCAGCTAGCCCCCACCTTCACCAAAATCTTCAACTTCTCCCTGGCTCAGGCTATCATCCCCTCCTGCCTAAAAACCTCCACAATAACCACGGTGCCGAAGAAGTCTCTCATCACCAGCCTGAACGATTACCATCCGGTGGCTCTCACTCCGGTAATCATGAAGTGCTTTGAGATATTGGTTCTTCAGCACATCAAAGACTACCTCCCTCCAGACCTCAACCCCCACCAGTTTGCGTACCGGGCAAACAGATCTGCAGAGGACGCCATCGCCATTGCTCTCCACTCTGCACTGAACCACCTGGAGCAACAGCGGAGCTACGTCCGGATGCTCTTTGAGGATTACAGTTCCGCATTTAATACAATAATTCCGGACAGACTCACCACAAAACTGGTCACTCCTGGCCTCCCCCCTCTCACATGTGCCTGTATTAAGGACTTTCTTTCAAACCGACCCCAGACTGTGAGACTTGACCCCCATGTCTCCTCCACTCGCATGCTGAGCATCGACTCCCCTCAGGGCTGTGTGCTGAGCCCCTTCCTCTACTGCATCTGCACCCACGACTGCAGACCTGCCCACAAAGACAACCCTATTGTCAAGTTCGCTGATGACACCAAAGTGGTCGGTCTCATCTCCAAGGATGACGAGGCTGCCTACAGAGAGGAGGTCCTGAGGTTGGCAGCTTGGTGCTCAGAAAACAACCTTGCCTTGAACACCAGCAAAACCAGAGAAATTATCATCGACTTCAGGAAGCATAACAATCGACATAGTTCAACATTATCATATTTTCTATACTTTATTTTTTTATATATACTGTATTGTTTATTTTGCACTGTTGGGCAGCTCAAAACTTGTTATACTATGTATAATGACAAATAAAAGGCATTCTGATTCAGATTCTGATACTGATTGGCCGATTCGGCAGGAGTTTGTGTACTCTGTCGTGAGGCTGGGGAGAGGGGTTAGGTGACACCCAAACTGAAAATGGCTCTTTGGATTTTTTGTCGACCAATCGGGATAAGGGATCTGAGGCAAATACTGCCATGACAATTGAAGGCACCCTCCTGCAGCTCTTCACTTTGAATATGGATATCTACTTTTTCTTTTGATTGTTTTACATGAGGCTCGGTGGCGCATTGGTTAGCATGTCCGCTTCACATTTATGAGGGTGCGGGTTCGAGTCCACCTCCGGCCCTCCCTGTGTGGAGTTTGCATGTTCTCCCCGTGCCCGCATGGGTTTTCTCCCACATCCCAAAAACATGCTTGGTAGGCTAGATTGAGCACTCCAAATTGGCCCTAGGTGCGAGTGTGGATGGTTGTTGATCTCTGTGTGCCCTGCGATTGGTTGGAAACCAGTTCAGAGTGTCCCCCGCCTACTGCCCAATGACAGCTGGGATAGGCTCCAGCACGCCTGCGACCCCTGTGGGGACAATGCAAAAGAGAAAATGGATAAATGGATGGATGTTTTACATCATGTGCCGTCTCTGCATTCATTGCAGCCTGGTCATACTGGAAGGGGGATACTCCCATCTGTGGTCCCTTCTCAAGGTTTCTCATTTTCCCCCAGTAGGGATTTTTCATTTTTTCCTTGTCCTACTGGGAGTTAAGTTCAGGGGATGTTGAGAATAATTGTCAATTTTGCACATGTGAAGCTCTTTGAGACTTGTCTGTGTTTTAGGGCTATATAAACAAACTTGACTTGACATCTTTCTGAAAAATATCTTAGCGTGGGAGAGTACTCACTGAAGCAAAGTTGTATTCCGAGAGCCAGCCAAATGTGGACTAAAAATATATAGTATGGTCCAGTTGAAACACTCAAGGAGCCCAAAACGAATTTGAATTACTGCCAGCAATGTGGACCACTCTTACACTGGTTATACAGGGATTGAACATCTCAAACTAAGTCTGATAATTCATACTCCTGGAGCACCCCACAGAAGATTTAAATACAAGCCTAAATACATTTAGAATGGTTGGGCAAACTCCATTGCACCCCCGAGGAGCGGTTGAGGGTTTAGAACTGGCCCATAATTCTACGGCAGGGCTGCTTCTGAATTTGAGATTTGACTTTTTGATGAATCCTCCTCTCCAGCACTCCTGTATAGAATTTACCAGGGAGACTGAGGACTGTGATCCTGCTATAGTTGGAACACACCCACCAGACCCCCTCTTAAAAAGAGTAAACACTATTCCAGAGGCACCCTCCCCGATGTCCATGTGATGCTATAGAAGTACGTCAACCAGGACAGCCCCACATCATCCTGCCTTTAGAACTCTTTAAAAACTCTGAGCAGATCTAATCCACTGAGGTTTGCCACCAAGGAGCTTTTTTAACCACATCTGTGACTTCAACCCCAAAGACAGAAGAGCTTCAAAGTTTCCAGACTATGTTTCATCAACGGAAGCTATGTTGATGGAATTAAGGAGGTCTTCAAAGCATTCTCTCCAACAACTCACATCGAGTCAACGTCAGCAGCACCCTATCTCCACGATATACAGTGTTAGCGGTGCACTGCTTTACCCTCCTCAGACACTGAATGGTGGACCAGAATTTCGTAATTTACCACGGCTTTACCAAACCCATTCCATACTCGGGTTTTGCCTCGGTAACCGCCAAAGCTATTTTCTGCTTGGCCAGTCAGTACCTGTCAGCTGCCATTGGAGTTTCACAGGTTAAAAAGGCCCGATAGGACTTCAGCTTGATGGCATCCTTTACCGTCGTTGTGCATCAAAGGATTCGGGGGTTGCCGCCTCAGAACTACTTTCAATGGGTGATTTTGGTGGGGGAAATTTACATAGGTGTTAAAGAAATTATGGCAAAAATTATCTACAGATCACTAGAAATGCTTGAAAATCTGGAAGTAAGTCAGGTCAATTCATGTATTTCTTCTATCGGCCGAGATATACCGGAGTCAAATTCCTTGTTTGGCATCAAACGTGGCAAATAAAAGATCGATCGAATGATCGATTGATTGATTGATTGATTGATTGATTGATTGATTGATTGATTTACCATTTACACTATTTATATTTACACTATTTATATCTTGTCTTCTCCCTAGAGCGTTTTAATGTATTCTTCCTACCTTGCTCCAACTTGGACATCTTCGGAGAGTGCATGATGCAGATCACCCATGGTCACATTTATCTCTGGGACATTCACAAGCCCTGTACCAAACTGTTCGCCTGGCCACTTTGCTCCTTGCGACGCTACGGACGTGATACCACTCATTTCACCTTTGAGACAGGAAGGTAAGACTCAATGCATATACTTTAACGCAATATTTATATGATCATATCACAAGTTTTTCAGTGCAGTCTTTAGGATGGAGAGACTGGTGTGTTGTATGTATATTCAGTACACCACCGTTATGAATTGGAGATAGGGAGCGGTCTGGCCAGGAAAAAGCTGCGTATAATTGATGTTCAATTATCAGGAAAAAAACATACAATGTATACAGTACATGTACTTTTATACCACTGAATTCCGCCAAAAATGCTGATAAACATTTAATGTTTTAAGGCTCGAAATAATCGGTCTCACATTGCTGTTTGTGCTGTCATTTGCATATGCATTTAGAACGACACCATCCATTCATTCGATTTCTACCGCTTATCCAGAGTCAGAGTGCAGGGGCAGCATCTTTAATAGGGAAGCCCGGATTCCCCTCTCCCCTGCTACTTCGTCCAGCTCCTCGAGGGACACAGTCAAACACTTTCTCCAAGTCCACAAAGCACATGTAGACTGGTTTGGCAAACTCTCATGGACCCTCGAGGACCATGTTGAGGATGTCTGGACGAAAACCGCACTGTTCCTCTTGAATCTGAAATTTGACCACTCGACAGACCTCCTCTCAAGCACCCCCGAAGAGGAGGCTGTGGATTGTGATATCTTTGTAGTTGGAACACAACCTCCCGTCCCCCTTTTTTAGAAGGGGGACCACCACCCTATTCTGCCAAGTCCCTGAAGTCTACGCAATGTTGTAGAGGTGTGTCAACCAGGACAGCCTCACAACATACGGATATTATATATATATAACTTATATATAATATCGGAGACAGCTCAGGAAGTTCAACCTGCCACAGGAGCTGCTGAAGACCATCATCCAGTCCATCCTCTGCACCTCCATCACTGTCTGGGTTGGATCAGCCTCCAAACAAGACAAGCACACGCTGCAACGGACAATCAGGACTGCAGAAAAGATAATTGGAATCAACCTCTCACCTATCCAGGACTTGTACCTGTCCAGGACCAGGAAAGATGCAAGTAACATCTCTACAGACCCTTCTCACACAGCTTGCAGTCTGTTCGAACTACTCCCCTCCGGACGGCATTACAGAGGTCTGTACGCCAAAACCAGCAGAAACAGAGTCAGCTTCTTCCCCCGGGCTGATGAACTCACACCACTCTTAGAGTCTCAGAGTCAATGCTGTGCAATAACATCTTGCTCTCGATGCCTTTTTTGAATTGTCAGTATTATGTGTACTATGTGTCCACTCTGCATCCATTGCAGCCTGGTCATCCTAGAAGAAGGATCCTCCCATCTGTGGTCTCTTCTCAAGGTTTCTCATTTCCCCTAGTAGGAGTTTTGAGTTTTTCCTTGACCACCTGGGAGTTTAAGATAAGGGGATGTCTGAGAATATTTGTCAATTTTCGCACGTCCTGAGTGTTGTTAGTCACCTAAATGTTGAACAGAGGCTGAGACGTACCGAAGTCAAATTCCTTGTTTGGAACGCTCAAACATGGCGAATAAAAATTCTTGAATCTTGCATCCATCCATCCATCTTCTTCCACTTTTCGAGGGGTCGGGTCGTGGGGCAGCAGCTTTAGGAGGGACTCCCAGACTTCCCTTTTCCCAGCCAATTCATCCAGCTCATCCCAGGCCAGCTGAGAGACATAGTCTCTCCAGAACGTCCTGGGTCGTCCCCGGGGTCTGCTACTCCTACATGCCCGGAACACCTCCCCAGGGAGGCGTCCAGTAGGAGTCCTGATAAGATGCCCGAGCCACCTCATCTGGCTCCTCTCATTGTGGAGGAGTAGCGACTCTACTCCGAGTCTCTCCCGGATGACCAAGCTTCTCACCCTATCTCTAAGGGAGAGCCCGGACATCCTGCGGAAAAAACTCATTTCGGGCGCTTGTATCCGGGATCTCGTTCTTTCGGTCAAAACCCATAGCTCGTGACCATAGGTGAGGGTAGGAGCATAAATCGACCGCTAAATTGAGACCTTTGCCTTTTGGCTCAGCTCTCTCTTCACCACAATGGACCGGTACAGGGTCCGCATTACTGCCGACGCTGCACCGATCCGCCTGTCGATCTCGCGCTCCATCCTCCCCTCACTCGTGAACAATACCCCAAGATACTTGAACTCCTCCACTTGGGGCAGGATCTCATCCCCGATCCGGAGAGGGCATTCCACCCTTTTCCGATCGAGGACCATGGACTCGGATTTGGAGGTGCTGACCATCATCCCGACCGCTTCACACTCGGCTGCGAACCACTCCATTGAGTGCTGGAGTTCACGGCCTGAAGAAGCCAACAGCACCACGTTGTCTGCAAAAATCCGTAGCGATGCTGAGGTCCCCAAACCGGACCCCCTCAACGCCTCGGCTGGGCCTAGAAATTCTGTCTATAAAAAATATGAACAGAATCGGTGACAAAGGGCAACCCTCACTGGGAACGAATCCAACTTACTGCCGGAAATGCGGACCAAACTCTGCCATCGGTGGTACAGGTACCAAACCACCCTTATCAGTTGGCTCGGCATCTCGTACTCCCGAAGCACCCTCCACAGAACCTCCAGAGAGACACGGTCGAACGCCTTCTCCAAATCCACAAAACACATGTGGACTGCTTGGGCTACCTCCCGTACACCCTCGAGGATCCTGGCGAGGGTGTAGAGCTGGTCCACTGTTCCACGGCCAGGACGAAAGCAACACTGCTTCTTCTGAATCCGAGGTTCGACCTCCCGATGGACCCTCCTCTCCAGCACCCCTTAATAGACCTTACCAGGGAGGCTGAGGAGTGTGATTCCTCTGTAATTGGTCCCCCTTTTTAAAGAGGGGAACCACCTTCCCAGTCTGCCAATCCAGAGGCACTGTCCCCGATGTCCACGCAATGTTGTAGAGGCGTGTCAGCCATGACAGCCCCACAACATCCAGAGCCTTTAAGAACTCCAGGTGGATCTCATCCACCCCGGGGCCTTGCCACCGAGGATTTATTTAACTACCTCAGTGACTTCGACCCCAGAGATTGGAGAGTCCGCCTCAGAGTCTCCAGGCCCTGCTTCCACAATGGAAGGTGTGTAGGTGGAATTGAGGAGGTCTTCAAAGTATTCTCCCCACCGACTCACGACGTCCCAAGTCAAGGTCAGCAGCACGCCATCCCCACTGTAAACAGTGTTGATGTTGCACTGCTTCCCCCTCCTGAGATGCCGGATGGTGGACCAGAATTTCCTCGATGCCATCCGGAAGTCATTCTCTATGGCCTCGCTAAACTCCTCCCACGCCCGGGCTTTTGCCTCAGCAACCGCCAAAGCTGCGTTCCGCTTGGTACCTGTCAGCTGCCTCTGGAGTCCCGCAGGCCAAAACAGCCCGATAGGACTCCTTCTTCAGCTTGACGGCATCCCTTACCACCGGTGTCCACCAGCAGGTTTGGGGATTGTCGCCACGACAGGCACCAACGACCTTACGGCCACAGCTTCGGTCGGCCGCCTCAACAATGGAGGCGCGGAACATGGTCTACTCAGACTCAATGTCCCCCGCCTCCCCCGGGACGTGTGGAAAGCTCTGCCGGAGGTGGGAGTTGAAGCTCTTCCTGACAGGAGATTCTGCCAGACGTTCCCAGCAGACCGGCATCTTCCCCCACCATCGGAGCCAACCCACCACCAGGTGGTGATCAGTTTACAGCTCCGCCTCTCTCTTCACCCGAGTGTCCAAAATATGCAGCCGCAAATCCAATGACATGACTACAAAGTCGATCATCAAACTGCGGCCTAGGGTGTCCAGGTGCCAAGTGCACACATGAACCTTATGTTTGAACATGGTGTTCATTATAGAAAATCCGTGTCGAGCACAGAAATCCAATAATAGAACAGCGCTCGGGTTCAGATCGGGGGAGGGGGGGGCATTCCTCCCAATCACGCCCTTCCAGGTCTCACTGTCATTGCCCATGTGAGCATTGAAGTCACCCAGTAGAAAAATGGAGTCCCCAGAAGGAGCGCTCTCCAGCACTTCCTCCAGGGACTCCAAGAAGGGTGGGGACTCTGAGCTGCCGTTTGGTGCATAGACACAAACAACAGTCAGGACCTGTCCCCCCACCCGAAGGCGGAGGGATGCTACCCTCTCGTTCACCGGGGTGAACCCCAATGCGCAGGCGCCCAGCCGGGGGGCAATAAGTATACCCACACCTGCTCGACGCCTCTCACCGTGGGCAACTCCAGAGTGGAAGAGAGTCCAGCCCCTCTCGAGAGGGCTTGTACCGGAACCCAAACTGTGCGTGGAGGCTAGTCCGACTATATCTAGTTGGAATTTTTCTGCCTCGCACACCAGCTCGGGCTCCTTTCCAGCCAGAGAGGTGACATTCCATGTCCCAAGAGCCAGCTTCTGCAGCCGGGGATCAGACCGCCAAGGTCCCTGCCTTTGGCCGCCACCCAGCTCACACTGCACCCGACCCCTTTGGCCCCTCCCACAGGTAGTGAGCCCATGGGAAGGGGGAACCACGTTTCCTTTTCGGGCTGTGCCCGGCCGGGCCCCATGGGCGAAGGCCCCGCCGCCAGACACTCGCCTTCGAGCCCCGCCTCCAGGCCTGGCTCCAGAGGGGGGCCCCGGTGACCCGCGTCTGGGCGAGGGAAAACGAAGTCCATTTATTTTACACTTTACAGGGGGCTTGTGTGAGCCGTGCTTTGTCTAGCCCCTCACCTCGGACCCGTTTGCCATGGGTGACCCTAGCAGGGGCATGAAGCCCCCGACAACATGGCTCCTAGGATCATAGGGGCACGCAAACCCCTCCCACGATAAGGTGACAACTCACGGAGGGGAAAAATAAACAATAAAAGAAATAAAAATAATAAAAATAATAAAAATAATTAAAAATAAATAATAAACTAATAAAAAAATAAAGTAATAAAGAAATCAAAACGGCAACACGGTGACGGATATTTGAAAATCAGAGCACAGCTTTAATTCACAAATACCTGGTGACAGAGGTGAGGAAACGGGAAACACTTCCTTAAAGTCGGCCTTAAGAACATTAAAAGTTAAGATTAGTCGCAAACAGGTGGTGCATCAATGTCCTTGAGCATCCTGGATTGTTTGAAAATGAGAATGGTCGCCATTTTCAATCCCTGCTATTTGTACAAATCAAAGTCAAAGTCAAAGTCAGCTTTATTGTCAATTTCTCCACATGCCAAAGACACACAAAGAAACCGAAATTGCGTTCCCCCCTATCCCACGGTGACAAGACATGGCTCACAACAGACAAACAAGTAAACAAGTATAACAAAAGTGTGCTGAATAAATAATGAATAAATAACACGACAATAAATAAATAAATAAGATGAGCAGAAAAAAAAGGAGCAAGTGCGCGTACAGCAGACATTCCCGAAAATAGCGCAACAGTGCCGCACGCTACGCAGAAGGGGGTAGCGAGTTCAGGGCCCTAACAGCCTGGAGAAAGAAGCTGTTGGCGAGTCTGGTGGTGCGGGAGCGCAGGCTCCTGTACCTCTTCCCAGAGGGCAGAAGGTCAAACAAAGAGTGAGCCGGGTGACTCATCTCTGGCAATCGAGGTTGCCTTGCGGGCGAGATGGGAGGTGTAAATGTCCTTCAGGGAGGGGAGCGAAGCACCAATAATTTTACCAGCCGTATTCACTATGCGCTGCAGGGCCTTCAAGTTCTGTTCAGTGCAGTTACCACCCCAGACAGCGATGCAACTGGTGAGGACGCTCTCAATGGTGCCACGGTAGAATGTAGACAGGACTGCCTGAGGAGCACATGCACGCCTGAGCTTCCGCAGGAAGTACATATTCAAAATGCATTTTTTTTACAACAAACTTGAGAAACTTCCCTTCATTTTCAGTGGGAACAGTGTTGTTGGTCTCACTTTTTTGCTAGTGCATCACAGTCTGGTGTAAAATTTGTTGTGGCAATTCTCAGGATAGAGCCGAGGTGTTGGTCCGTTAACCTAGATCTGTGACGGGTTGATGTTGATGTTCATGTGGCTGAAAGTCATGTCGCGTAGGTCGAGCGAAATAGTCCACTCTCTTTTAAACACTTGGCACTCAGTGTCTGTCTTTATTTTCCTTGTGCCACTCATTTTAATTTAAGGATTCCAGGGGAAGGTTTGTGGATGGCCTTAGCGTAACACTGTATCTGAAAGCTCAGCGCGCGAATTACGAGAATGCTGACGTCACAGCCCACACTCTAAATTTGGCACTGATAGAAATAGAGCACGGAGTGCGGCGTGTCCGTACTACTGAGTACGTACACACACTTGTGAGTGTGCACCGAGCTTTCTGACAGAGCTTCCAGTGATGAATGCGCGGGCGGTACCCCATCTACTGGGGAAACGCAGTCATTGCAGAGAAAATGACCACCAAAAAAAAAGTTTAATAACAGGGATGAGAATGGCAAATGTGAAAAAGCACGGAAAAGTAGGGGGGATATATCTCATTGAAGATTTGTTCTTTAACGATATCATGACAAAAGCCTAACATTAGCTTACATGTAACATCATGTTACTTTTTAAACCCACATGCTTGTAAAAGTAAAAACGTAGCTTTGTGTTTTTTTGTTTCGATGTGGTCCTTTCATGTTCCGAGCGCCGCGACCTCCATAGCTGATCATATCTTGACAGAGAATATACAAAACCTAATGATGCCGTCGCGGCGGGCGGGAAATGCTCGTGAGTCGCTGAGGCTAACGTTGCCTGGCCAGCTGGCCGGCCGCTCTCCCTCCTAAAAAAAAAAAAAAAAAAATTCTCAATGGATTTACACGATTCACGAAAATGATACTTTTGACGGAAAAAAACACGGAAATCCAGAAATTCTCATCCCTATAATAACACAAATTATTCAGGGTTGGCAGGGATTAAATGGCCCCGTGGGCCACATCTGGCCCACGGGGCCGTAGTTTGCCCATGTCTGGTGTAGCGTCTGATGCAACTCTTTAGAGCGCACTGCTGGAGGAGCACATTACAATGTACACAAAAGCAGTTAATTGTAATCTTTGAAAAATTTAACAGGTAAAAAAACAAAATATCAATATTGAATTATGTGAAATACTAATGTTGAGAAACATTTATCATCCATATCGCTAGCCCTACAAAACTCTTTACTTAAAAAAAAAGAACTCTTTCATTGTTGCACTGTGCAGAGCAGTTGTGGGCATACCTATTGCCGACTGGCTTGGTGCCTGTACATTAGGGTTCACCTCGCTCAATGAGAGGGTAAGCCTCCCTCCGCCTTTGGGTTGGGGGACGGGTCCTGACTGTTATTTGTGCCTATGCACCAAATGGCACCTCACCTATTTTCCCACCCTTTTTGGAGTCCTTGGAAGATGTGCTGGAGACTGCCCCCCTGGGGACTCCGTTGATCTGTTGGGTGACTTCAATGCTACATGGTGTTGGATTCTGTCCACAATTTAGGGAGCGCGTTATCTGCGCCTCACGGCAAAAGCTTTTGCCAATCACCTGTTCTCCAATTTACTCACTGCGTGCTCGTTTGATTTCTTCAGATTTAGGAAAATGCAAAGACACTGAAGCAGAAATTAGACTTAGACAGATTGGTTGAGTTCAATCACAATTCTTGTTCAAAAAGCTCTGTTTTCAGGAAAGTACAATACAGCGCTGGGCCCTTCAAGAGCGGACAGTCTCCATTCAGAAAAGGCAAAGTCCAAGGTTGTTAGATCAGTTTTATATTCAGTAGCACATTGTGGGCTGGGATTGATGGGCGATGAGTCTTCGGGGTGGGGCAAGTTCGAAGGAGAGTCTGCTTCCATGGGAGTGGTGCTGGTTATGGGCGATTCGGTGTGTTGGTGGGGGGCTGTTGGTGTGTGTGTGTGTGTGTGTGTGTGTGGAGGGGGCTGTTGTCTTCCATCCCGTCTCTCGGCCTTGGCGATCATCTTTGGCCGAGTTCTCGGGTGGCTCCTTCTGGCACCCACTGGTTTTATCTCCACGTGACCTTCCTGTGAACATTCTTCTCCAATCTTGGACATACACTGTCGTACCGCATTCAACCGTATCTTTTCTTTGTTAGGCAAACTATTTCCCTCTGTGCAGAGCGTTCAGTAGTAATCAAAAACTGGCGTCTAGCATTAGTCAAAACATAAGATACAATCAAGTACTGAACGGTCAAGACGACTCTGGCCGTGTCCATGATTCAGAGAAAAAACATCAGGCATGCATTCCACAGTTCCTTAAGGGTCATTAAGCTATTTAGGCAATATATCAAAAGTCATTTGTTATTTCAAAGTCCTCAGAAATATATATATCAGATCATAAAGTTATAAAAACCTTTCTCATCACCACTTATCAAAAATGTCTAGTTATGTCTTCTTTATTGATTTGGTGTGTAGGTATAATTATATGCTTCAAATGTTTCTTTTATTTATTTAATATGTGAATATACTTGTCTGCTTATGTACTTTATTCAATGAGGTTTGAGCATATCTGTTTTTGTAGCGAGGCAGGACTTTTTGTATTTCGACCTCATTCCTTCAATGGGCAATGACAGTGAGACCTGGAGGGCCGTGATTGGAAGGAATGCCGCCCTATCTGAACCCAAGTGATGTTCTGTTATTGGACTTCTGTACTCGACAGGGATTGTCAATAGCAAACATCATGCTCAAACATGCTGTGCATGGAGCACCAGGACATCCTAGGCCACAGTTTGATGATTGATTTTGTAGTCGTATCATCGAATGTGCAGCTGCATGTCTTGGACACTCGGGTGAAGAGAGGGGTGGAGCTCTCAACTGATCAGTACCTGGTGGTGAGTTGGTTCCGACGGTGGGGGAAGATGCCGGTCCAATGTGTCAGACCCAAACATATTGTGAGGGTCTGTTGGGAATCCTCTCTTAGAGAGAGTTTTAACTCCCACCTTGGACAGAGGTTTGCCCACACCCCGGAGGAGATGGGGGACACTGAGTCGTAGACCATGTAGACCAAGTAGACCATGTTCCATGCCTCCATTGTTGAGGCGGCTGATCAGAACTGTGGTCGTAAGGTGGTCGGTGCCTGTCTTGGCGGCAACGCCCGAAGCTGCTGGCGGACACCAGTGGGAAGAGATGTTGTCAAGCTGACGAAAGAGTCCTATCAGGCTTTTTTGGCCTGTGGGTCTCTGGAGGCAGCTGACAGGTACATATGGCCAAGTGGAACTCTGGCATGGGAGGAGATCGGTGAGGCCATGGAAAATGACTTCTGGATGGCTTCAAAATATTTCTGTTAACACTGTGTACAGTGGAGATGGGATGCTGCTGACCTCGACTCAGGACGTCGTGAGTCGGTGGGGAGAATACTTCAAAGACCTCCTCAATTCTACTACTGATGCGCTTTACATTGAGGAAGCAGACTCGACTCTCCTATCTCTGAGGTTGAAGTAACAGAGTGGCAGGTAAAAGAGTGATGGATGAGATCAGCCATCTGCATTCAAGATTCAAGATTCCGTGAGTCGTCACATTATCGTGGTGGATGTTAAGGTTTTTCAGATTATCGTTATCGTATGATTATGTTGGAATGCAACCGGTAATAAATAACCTACCTTGTCTCATCCTACACAAGGTCGTAAAACACCCCCTGATATGTTTTGACTAGAGCACAAGGGCTTCCTATTCAGTCTACTCTTACCCCCACTCTGTTTCTCTTAATAAATATGCCCTTGCAGGAGGGAGGGTTTTAGACCTCCATTCGAACATCGCTGTACGCACAGCGACGAATGGACTCTCCACCTGCAGGTGTCTAAAATGACTTACTTGTCTCCCGTGTGGTTCTTGCAAAATAAGTTGGAGTGAGCAAATCTCTAACATGTTGGTGCTGAAACCCGGGATCCCTCATACCCGCTATCTGTCTGACGAAGAAGGACGTGCTGCATTGTCGACATGCCAGCGTCCATTCGGAGGACCTGGAGAAGAAAGTCCTGGGAAGAGAATTCTTCGCTGGGCCAGCATCTTAGGTCTGCCTTCGTCTGACAGAGGTGGATTGACGGGACCCGGCAGTGCAACGAACCAGGGGACAAGTAAGTTAAAGGCCTGAAGTTGTGTGATTGTGTTGTTGTTTGTGAAACGCGTAAAAAGGTAGAAGTGCACAGGAAAAAGCAAGTTTTGTGGAAGGAGGGGGTGTTGTAGAGTCCCCCTCTGGATGAGGTGTCTCTTTTGGAGCAGTGGTTCTCAAACTGTTTTAAAATCTCAGTACCTCCGTGGATCATTATTTGATGACCACTGTTCTAAAGAGTACAACTTCGCGTTGGCAGGGCTGGGGACAAGGACCGTTGTCTTTAGTTCCCAGAGAAGGTGGGGGGTGTTGTAGAGTCCCCTCACTGGATGAAGCAGCTTCTTTTTTTTTAAAAGGAGGACTTCGCGTTGGCAGGGCTGGGGACAAGGACTGTTGTCTTTAGTTCCCAGGGAAGGTGGGGGGTGTTGTAGAGTCCCCTCATTGGATGAAGCAGCTCCTTTTTTTTTTAAAGGAGGACTTCGCGTAGGCAGGGATAACTTGTGTGGTAGAGTGTGTGACTGGTAGGATAAATTGACTAAATAGCAGTTCTAGCATTGATCCACGGCATTAATACAGGCTAGTAATTTGTTGAAAGGTCAATTTAAACCTGCATTGAGGATCCTCAAAGAAAAAAAAAATGAAACAAAAATTGTAAAACCTTAAACTACTAAAATTAAGATGGGAAATAAGAACGGTAAATATATTGCTCTGCTCTTCTTTGAACCGAGAAGTTCATGGCAAGTAGATTTCTTAATTGTATGCAATACATGCTGAAGTGGAAGAAAATGTATGGAGTACAAGGAAATTCGAAATGTGGAAGAAGTGGTAGAAGTGCTAGAGTGTGGTTGAAATCTTCACAAAGAGACGAGAACGAATTCAAGAGACAAAAGCTAGAAAGATGAAAACTAAAGCATTTGTCAGACCAGGAGACAATAAGGCCCCTGTGAGCAGGTGCAAGGCCGCAGCTCAAGCCGCGGCTCAAGCAAGGGGCAAGAGGAGTTTCCGGTCCTATGCAAATCATGTATCGGAATTTAAAAGTTCTGAAACCTCTCCCTTATGACAGCAAAACATGTCATTGTCAGGTTATCAAAAATCTTTTTAGATTGTTAGAGCCCCTGTCCATACAAGAAGTATGACAATGCTGTTTGTATGCCCTATTACAAATGAATAGGGATCAAATTGTGTTACACTGAAGTTAAAATATGCAAATCAAGTGGTAAAGAAATGCAACTTGCTTCTAGAAGATAAATAAATAAAATTAGAATGTGCTGTCCTCGTGTGCATGGGAGGGACCAGCTCATGATCGACCACAGGAAATGGCCAGCCTGTGACGAATCATTGGTGCTGGGACCTACCTTCCGCACGCGAGAGCTGTGCATGTGTGTGCGTATGTGTTAAATTGATGAGGATTGGCTAAACTTTTAGTATAAAGAAATTTGCTGGACGCTTGTCTATTCAATTTACACCGCGGAACAGAAACAATTTTCACAGATAAAAATGAGAGGAAAAGAGAGAAATCTGTTTGCGAGCAGAAACTAATCCACACTAGTGCATGTTAAGTGTCGAGCGCACATGAGAAATTCGAAGAAGAAGAAAAAAAAAACGACAGAACATGCTTTCAGGAATTGGAAGAAGCTAAATTGTGAATTTAAGATTTTGCAATGCTTCATTTAATAGGAATAATTGATTGGTTGTGTTATAAGATTATACAAAATTCTAAATGCAAGCTAAATCTGAGAGATTGAGTTCTTCAAATTTAAAAACACAGAAAAAATTCAGATTAATTTGCCAGTTGTTTGTTTCAGTTAAGTTTTTTGAACTGGTGGATTGTTCTACCAGGAAACTTGAGTTGAAAATGATATATGAATGTTGTGTGGTGAGCTTGGATGAATTGGGACCAATGTGATAGGAAGACTCCTTTTTGGAGACTGAGTGAGATGCATATGATGAGCGTTGATGAATGATTGCCTGAATGAAAGGTTGAATGGTTGAAGTCGTTGGCGACTACTATAGAAAATTAGTAGAGCGACTTTGATGAAAGAGTGATTTTGAGCAGGTTGAATGTTAGAAAGAAACACGTAGCTTTTGGATTGCTAATTAACTAGAGAAAAAACTGGAGAACCAGTAACACATGTAGAAGATGTGTGAACTAAGAAATTAAGAAGCGTTTTGGAAAGAAAGTCAAATTAAATAATGTTGAAATCATATGTAGTAATACAACACTTTACTACATATGGATTCTCTAAATCATACAATTGAGTAAAATAAAACATACGTTTTGATTCATATTCAAATTTCTAAGATTCTTGTGATAAACAATGAGAAAACGATTGAGAAGTAACTAAAGAAACTACAAGAAAGTGAAAATGTCTAGTCATTTGCTAGCTGAGTCGCTCCCCATTCGAGGAGGCCATCCATTTACTTGCTAAGATAGTTGTCAAAACAGTCCAATTGCCACGAAAAGTAGCTGTGTGCACGTGTGCAGTACACACACACACACACACACACACACACACGAGACTGATAAGGTGTCAAGAGGTAACAAGACAGTTTCCACAAAGCTGCAGCGCAAAAGACACTTCAAATTTTATACACACAAGAGGCAGATTAAATCACTGAAACATTTTTAAAGATATGCAGCGACAAAGTCCATAGAGTGAAATTCAATTATGGACGAAAAGAGATGGCAAGATTAGAGAATGGCATCTATAAATGACCTACCCTACCAAAGAACCTATGCAAATGGGCAGCAATATTGAGCCATGGTGCGTGTCACATGGCTCAAGAGGAGGGATAGTGGGGCAGGTCAGTCAGCTATATACAACATATGGATTTGATTCATATTCAAAACATTTTCAAAACAAAACAAAACATTTTTTTGAAGAGCTTGTTTCAACAAGAACAAAAACAAAAACACTGAGTGCCTTCAATTTAAAAGATCAATTTGACCTTTGCAGGATGATCTGCTGTGTCGGATCTGGACTGCCATGAAAGTATGATGTTTATATGTGTACTTTGTCAACAACCGCTGTAGATGTTAAAGAATGGGATGAATATCTGGAATGAATGTGGATAGTTTGTCACGGTCGGGTGGAGCATGGAGCAGGACGACCAAGTGCAGCTTGGACCAGGGTTTATTGAAGCAACTCAAAAGGCAAACTGACATGACTTAACAAACAATAACTTGACTGACTGACCGGGACGTGAAACAAGAAGACAGCAGGACATGACGGCATCAAGACAGTACGACAACCCCGAACGACAGCAACCAACGATCCGACAGGGAGTGAGGGGCAGACAGGACTTTTATACACGACAAGTAACGAGAGGCAGGTGGGAACAATCACACTGATCATGGGCACACAGGAGGGGAGGGGCGAGCACACAGACAGAAACCAAGACAACAGACACATAGTGGAGCAGTTGGGGACGAGACGTGACAGAACCCCCCCCCCACAAGGGACGGCTCCCGACGTCCCCAAAAAAAAAACTAGGGGAACCAAACTGCACTCGGGCGGCGACTTGGGGAACCGAACCGCACCGCACACGGGCGGCGACTTGGGGAACCGAACCGCACCGCACTTGGGCGGCGACTTGGGGAACCGAACCGCACTCGGGCGGCGACTTGGGGAACCGAACCGCACCGCACTCGGGCGGCGACTTGGGGAACCGAACCGCACCGCACTCGGGCGGCGACTTGGGGAACCGAACCGCACTCGGCGGCGACTTGGGGAACCGAACCGCACTCGGGCGGCGACTTGGGGAACCGAACCGCACTCGGACGGCGACTTGGGGAACCGAACCGCACTCGGGCGGCGACTTGGGGAACCGAACCGCACTCGGGCGGCGACTTGGGGAACCGAACCGCACTCGGGCGGCGACTTGGGGAACCGAACCGCACTCGGGCGGCGACTTGGGGAACAGACCCGCACTCTGGCAGCGACTTGGGGGACAGAACCGCACTCGGGCGGCGACTTCGGGGACAGAACCGCACTCGGGCGGCGACTGCGGGGACAGAACCGAACTCGGGCGGCGACTGCGGGGACAGAACCGCACTCGGGCGGCGACTTCGGGGAACAGAACCGCGCTCGGGCGGCGACTTCGGGGACAGAACCGCGCTCGGGCGGATACTTGGGGAACCGAACCGCGCTCGGGCGGCGACTTAAGGAACCGAACCGCACCGCGCTCGGGCGGCGACTTGGGGAACCGAACCACACCGCACTCGGGCGGCGACTTGGGGAACCGAACCGCACTCGGGCGGCGACTTGGGGAACAGAACCGCACTCTGGCGGTGACTTGGGGGACAGAACCGCACTCGGGCGGCGACTTCGGGGACAGAACCGCACTCGGGCGGCGACTTCCGGGACAGAACCGCACTCGGGCGGCGACTTCGGGGACAGAACCGCACTCGGGCGGCGACTTCGGGGAACAGAACCGCGCTTGGGCGGCGACTTGGGGAACAGAACCGCGCTCGGGCGGCGACTTGGGGAACAGAACCGTGCTCGGGCGGCGACTTGGGGAACTGAACCGCGCTCGGGCGGCGACTTGGGGACAGAACCGCAATCGGCGGAAACTCGGGGAAACACAACCGCACTCTGCGGCGACTCGGGGAAACAGAACCGCAATCAGCGGCATACGAAAGTCAGCGCCGCAATCGGCAGCATTTAAAAGTCCAGATCGCGATCAGCGTCATTCGGAAGGCGGAGCTGTGGCAGCAGCATGAGCCACCACGCGCCACAGCAGTGGCAGTGGGGCCAGGGATGATCGCGGGTCCGGCGCAGCTGGCCCGAAATCTGGCGACGCCCGCAGGTCCTGCAACGTTGGGATGGAGCCCGGTGGTGGCCGCGAGTCCGATGGCGCCGGGGGGCACTCCGATAGCGGCCGCGGGTCCGGCGCAGCTGGCCCGAAATCTGGCGACGCCCGCAGGTCCTGCAACGTTGGGATGGAGCCCGGTGGTGGCCGCGAGTCCGATGGCGCCGGGGGGCACTCCGATAGCGGCCGCGGGTCCGGCGTCGCGGCAGCGAAGTCCGATGACAGTCGCAGAGGCGATGGTGCCGGGAGGAACTCCGATGGCGGCCGCGGGTCCGGCGTTGCGGGAGCGAAGTCCGATGACGCTCGCAGAGGCGATGGTGCCGGGAGGAACTCCGATGGCGGCCGCGGGTCCGGCGTCGCGGGAGCGAAGTCCGATGACGGTCGCGGAGCCGATGGCGCCGGGGGGGAATTCCGATGGCGGCCGTGAGTCCGGCGTCGCTGGAGCAAGATCCGATGGCGGCTGCAAGCCCATGGCACTGGAACATGCTCGGATGTGGATCGGGCGTCACAGCGGGAGCTGGTGGTGAAGGGTGGTCCAAGCGCTGGCCGCTGTGATGGTCAGATCATTCTGTCACGAACGGATGGGGCATGGAGCAGGACGACCAAGTGCAGCTTGGACCAGGGTTTATTGAAGCAACTCAAAAGGCAAACTGACATGACTTAACAAACAATAATTTGACTGACTGACCGGGACGTGAAACAAGAAGACAGCAGGACATGACGGCATCAAGACAGTACGACAACCCCGAACGACAGCAACCAACGATCCGACAGGGAGTGAGGGGCAGACAGGACTTTTATACACGACAGGTAACGAGAGGCAGGTGGGAACAATCACACTGATCATGGGCACACAGGAGGGGAGGGGCGAGCACACAGACAGAAACCAAGACAACAGACACATAGTGGAGCAGTTGGGGACGAGACGTGACATAATGTGTTTCAGGTAACTAACTATAAGAGTAACTGAAAAAAGAAACAATTGATTGCTTATGTCAAAACAAGCTGCAAAGACAGAAAAAAATTGAATATGTCATATGTATGGATTTACGACCGATTATTTATGTTGTACCGTTGCCATTGACCAAAGATTGTGTGAAATCTGTCACATCTACTGGATTGTGAAGTGTGTGACACTATCCATTGAGAGAAAAAAGAAAAAAAAGAAGCCATTGCTTTCAGAGAATGTAGTCAAGCGAAATTGTATATACATCAACATGCCAAGATCTGGGGAAAAAGCTGGTAAAAACCAAAATATCTTTAAATTTGAGAGGCGACGATGATTTGACCGAAATTGACGTGGACAGGATGAATTACATCCATTACAACATGCAGAAATTGGGCAAACGGACACAAGCGGGGCTCGAGGCAGTGCATGAACAGCTAGCCACGCCTTCCCTAATGTCGATCCAGAACCTCAATGCTCATGATATGTTGTTGTCTGAGAAAGGAGGCGTCTGCGCAATGTTTGGAGAACAATGCTGCACCTTCATCCCCAACAACACCGCCCCTGATGGGAGCCTGACGGATTGCAGGCCTGCGATCCCTCAAAACAAGGATGAAAGAGCACTACAAGTGGATGACGCCATTGTGTCCTCAATTGTACCATCAGTTGCATTGTTGCTGCTATGCTCACCTTGTGTGGATGTTGCATACCGTGTCTTCGTGCTCTGTTTAATTGTCTCGTCACTACAGTAATATCGCCCATGGAGGACGAGATTGCTCAGATATACCTAATGTCTGAGCGGCAACATGATGATGTTGATGGCAAAATTCCTGCCTCTGTGTTACCAGACTTTTCCCAGATCCGTGGGATTCTGAATGATGACATCGCAACGGTTATCCTTTGGTGTAAACATATTTGTCCTCATGAATGTGATCCGACGACTGAGAGTTGAAAAAAGGGGTCGTTTACGGTGATGTGTGAATTTGAGCAAATATGTGATAAACAGTGGGGAAATGTCAGGATAATTAGTTTTGTAGAAGTGCTGGCCGGCCTGAACCGGAGGTCTCATACCTTCGCTCAAAGCCAACACATTTGCCAGGTTTTAGGGAGTTCTTATACTCCCTTCCTTGTCTTATCTGTGAGAGGCCCTCACTAGTTATGAACAGGACACCTTTGTTCCTTGTTTAGCTAAAGAGAAGTTCTTTATTATACCTTGTAGTTTCTATTTATGAATTGTTGTTGACCGGGACAGTTTTTAAGATATCCCATATTTACTCAATGTTTGGTTAAGTAGACTTCATGCAAGTTATCTCACATCTACTTAACGTTTGTTGGCGTGTATGCACGAGAGGTATCTGATGATTTAGTCATCATTATTATTGTGTGAAACGTAGCAGGAAAGTCTAGAGCATTGTTTTACAGGGACACGGCATCCAAGAGATGGATATTAACACCGTGCTGTCACAGTCAAGGATGCCGACCCTTACCGCCCTGGACTTGCGGACGGTGCCTGTGATCAGCTATTCTGGGCAAATCAATGTGACTGTTAAAGGACGGACAATACCGCAAGTGGCCTACACAGAGAGACCAGCTGGAGTGAATTACACATGTTACATCTAAGGTAACGTGACCCACGTCTGCGTTAACGATGACTGCTCTCCAGGAGGAGACTGGATGGGAGCTTTGGACATTGCCGCTGTGTGCCAGGATGAGAGAGCCGTTTTCAAGGTGTAAGGGCTCTACTACCAACATGGCTGCACCATCGGACGGGACCTACTTCGTCCAGAAGTTTGGAAGCACTGCCTCACCTGCATCCTATGAGTGCACGTGCCTGTTCAGAACGGATCGTGGTTTTGTGGTCACAAGAGTTGTCCGATGCTGCCTGCCAACTGGATACGAGTGTGTGCGCCAGTGTGTGTGACAGACCACACCTACAGACTAGAACATCATCAACTGACGAAAACACGAGCACATATACAACTGTCACGTGGGCAATGACGTGACAGATGTGATAATGATAATGAGACGTGGATTGCGTAGATGCTGTTCTGTTGAGCATGTTTTACGGAAACTTGTTGATTTGACCATCAAATATGCTTCGCAAGTAATGGATACACTGATGTACTGTTTCTGTGTTTTTCTTTTTATTTTTTATTGATAGCATTCTGGTCGCCTAAGGCAGAGGGACCGTGTGAGAATTTTCCTGCTAATAACATCTGGCCAGCAGGTTTTTCGCTTACACAATAAGTTTGATCTGGGGTATTAAGGTAATGCCTCATCTTCACTGCAAAGTGTTGCTATCATTGATTGTTGTTTTTTTATTTTTACTATTCTTCTTTCTTCATTATACATATATATGTGTTTTTTTACTTGTCTTTGTTGTTTGCGGTGGCATAATCATATGATAAAACAGGAGGGAGATGTTAGGGTTTTTCAGATCATCCTTATCGTATGATTATGTTGGAATGCAACATATATAAATAAATTGTAATAAATAACCTACCTTGTCTCATCCTACACAAGGTCGTAAAACACCCCCTGATATATTTTGACTAGAGCACAAGGGCTTCCTATTGAGTCTACTCTTACCCCCACTCTGTTTCTCTTAATAAATATGCCCTTGCAGGAGGGAGGGTTTTAGACCTCCATTCGAACATCGCTGTATGCACAGCGACGAATGGACTCTCCACCTGCAGGTGTCTAAAAGGACTTACTTGTCTCCCGTGTGGTTATTGCAAAAAAATTTGGAGTGAGCAAATCTCTAACAGTTGAGGGGTTTGTGTGCCCCTAGGATCCTAGGAGCCATGTTGTCTGGGGCTTCATGCCCCTGGTAGGTTCACCCATGGCAAACGGGTCCTAGGTGAGGGGCCAGACAAAGCACGGCTCACACAAGCCGCTTATGAAGAAAAACAAAAATTGTTTTCGTTTTCCCTTGCCCGGACGCGGGTCACCGGGGCCCCCCTCTGGAGCCAAGCCTGGAGCTGGTGCTTAAAGGCAAGCGTCTGGTGGCCAGGCCTTCGCCCACGGGGCCCGTCCGGGCACAGCCCGAAAAAGTATCCCTTCCCATGGGCTCACCACCTGTGGGAGGCGCCAAAGGGGTCGGGTGCAGTGTAAGCTGGGCGGCGGCCAAAGGCAGGAGCCTTGGCGGTCTTATCCCCGGCTGCAGAAGCTGGGTCTTGGGACATGGAATGTCACCTCTCTGGCGGAAAGGAGCCCGAGCTGGTGTGCGAGGCAGAAAAGTTCTGACTAGACATAGTCGGACTTGCCTCCACGCACAGTTTGGGTTCCGGTACAAGCCCTCTCGAGAGGGGCTGGACTCTCTTCCACTCTGGAGTTGCCCACGGTGAGAGGTGTCGAGCAGGTGTGGGTATACTTATTGCCCCTGGCTGGGCACCTGCACATTGGGGTTCACCCCGGTGAACGAGAGGGTAGCCTCCCTCCGCCTTCGGGTGGAGGGACAGGTCCTGATTGTTGTTTGTGTCTATGCACCAAACGGCAGCTCAGAGTACCCACCCTTCTTGGAGTCCCTGGATGAAGTGCTGGAGAGCGCTCCTTCTGGAGACTCCATCATTCTACTGGGTGACTTCAATGCTCACGTGGGCAATGACAGTGAGACCTGGAAGGGCGATCTGAACCGCGGTGTTCTATTATTGGACTTCTGTTCTCGACACGGATTTTCAATAATGAACATCATGTTCAAGCATAAGGGTGTCCATGTGTGCACTTGGCACCAGGACACCCTAGGCCGCAGTTCGATGATCAACTTTGTAGTCGTGTCATCGGATTTGCGGCTGCATGTTTTGGACACTCGGGTGAAGAGAGGGGCGTAGCTGTCAACTGATCACCACCTGGTGGTGGGTTGGCTCCGATGCTGGGGGAAGATGCCGGTCCGACCTGGCAGACCCAAACGCTCTGTGGGGGTCTGCTGGGAACGTCTGGCAGAATCTCCTGTCAGGAAGAGCTTCAACTCCCACCTCCGGCAGAGCTTTTCCCACGTCCCGGGGGAGGCAGGGGACATTGAGTCTGAGTGGACCATGTTCCGCGCCTCCATTGTTGAGGTGGCCGGCCGAATCCGTGGCCGTAAGGTCGTTGGTGCCTGTCGTGGCGGCAATCCCCGAACCCGAAGGCGAGCGTCTGGTGGCCGGGCCTTCGCCCATGGGGCCCGGCCGGGCACAGCCCGAAAAGGAAACGTGGTTCCCCCTTCCCATGGGCTCACTACCTGTGGGAGGGGCCAAAGGGGTCGGGTGCAGTGTGAGCTGGGTGGCGGCCAAAGGCAGGGACCTTGGCGGTCTGATCCCCGGCTGCAGAAGCTGGCTCTTGGGACATGGAATGTCACCTCTCTGGCTGGAAAGGAGCCCGAGCTGGTGTGCGAGGCAGAAAAATTCCAACTAGATATAGTCGGACTAGCCTCCACGCACAGTTTGGGTTCCGGTACAAGCCCTCTCGAGAGGGGCTGGACTCTCTTCCACTCTGGAGTTGCCCACGGTGAGAGGCGTCGAGCAGGTGTGGGTATACTTATTGCCCCCCCGGCTGGGCGCCTGCGCATTGGGGTTCACCCCGGTGAACGAGAGGGTAGCATCCCTCCGCCTTCGGGTGGGGGGACAGGTCCTGACTGTTGTTTGTGTCTATGCACCAAACGGCAGCTCAGAGTCCCCACCCTTCTTGGAGTCCCTGGAGGAAGTGCTGGAGAGCGCTCCTTCTGGGGACTCCATTTTTCTACTGGGTGACTTCAATGCTCTCATGGGCAATGACAGTGAGACCTGGAAGGGCGTGATTGGGAGGAATGCCCCCCCCCCCGATCTGAACCCGAGCGCTGTTCTATTATTGGATTTCTGTGCTCGACACGGATTTTCTATAATGAACACCATGTTCAAACATAAGGTTCATGTGTGCACTTGGCACCTGGACACCCTAGGCCGCAGTTCGATGATCGACTTTGTAGTCATGTCATTGGATTTGCGGCTGCATATTTTGGACACTCGGGTGAAGAGAGAGGCGGAGCTGTAAACTGATCACCACCTGGTGGTGGGTTGGCTCCAATGGTGGGAGAAGATGCCGGTCTGCTGGGAACGTCTGGCAGAATCTCCTGTCAGGAAGAGCTTCAACATTGTTGAGGCGGCCGACCGAAGCTGTGGCCGTAAGGTCGTTGGTGCCTGTCGTGGCGGCAAGCCCCAAACCTGCTGGTGGACACCAGCAGTAAGGGATGCCGTCAAGCTAAAGTAAGAGTCCTATCGGGCCGTTTTGGCCTGCGGGACTCCGGAGGCAGCTGACAGGTACCGGATGGCCAAGCGGAACGCGGCTTCGGCGGTTGCTGAGGCAAAAACCCGGGCCTGGGAGGAGTTTGGTGAGGCCATGGAGAATGACTTCCGGACAGCTTTGAGGAAATTCTGGTCCACCACCCGGCGTCTCAGGAGGGGGAAGCAGTGCAACATCAACACTGTTTACAGTGGGGATGGCGTGCTGCTGACCTCGACTCGGGACGTCGTGAGTCGGTAGGAGAATACTTTGAAGACCTCCTCAATTCCACCTACATGCCTTCCATTGAGCAACCAGGGCCTGTAGACTCTGAGGCGGATTCTCCAATCTCTGGGGTCGAAGTCACTGAGGTAGTTAAAAAACTCCTCGGTGGCAAGGCCCCGGGGGTGGATAAGATCCGCCCGGAGTTCTGGCTCTGGATGTTGTGGGGCTGTCAAGGCTGACATGCCTCTACAACATTGCGTGGATATCTGGATTGGCAGACTGGGGTGGTGGTTCCCCTCTTTAAGAAGGGGGACCGGAGGGTGTGTTCCAATTACAGGGGAATCACACTCCTCAGTCTCCCCGGTAAGGTCTATTCAGGGGTGTTGGAGAGGAGGGTCCATCGGGAGGTCGAACCTCGGATTCAGGAGGAGCAGTGTGGCTTTCGTCCTGGGCGTGGAAGAGTGGACCAGCTCTACACCCTCGGGAGGATCCTCGAGGGTGCATGGGAGTTCGCCCAACCAGTCCACATGTGTTTTGTGGACTTGGAGAAGGCGTTCGACCGTGTCCCTCGGGAGGTTCTGTGGAGGGTTCTTTGGGAGTAAGGGGTGCCGAGCCAACTGATAAGAGCAGTTTGGTCACTGTATCACCGATGCCAGAGTCTGGTCCGCATTTCCGGCAGTAAGTCAGATTCGTTCCCAGTGAGGGTTGGACTCCGCCAAGGCTGCCCTTTGTCACCGATTCTGTTCATAATTTTTATGGACAGAATTTCTAGGCGCAGCCGAGGCGTTGAGGGGGTCCGGTCTGGGGACATCAGCATCGCGTCTCTGCTTTTTGTAGCTTATGTGGTGCTGTTGGCTTCTTCAGGCCATGATCTCCAGCTCTCGCTGGAATGGTTCGCAGCCGAGTGTGAAGCGGTCGGGATGAGGGTCAGCACCTCCAAATCCTAGTCCATGGTCCTCGATCGGAAAAGGGTGGAATGCCCTCTCCGGATCGGGGATGAGATCCTGCCCCAAGTGGAGGAGTTCAAGTATCTTGGGGTATTGTTCACGAGTGAGGGGAGGATGGAGCGCGAGATCGACAGGCGGATCGGTGCAGCGTCGGCAGTAATGCGGACCCTGTACCGGTCCGTTGTGGTGAAGAGAGAGCTGAGCCAAAAGGCAAAGCTCTCAATTTACCGGTCGATTTACGCTCCTACCCTCACCTATGGTCACGAGCTATGGGTTGTGACCGAAAGAACGAGATACAAGCGGCCGAAATGAGTTTTTTCCGCAGGATGTCCGGGATCTCCCTTAGAGATAGGGTGAGAAGCTTGGTCATCCGGGAGAGACTCGGAGTAGAGTCGCTACTCCTCCACATTGAGAGGAGCCAGATGAGGTGGTTCGGGCATCTTATCAAGACTCCTACTGGACGCCTCCCTGGGGAGGTTTTCCGGGCATGTCCCACCGGTAGGAGACCCCGGGGACGACCCATGACGCGCTGGAGAGACTATGTCTCTCAGCTGGCCTGGGGAACGCCTTGGGATCCCCCGGGATGAGCTGGATGAAGTGGCTGGGGAGAGGGAAGTCTGGGAGTCCCTCCTAAAGCTGCTGCCTCTGTGACCCGACCCCGGATAAGCGGAAGAAGATGGATGGATGGATGGATGGATGGATGGATGGATGGATGGATGGATGCATGGATGAATGGATGGATGGATGGATGGATGGATGGATGGATGGATGGATGGATGGATATTTAGATGTATTCTTTCACTGATTCTTCAAGATGATATATTTGGTCAGAATGTTTGCCGTTTGATGTGATTTTGCCTCATAAGATGAACACTTTTCATAAATCTGACCTGCAGGCGCTGAAGTGATGGAAACTGTTATTCATAATAACAGTGTCGTATTTAATGGGAATCACTGATATCAGTTTTTTGGTGAAATGTTTTTTTAATGTTATTAATAAATGCATTTGTTTTCAAAAACTTGTTTTTTAAATATCTATGCTTTACTACCTACTAAAGACCAAAACCTTTTAAGCAATGACCTTTACATGTCGTTTATATTGCTTCACACAAACACTATATCCATCTGCTCCTGGTTTGGCCCCCATGGTCAAAATTTAGAACCCAATTCAAAACGTTTGCCCACCCCTGCGCTACATCAAAACAGTTTAGTTGATAGTTGATGCATACCTTCATTTAAGTGTAAGTGTCTTTGCCTCACACATGGATACTGGAGTACTGAGAAATGTTTAACATCAGTAATAGCCCTGTAACGTTCATCTTGATTTTTTTTTTCCCTTTGCAATGGGTTTGTTCTGTTTCCTCCAGATTTTTTTTTGTGTAAGGTAAGATAACTCTTAACTGAACTTTTTTAGTCTGGGTAAAAAAGTAATGCTGTCATGCTGTCATGTGTCGTCCGGATCACTTCCTGTTTTATTCTGTGTGATTTTCCTCTCGTTCCAGTCGGTGTGTCCTTCCCCTGTGCGTCCGGTCACGTGAACCCCTGATTCCAAGTGTGTGCACCTGCGCCAATGACCAACTGTCTTCACCTGTGTTCCCCTCCTGTGTCCATATAACCCGCGTCTTTCCCCGTATCCAGTGCCAGTGCGTCTTGCCTTGTCAGAACACTAGCGATCACGAAACCCTCGAGTTCCACGTAGAAGCCTTGTTTGAGCAACCTTGATCACCGATGTTAACTTGGTTACATCGCTACCTTGTTTTTGTATTTCCCTCGGTTCGAGGCGCTTTGATTTCCCCTTTTTCTCCCTCGGTTCGAGGCGCCTTTGTTTTCCCTTTTTTCCCTCCTAGTGAGGCGTTTTTTGTTCGACTGTCAGTGGCGACAATAAAAGCCTTTTTGGACATTGAACTCTCTGCATTCGAGTCCTCTCCCTGCTCTGCGCCTGACAAATGCAAAACTTTTACCATCATTAAGATTCTAAGAACCTTATTAAGAACTTAATAAGGCTTTTGAAAACAACTCTGGAGGTAAATGCAAACAGTTGCACAGGTAAATATCAAATGTGGCGTACCCCAAGGAGATGTTTTGTCCCCACTCCTGTTCTTCATAGGCCTGAACCTGTGACGAATCAGGCAGTACAACTGTTAGAGATTTGCTCACTCCAACTTATTTTGCAAGAACCAAACAGGAGACAAGCAAGTTCTTTTAGACACCTGCAGGTGGAGAGTCCATTAGTCGCTGTCTGAACAGCGATTATCGAATGAAGTCTGAAAAGTCTCCTTCCTGCAAGGGCATATTTATTAGGAGGAACAGAGCGGGGGTGAGAGTGGACAGGTTTGGTGAACCCCCGGCCTCTGGTAAGATCAGAGCAGGGAGTGTTTTACGATGTTGTGGGAAACAGAACAACTTTGATTGCTTCCTCTGCAGCTGGTCACTCAAGCAGAGGAAGCAACCACTTTACTACGTTGTGAGAGCAAGACAAGATTGGTTAATCATTATAGTCTACATTCCAACATAATCCTACGATAAAGATAACCTGGAAAACCCTAACATCTCCCTCCTGTTTTATCATATGATTATGTCACTCCAAACAACAAAGACAAGTAAGAAAAAAACATATATATATGTATAATGAAGAAAGAAGAATAGTAAAAATAAAAACAACAAACAATGATAGCAATACTTTCCAGTGAAGATGAGGCATTACCTCAACACCCCAGATCAAACTTATTGTGTAAGCGAAAAACCTACTGGCCAGATGTCATTAGCAGGAAAATTCTTACACGGCCCCGTTGCCACAGGCGACCAGAATGCTATCAATAAAAAATAAAAAGAAAAACACAGAAACAGTACATCAGCGTATCCATTACTTGCGAAGCATATTTGATGGTCAAATTAACAAGTTTCCGTAATACATGCTCAACAGAACAGCATCTACGCAATCCACGTCTCATTATCATTATCACATCTGTCACGTCTAAGAAGTTGTATATGTGCTCGCGTTTTCGTCAGCTGCTGATGTTCTAGTCTGTAGGTGAGGTCTGTCACACACACTGGCGCACACACTCGTGTCCAGTTGGCAGGCAGCATCGGACAACTCTCGTGACCACAAAACCATGATCCATACTGAACAGGCACGTGCACTCATAGGATGCAGGTGAGGCAGTGCCTCTGAACTTCTGGATGAAGTAGGTCCCGTCCGATGGTGCAGCCATGTTGGTAGTAGAGCCCTTACACCTTGAAAACGGCTCTCTCATCCTGGCACACAGCGGTGATGTCCAAAGCTCCCATCCAGTTTCCTCCTGGAGAGCAGTCGTCGTTAATGCATTTGTGGGTCCTGCAACCTTGGATGCAACATGTGTAGTCAGCAAGACTTGGAATGGTCCCTCCCGTCGTGGCTGGCCCAGTTCCTTCTTTTGATGACCTCGATGTAGACCCAGTCTCCTGGATTGATGGGGTTGTCGACCTGTGAGGAGGAAAGATCAAGCGGCAGTAAATTTGTCTTTGACACAGTTTGAGCGTCCTGATCATATAATCTGCCAAGGACTGCTCTTCATCTGTTGTTTGCAACTCTCGTAGTCAATTGTAGTGCCCATTTAACTGGCAAATAGGAATGTTTGCGGGAAGAGTTTGAACACTTCCTAATGATTCCCTTTAACCAAAGACTATTTATGACAGGGGCGTTCCCATTTATTGCCTCCTGGTTTAAAAGAGATTGTTTTACCCATGCCTTCTTTCTCCTCACACGCTCGCACCCACACAGGGTGTGAACACACACACACACACACACACACACACACACACACACACACACACACACACACACACACACACACACACACACACACACACACACAGAGACAAAGAGATTCTAATCCATCTCTCATGTAGCTTCTCTTGATAGAATCTCCTATTGGTAACTGTATAGCAGACGTTTTAGCATATAATCCCATACTCTGCTCTCTCGCTTCTACTTTTTCATGTCGGTGCAGTCGTAGGTGGCCCCTATTGCAGTCATTGTCTTGTTAACTGTCGCCGTGTGGCTCCTATGCATGATTGTGTGAATGTCAAAAATTGGACGTACCTCACTTTCTGACCATCCAACCTCCACTGTGGTGCAAAAAAAACTTACTATTGTATTGAGTAGGTACATTGAGCAACCTAGCTTCCTCCTGACTGCCAAATGTCCTGTTCTAAAATTTATATAACTCGACCTCTACGTCTTAAGCTTGATGAGCCAAAATATAAGATCTTGCTCTTGTTTCCTACCGTTTTAGCCTATTAGTTTTATCCAAATCCGTTCAATCTCTGATTATAATCTGTACCCCTACGTATTTTTCAAATTTGTATTTATTTATTTATCAAATCTCCTCAATTCTGTCAAACTCAGTGCACAATGAACCTCCCTTCCACTTTGAACCAAGCTCCACCAAATTTGGTAACGCCAAGGAGTGCGATTTGGTTGTCGGACACTCCAAGTCCATTTCTTTTTGCCGCACTTCACCCTCTCACGTTGGTGTTCTTTGGCTGTTGCTTCAGAGCGACCCCATCCATCACTCTTGAATGAGTCCATTGTTCAAATGAGTCAATTTTCATCATTGTGAGTTCCTCCGCTTTTCACTGTCTTTTCTCGTCCCCGAGGATGTTGTCTGTCCTCCGGAGTGTACTTGTCCTCCTCCAAGCACAACAACAGTCTTTTCTTGTCCTTCGCCAAAGGTCAAAGGTGCTTCAGAGCCAGGCACCATTTTGTGGTTGTTCACGGCTGCAGGCGAAGTCTCGGATTGGGTTTCAGGGACTCTGACACTGAGAATGACAGGCTGGGACGTCAAACTTGTAAGACTATCTCCAAATGTAGCTGCTTCCATCAATTTGCTGGTAACATTTATTTACCAAACTTCAAATTCTCCTAATAACAGCGGTCTCGTTTTTATATCGTAAATCCTGCAACTCATCCTATTTTTGAGCTACACTTTATCTATAGTTCCAATTTAATCGGACAGTATGTTGTCTTCAGTATCATTATTGAAAATCAACTCATCGAGGTCTGCTTTCCACATCAAGCCCTGATCTGTATGTCTTGACCTCTCACATGTTATTGTCATGCTTGCTCAAAAATGTGACTTAGAGTATAGTGCTGTGAATTCTCAATCTCCCCAATGAAATTGGATCCCACCTCGTAGTTCTTATCGTTCTCATGTTCCTGTTAGCCTGCAATTGTCCAAATCAAAAATGTTTTCTTTTAACTGTCTTTCTTTTGAACCTCTAAATCTCTCGTGTTGCTAACCTATCTACACAAGAACAAAACATTTACCACAATATAACACCAAATGTATTCGAAAATTCATTGTCATAAAGTGTTGTATTATTACTATCTTCCACTATCTGTCCTACTCACTCCCCCTCTTTTGAGGCTTGGCAACGCCCATGCCTCACACCTTGACAAACTTTTTGGGAGAATGTGTTCTTTACTACATACGATTCCATCATCATTTAATTTGACTTTCTTTCCAAAACGCTTCTCAATTTCTCAGTTCACACATCTTCTACATGTGTTACTGGTTCTCCAGTTTTTTTGTTCTTGTTTTTCTAGTTAATTATCAATCCAAAAGCTACGTGTTTCTTTCTAACATTTAACCTGCTCAAAATCACTCTTTCATCAAAGTCGCTCTACTAATTCTCTATAGTAGTCGCCAACGACTTCAACCATTCAACCTGTAATTTCTTTTCATTCAGGCTACCATTCATCAATGTTCATTTGCATCTCACACGCAGTCTCCAAAAAGGAGTCTTTCTATCACATTGGTCCCAATTCATCCAAGCTCACCACACAACATTCATATATCATTGTCAACTCAGGTTTCCTGGTAGAACAATCCACCAATTCAAAAAACTTAACTAAAACAAACAATTGGCAAATTAATCTGAATTTTTTTCTTTGTTTTTAAATTTGAAGAACTCAATCTCTCAGATTTAGCTTGCATTTAGAATTTTGTATAATCTTATAACACAACCAATCAATTATTCCTATTAAATGTAGCATTGCAAAATCTTAAATTCACAATTTAGCTTCTCCCAATTCTTGAAAGCATGTTCTGTCGTTGTTTTTTTTTTTTTTCCTCGATATTCTCATGTGGGCTCGACACTTTACATGCACTAGTGTGGATTAGTTTCTGCTCGCAAACAGACTTCTCTCTTTTTCCTCTCATTTTTATCTTTCAAAATCATTTCTGTTCTGCGGTGCAAATTGGATAGACCACAGTCTAGCAAATTTTTTTTATACTAAAACTTTAGCCAATGTTCATCATTTTAACATATACGCACACACATGCACAGCTCTCGCATGCAAAAGGTAGTTCCCAGCACCAATGATTCGTCAGAGGCTGGCCATTTCCTGTGGTCGATCATGAGCTGGTCCCTCCCATGCACACGAGGACAGCACATTCTAATTTTATTTATTTATCTTCTAGAAGCAAGTTGCATTCCTTTACCACTTGATTTGCATATTTTAACTTCAGTGTAACACAATTTGAGCTCTAGTCATTTGTAATTTGGGCATACAAACAGCATTGTCATACTTCTTGGATGGACAGGACTTCTAATAATCTAAAAAAAATTCAAATAATCTGACAATGACATGTTTTGCTGTCATATGGGCATCTATTCTTTCTTTCTCTGTATGAGCATAAGCGGTCAAAGAGGAGGAAGCTTGTCATGCTAAAAATATGGCTTTTCCTCTGCTCCTTCTTCCACCCTTTGATTGATATTGTTTTGCAAAACGACACTCTCGTGCGAAGTGTCCTCGTCTCCCACAGTTCCAACAGTTGTCAGAATCTCGTGGGGGTTTTGAATTATATGGCGGCCTGCGACCTTGTTGGCCTCTACCTCTTCCTCCGCCTTGCTGGGACCCTTGGAAGAAGACTGTTGTATCTTCATCTAGTTCATCATCATCATTATCTAGATGAAATACATCAGAACTTTTGCCTTTTTTGATCACTTTTTCAGCATGTCTGGCCCATTGCATAGTTGTTGTCACACTTGCAACATCCACTTCCACCAAATGTTTCCTCACCCAGTTGCCTATTTCAGGGCGGAAATTAGTGAGGAGCGCATTTTTAAGCTGTTGTTGATAAGCACTCTCAGCTGTATCATTGAATGGGATGCCACTATGCACCCTGAATTCTTTTTCAAATCTCAATTGAATGGCGGCCTCATCACTTTTCAACTTTCTATCTTTTGTCTTTTGGATTTGTTCTCTTCTTTCTTGTGAAGCTTTCAACCACATTTTAGCACAATCCAATTCACTCTCTTTTCTTTTCTTTTTCAGTCCATTTTTCTTTCTATCCACACTCTCTTCTAAAACATCAACTACTATCTTCCACACTTCAACTCTCAACTTCCCTTCTACTCCATACTTTTTCTTCCACTTCAGCATATATTGCATACAATTAAGAAATCTACTCGCCATGTACTTCTCATCTCCGTCAAGAGGTAGAGATTTACCGTTTTTATTTCCCATCTTAATTCTAGTAGTTTTAGGTTTTACAATCTCTGTCTCAAAAATATTATTATTATTATTATTATTATTACTATTATTACTTATTTATTTCTTTGAGGATCCTCAATGCAGGTTTAAATTGACCTTTCAACAAATTACTAGCCTGTATTATTGCCGTGGATCAACGCTAGAACTGCTTTTTAGTCAATTTATCCTACCAGTCACACACTCAATCACACTAACTCCAGCGCTTTTTTTTTAGGCCTCATGGCTCGGACAAACCAAAGCCGTATCTCATAGCTCGGATAAACCAAAGCCGAATCTCATAGCTCGGACAAACCAAAGCCGAATCTCATAGCTCGGACAAACCAAAGCCGAATCTCATAGCTCGGACAAACCAAAGCCGAATCTCATAGCTCGGACAAACCAAAGCCGTATCTTTAGCGCTTTAACTTACTTGTCCCCTGGTTCGTTGCGCCGCCGGATCCCGTCAATCCACCTCTGTCAGACGAAGGCAGACCTAAGATGCTGGCCCAGCGAAAAATTCTCTTCCCAGGACTTTCTTTTCCAGGTCCTCCTAATGGACGCTGGCTTGTCGACAATGCAGCACGTCTTCCTTCGCCGGTCAGATGGTGGGTATGAGGATCCCGGGTTTCGGCACCAAAATGTTAGAGATTTGCTCACTCCAACTTATTTTGCAAGAACCAAACAGGAGACAAGCAAGTTCTTTTAAACACCTGCAGGTGGAGAGTCCATTCGTCGCTGTCTGAACAGCGATTATCGAATGAAGTCTGAAAAGTCTCCTTCCTGCAAGGGCATATTTATTAGGAGGAACAGAGTGGGGGTGAGAGTGGACAGGTTTGGTGAACCCCCGGCCTCTGGTAAGATCAGAGCAGGGGGTGTTTTACGATGTTGTGGGAAAAACAGAACAACTTTGATTGCTTCCTCTGCAGCTGGTCACTCAAGCAGAGGAAGCAACCACTTTACTTTACTACGTTGTGAGAGCAAGACAAGATTGGTTAATCATTATAGTCTACATTCCAACATAATCCTGCGATAAAGATAACCTGGAAAACCCTAACAACAACCAAATGCTGAGCGGCACAGATTTTATTATAAAAGGGAAAGGGGACGGTGGAGTGCTGGAGCGGCAATCAGGCTGGTGTGCTAGCGTCGTGGCTGGCGGACCTGCCGGGCGGAGTAGCGCTTGAGTGCTCCCTTAACCGGAACTGGCTGAGGACTGGAACTCACCTGGTGGGAAAAAACGGCAGAGCGAGCGGGCGGTCGAGGCAAACGGATCAACAATCGGGCAAGGTTGGCAACTGGAGTCAGACAGACAGGACACCGTGAGCTAACTAGTGGCATCACGGGACAGACTGACAAAAGAGTTATTGGATGACAGGGTTTAAGTAGGGAGCCTAACAAGCCGGTGACAGGTGTGGGTGTTTTACTGATTATGGGGGCATGGCCGAGTGCAGGTGCTGCAGACACGTGACAACCCACCCCCCCACACACACACCTAGGAATGGCTCCCGACATCCCCAAGAACAGGGCCCCGTCTGATTGCGCGATGTCAGAAGCCGGTGCGGAAGACGCCGGTGCCGGGATTTCAGAAGCGGATGACTCAGATGCCGGTGGGAGGCGCCGTGCGCGACCGGACGTCGGTCCCATCGGATTCAGGCTGGTCTGGATGCCGGTGGTGAAATTCAGTGAGTGTCGGGTCGAAAAGCCAACGGCTTGGCACCCAGTAGCGGTGCGTATCATTGTAGCCCTCCCAGTCCACAAGGTACTGGATGCCGCGTCTGCACCGTCGTGACTGGAGCAAGGATCGGACGGTGTACGCCAGGTCTACCTCGATGAGCCGGGGAGGTGGCGGGCGCTGGGGCCAGTGTGCTCTCATGGACGGGCCGCACTCGTGACACATGGAACGTGGGGTGGACCTCCATTGAGCCTGGCAGGCGCAGACGGACGACGGGAATAGCCCCAAGAAACGAGGCGCCAGTTTGCGGGATTCCGCTCGCAATGGCAGGTCCCGCACAGAGAGCCACACTCGCTGCCCAGCTGGGTACGCCGGGGCCGGCATTCGCCACTTGTTAGCCTGGCAAGTGTAGCTTGAGACTGTGCGGAGGAGGGAGGCCCGGGCTCTCAACCAAGCCCGATGACAGTGGCAAACATACGCCAGGACCGACGGACATGTCGCGCTTCGCACCTGGTGGTCAAAAAGCGGTGGTTGGTACTTGAAAACGCAGTGGAAGGGTGAGAGGCCCGTAGCTCAGCTGGGGAAGGGGTTGAGGGCATACTCCACCCAGGGGAGTTGCTGTGCTCACCTGCGCTGATCTGCACCGAAGAGACTGGCCCAGCTCCTGGTTTAGGCTCTGCCTGCCCATTAAACTGCGGGTGAAAGCCAGTGAAAAGGCTGGCCATGGCGCAGACGAGCCGGCAGAACTCTGCCCAGAAGGCAGACGAAAAATGTGAGCCACGATCCGACACGATGTCCTGTGGGAGGCCGTGGTGTCAAAACACTTCCCCCAGAAGAATCAGCGCTGTTTGCTTCGCGAAGGGGAGCTTAAGCAGGGAAATAAAATGTGACATCTTGCTGAACTGATCAACAATAGTGAGAACTACCATGTTCCCTTTGGATGGAAGGAGGCCCGTGACAAATTCGATGGACAGGTGAGACCAGGGACGCCGGAGCACTGGCAAGAGTTGGAGCAGCCCAGCCAGAGAACAATTCAACGATTTATAGCGTTTACAGACGGGGCAGGTCCCGACGTAATCGCTTGTGTCCTCCCTCCAGGTGGGCCACCAAAAGCGCTGGGACACCACGTGCCTCGTGCTGGTAACCTCGGGATGACAGGCGAGGCGGGAGACGTGCGCCCATTGCAAGACGGACGCCCATAGCTTGTCTGGAACGAATAGGAGGCCCTCCGAGCAGTTGCTGGGGCCGGGTTCACCTCATGTGGCTGCCATCATTTGGCGCTCAATGTCCCACGAGACCGCATCACTGCAGTCTGCAATCCCATAATATATATTTTATAGATTGCATATATATATATATATATATATATATATATATATATATATATATATATATATATATATATATATATATATATATATATATATATATATGCAATCTATATCTATGTTTCGGTGCAATCTATGTTTCAGTGGTACATCCCATGTAGGGGCTTGTCCTCCCATGATGGTCCCTCCAGCACCTCATCTTCCTTTGATGCCCATTGTCTGAGACATTCACTAAACACGTGATCGGTTGGGACCTTATCCCTGATGTACTTATGGATCTTGGATGTTTCATCTTGGATAGTGGCTCTCACGCTCGCTAGTCCTCGACCTCCTTCTACGGCTAGTGTACAGTCTCAGTGGGCTGGACTTGGGATGGAACCCTCCATGCATGGTTAGGAGCTTCCGTGTCTTGATAGCTGTGGTCTGTATATCTTCCTTTGGCCACCGTATGATTCCTGCAGGGTATCTGATTACTGGTAGGGCGTAGCTGTTAATGGCTAGGGACTTGTTCTTGCCGTTGAGCTGACTTCTTAGGACTTGCCTTACTCGATGGAGGTATTTGGCTGTGGCTGCTTCCTTGTTTCCTCGTCAAGGTTGCCATTTGCCTGTGGAATTCCAAGGTATTTGTAGCTGTCCTCAATGTCTGCTATTGTTCCTTCTGGGAGTGAGACCCTGAACCTGTGTGGATTACCTTTCCTCTTTTAGTCACCATGCGGCCACATTTCTCAAGTCCGAATGCCATTCCGATGTCAGAGCTGTAGATCCTGGTAGTGTGGATCAGGGAATCAATGTCCCGCTCGTTCTTAGCGTACAGCTTTATGTCATCCATGTAGAGGAGGTGGCTGATGGTGACCCCATTCCTGAGTTGGTATCCATAGCCCGTCTTGTTGATTATTTGGCTGAGGGGGTTCAGTCCTATACAGAACAGCATTGGTCTCCTTGGTATATACCACATTTGATGATCACGTGTGCAAGTGGCTTGCCATTAGCTTCAAGTGTGGTTTTCCACTCTTTCATCGAGTTGGCGATGAAGGTTCTCAGAGTCCCATTGATGTTGTACAGCCTCAAGCATTCAGTGATCCAAGTATGTGGCATTGAGTCATATGCTTTCTTGTAATCAATCCAGGCAGTACTCAGGTTGGTACGTCTGGTTCTGCAGTCTTGGGTGACTGTTCTATCCACCAGGAGTTGATGTTTTGCTCCTCTGGTATTTTTACCAATACCTTTCTGAGCAGTGCTCATGTATTGATCCATGTGCCCGCTGATCTTATCTGATATTATGCCCGACATCAGCTTACATTGTCACGTCGCCCCCAACTGCTCCACTATGTGTCTGTCTTGGTTTCTGTCTGTGTGCTCGCCCCTCCCCTCCTGTGTGCCCATGATCAGTGTGATTGTTCCCACCTGCCTCTCGTTACCTGTCGTGTATAAAAGTCCTGTCTGCCCCTCACTCCCGGTCGGATCATTGGTATTGGTATTGGTATTGTTATTGGTTTTGGTTTTGGTCATTGGTTTTGGTTGCTGTCGTTCGGTGTTGGCGTACTGTCTTGATGCCGTCATGTCCTGCTGTCTTCTTGTTTCACGTCCCGGTCAGTCAGTCAAGTTATTGTTTAAGTCATGTCAGTTTACCGAGTCTGTATTTTGAGTTGCTTCAATAAACCCTGGTCCAAGCTGCACTTGGTCGTCCTGCTCCATGCTCCACAACCGATCCTGACAGAATGATCCGACCATCACAACGACCAGCGCTTGGACCCCCCTCCACCACCAGCTCCCGCTGCGACGCCCGATCGTCGTCCGAGCTTGTTCCAGCGACGTCGGACTCACGGACGCCATCGGAGTTTCTCCCGGCACCATCGCCTCTGCGACCGTCGTCGGACTTCGCTGCCGCGACGCCGGACCCGCGGCCGCCATCGGAGTGCTTCTGGCGGCAGCGGCTTTGCGGCCGCGATCGGACTCTGGTGCCGCGACGCCGGACCCACGGCCGCCGTTGGAGTGCCTCCCGGCGTCATCAGACTCACGGCCGCCATCGGGCTCCACCCCTGCGTTGCAGGACCTGCGGGCGTCGCCAGACATCCAAGCCAGCTGCGTCGGACCCGCGATCGTCCCTGGTTCCACTCCCACTGCTGCGGCGCGTGATGGGTCTTGCCGCTGCGCAGAGCCCCGCCTTCCGAATGTCGCCGATCACTGTACGGACTTTGTGAGTGGCCGCCAATCACGGTACAGACTTCCGGAGTCGCCGCCAATTGCCGTACGGACTTCCTGAGTGGCCGCCGATTGCGCCACTGACTTTTGTATGCCGCTGATTGCGGTTGTGTTTCCCCGAGTCGCCGCAGAGTGCGGTTGTGTTTCCCCGAGGTCCCCGCCCGAGTGCGGCTCTGTCCCCTAGGTCCCCGCCCGCGTGCGGCTCTGTCCCCTAGGTCCCCGCCCGAGTGCGGCTCTGTCCCCTAAGTCCCCGCCCGAGTGCGGCTCTGTCCCCTAGGTCCCCGCCCGAGTGCGGCTCTGTCCCCTAGGTCCCCGCCCGAGTGCGGCTCTGTCCCCTAGGTCCCCGCCCGAGTGCGGCTCTGTCCCCTAGGTCCCCGCCCGAGTGCGGCTCTGTCCCCTAGGTCCCCGCCCGAGTGCGGCTCTGTCCCCTAGGTCACCGCCCGAGTGCGGCTCTGTCCCCTAGGTCACCGCCCGAGTGCGGCTCCGTCCCCGAAAACGCCGCCAGAGTGCGGATCTGTCCCCGAAAACGCTGCCAGAGTGCGGTTCTGTCCCCGAAGTCGCCGCCAGAGTGCGGTTCTGTCCCCGCAGTCGCCGCCAGAGTGCGGATCTGTCCCCGCAGTCGCCGCCAGAGTGCGGATCGGTTCCCCGAAGTCGCCGCCAGAGTGCGGTTCGGTTCCCCCAAGTCGCCGCCAGAGTGCGGTTCGGTTCCCCCAAGTCGCCGCCGGAGTGCGGTGCGGTTCGGTTCCCCCCAAGTCGCCGCCGGAGTGCGGTGCGGTTCGGTTCCCCGAGTCGCCGCCCGAGTGCGGCGCGGTTCGGTTCCCCAAGTCGCCGCCCGAGTGCGGCGCGGTTCGGTTCCCCAAGTCGCCGCCCGAGTGCGGCGCGGTTCGGTTCCCCTAGTTTTTTTTTTTTTTTGGGACGTCGGGAGACGTCCCTTGTGGGGGGGGTTCTGTCACGCCTCGTCCCCAACTGCTCCACTGTGTCTGTTGTCTTGGTTTCTGTCTGTGTGCTCGCCCCTCCCCTCCTGTGTGCCCATGATTAGTGTGATTGTTCCCACCTGCCTCTCGTTACCTGTCTTGTATAAAAGTCCTGTCTGCCCCTCTCTCCCTGTCGGATCATTGGTATTGGTATTGGTATTGTTATTGGTTTGGTTTTGGTCATTGGTTTTGGTTCCTGTCGTTCGGTGTGTTGTCCTGTCTTGGTGCCGTCATGTCCTGCTGTCTTGTTTCACGTCCCGGTCAGTCAGTCAAGTTATTGTTTGCTATGTCATGTCAGTTGCCTTTTGAGTTCCGCCAATAAACCCTGGTCCAAGCTGCACTTGGTCGTCCTGCTCCATGCTGCACCACAACCGACCGTGACAGAATGATCCGACCATCACAACGACCAGCGCTTGGACCCCCCTCCACCACCAGCTCCCGCTGCGACGCCCGATCGTCGTCCGAGCTTGTTCCAGCGACGTCGGACTCACGGACGCCATCGGAGTTCCTCCCGGCACCATCGCCTCCGCGACCGTCGTCGGACTTCGCTGCCGCGACGCCGGACCCGCGGCCGCCATCGGAGTGCTTCTGGCGGCAGCGGCTTTGCGGCCGCGATCGGACTCTGGTGCCGCGACGCCGGACCCACGGCCGCCGTTGGAGTGCCTCCCGGCGTCATCAGACTCACGGCCGCCATCGGGCTCCACCCAAGCGTCGCAGGACCCGCGAACGTCGCCAGACTTCCAAGCCAGCTGCGTCGGACCCGCGATCGTCCCTGGCTCCACTCCCACTGCTGCGGCGCGTGATGGCTCTTGCCGCTGCGCAGAGCCCCGCCTTCCGAGTGTCGCCGATCACTGTACGGACTTTGTGAGTGGCCGCCAATCACGGTACAGACTTCCGGAGTCGCCGCCAATTGCCGTACGGACTTCCTGAGTGGCCGCCGATTGCGGCACTGACTTTTGTATGCCGCTGATTGCGGTTGTGTTTCCCCGAGTCGCCGCGGAGTGCGGTTGTGTTTCCCCTAGGTCCCCGCCCGAGTGCGGCTCTGTCCCCTTGGTCCCCGCCCGAGTGCGGCTCTGTCCCCTAGGTCCCCGCCCGAGTGCGGCTCTGTCCCCTAGGTCCCCGCCCGAGTGCGGCTCTGTCCCCTAGGTCCCCGCCCGAGTGCGGCTCTGTCCCCTAAGTCCCCGCCCGAGTGCGGCTCTGTCCCCTAGGTCCCCGCCCGAGTGCGGCTCTGTCCCCTAGGTCCCCGCCCGAGTGCGGCTCTGTCCCCTAGGTCCCCGCCCGAGTGCGGCTCTGTCCCCTAGGTCCCCGCCCGAGTGCGGCTCTGTCCCCGAAGTCACCGCCAGAGTGCGGATCTGTCCCCAAGTCGCCGCCCGAGTGCGGCGCGGTTCGGTTCCCCAAGTCGCCGCCCGAGTGCGGCGCGGTTCGGTTCCCCAAGTCGCCGCCCGAGTGCGGCGCGGTTCGGTTCCCCAAGTCGCCGCCCGAGTGCGGCGCGGTTCGGTTCCCCAAGTCGCCGCCCGAGTGCGGCGCGGTTCGGTTCCCCAAGTCGCCGCCCGAGTGCGGCGCGGTGCGGTTCCCCAAGTCGCCGCCCGAGTGCGGCGCGGTTCGGTTCCCCTAGTTTTTTTTTTTGGGACGTCGGGAGACGTCCCTTGTGGGGGGGGTTCTGTCACGTCGCCCCCAACTGCTCCACTATGTGTCTGTCTTGGTTTCTGTCTGTGTGCTCGCCCCTCCCCTCCTGTGTGCCCATGATCAGTGTGATTGTTCCCACCTGCCTCTCGTTACCTGTCGTGTATAAAAGTCCTGTCTGCCCCTCACTCCCGGTCGGATCATTGGTATTGGTATTGGTATTGGTATTGGTTTTGGTTTTGGTCATTGGTTTTGGTTGCTGTCGTTCGGTGTTGGCGTACTGTCTTGATGCCGTCATGTCCTGCTGTCTTCTTGTTTCACGTCCCGGTCAGTCAGTCAAGTTATTGTTTAAGTCATGTCAGTTTACCGAGTCTGTATTTTGAGTTGCTTCAATAAACCCTGGTCCAAGCTGCACTTGGTCGTCCTGCTCCATGCTCCACAACCGATCCTGACATACATGTTGTGGAGAGGCAGGTGATTGGCCGGTAGTTGGATGGGACTGTACCCTTTGAAGGATCCTTCTGGATCAGGATCGTACGCCCTTGGGTTAGCCATTCAGGGTGAGTCCCATCCCTTAGCAGCTGGTTCATTTGTGCTGCCAGGCGCTCATGGAGAGTTGTAAGTTTCTTGAGCCAGTAGCTGTGGATATATATATATATATATATATATATATATATATATATATATATATATATATATATATATATATATATACACACACACACACATATATATATATATATATATATATATATATATATATATATATATATATATATATATATATATATATATATATACCGTATTTGCCGGTGTATAAGTCGACTCGGTGTATAAGTGGACCCCCTAAAATTCGACGTAAATTTACGATTTTATGATATATCCTTTGTATAAGTCGAGCTCAATTGCTACATTATATTAAACTTCAAAATTCAATTAGAAATATGCAAAATTTATTGACGAAATGTGTTGAAATTCGTGAGTTTGTAGCGAGCGATCTATACGCCATTTTAAATATTATTTACTTCATGACCCTGTGATATTATGCGCCGAGAGAGACTAACAACAATGAACACTCTTAGAAACTGGTTTATTTTTATTTAAGAAACAACAAATTATAATTATAAAGTGATTGCCGGTACATAGAGTTCAAAATTCGTCTTCATCGTCGCTATTTCCGAAAAGCTCGTTCCATTCGTTTTCGTTTAGTTTGTCGTCATAAAGGGCATCTTCTTGGTCTTCTCTATCCTGAGAGCGTTTGGCGAATATTTTCTAACTGCCAACGGCTCTTGCGCCATAAAGAGTCCGCCCCGAGTGGTTCCCCATGTCGGCCAGAACAAGTGAAAATTCGGCCTCTTCCCCTGGAAGTCCGGCCAAGTTTGGCGAATATTTTCAAAGTGCGAACGACTCAACCACCGTAAAGTGTCCGCCTCGGCTGGTTCCCCGTGTCGGCCACCACAAGTGAGAATTCGGCCTCTTCCCCTGGAAGTCCGGCCAAGTTTGGCGAATATTTTCTAAGTGCCAACGACTCAACCGCCGCAAAGTGTCCGCCTCGGCTGGTTCCCCGTGTCGGCCACCACAAGTGAAAATTCTGCCTCTTCCCCTGGAAGTCCGGCCAAGTTTGGCGAATATTTTCTAAGTGCCAACGACTCAACCGCCGTAAAGTGTCCGCCTCGGCTGGTTCCTCCGGTCGGCCAGAACAAGTGAAAATTCGGCCTCTTCCCCTGGAAGTCTGGCCAAGTTTGGCGAATGTTTTCTAAGTGCCAACGACATTCATTTAGACATGGTGATTGAATGTTTACGTACCGGTAGTTATTGCCGTTGCTTGACGCGCGATGACTCGCACATTCGCTCAATACCCAGTACTTCCCCCTAGCAGTCATCGTCACTGCCTGGCTTTCGATGTCCGTTATTGAGGTGAGAATATTTGAAATTGTTGCTGAGGATGCGTGTTAATGCAACGAACGCTTTAGAATGATTCAGTTTCTCGCTGTTTGATGAGCCTGACGGACGCACACCCACGCACAATGAGATGCATGAGAAACGGCCTTGGTTACCATCACATTTGAAGCGATGAATACGAAGTTAAATTTTATGACTCGGTGTATAAGTCGAGGTTGATTTTTTTCGGTCGATTTTGGATCGAAAAAGGTCGACTAATACACCGGCAAATACGGTATATATATATACGTATATATTGCATTCACTGTGATTGCCTCCCGATAGGCTTACCAGTATGTCAATCAAGCGATGGGATGAAAGTGATATTGTTTGGCTTCTTACTTGGTCCGGCAACCCCACTCGTTTTTGCTGGTCATAAACATTCTTTAGTTTAAAAGAAAAAGCGAGTGCGTGCGTTGATGCGTAATATGTTGATTAGTTTGTTAGCTTTGGTGCCGGGTTTGTGCACGCGCAGCCAAAAAGCTGCGGTAAGTGGGTGTGGTCACTGTGTATTGTGCATGTGCGCTTCACTGTGCCTCCTGACAGGTTTACCTGTTTGTTAATCAAGCGATGGGATGGATTCTAACCTTTGGAAAATATGTTGTTTTTTTAAATGTCATGCGAATCAACCAGTAGTAGCTAACTTCGGTGACGCCCCTGACCACGGTTGCCATAATGCTGAAAGCAATGTGACTTGGTAATTTACTAGTCGTACTGAAACGGCAGAGCGCTGAGTACAACCAGTATGGATTAACGAATTCATCAATTGATCCATATATAAGACGCTCCTGCATTATAAGGCGCACTGTGGTTTTTTGAGTAAATTATAAGCTTTTATGTGTGCCCTATAGTGCGGAAAATACGGTACACAGAAATCAACCACTGTATGTGAGCTTCTGATGCTGTACGTCTGTCTAGGGATGGGAGGTAGCTATGTGTGACTGGCCAATCACAGAGCATGATGACAAGGCTTTTCCTTCAGCACGAGTACAAAGAATGACAAACTCCGTAATCGTTTCATGCTCGTACTTGGCAACAATGTGAAGAACAAATATCCGGCTCAGCCCTGTTTGCTACATAAGGCATGTCCTCTACATAGTGCCAGTCCTATGTGCTGTACCTCTTATCTTCATCAAGGCTGCAGAGTAGCCAGAGACCTCCCTTGTTGTTTCAGTGTCTAATTAAGATGAAGTATAATGAAATGGGCCCAGTTTCATTCCATACAGTATTTCTATTTCACTTTCTTCTTTTTTCAATAGGCTCTGTGACAGCGGTGAAGGTCTCTACATGTTCCAGACCAGAGAAGGAGAACAGATATATAAAATGGTTCACTCTTTCACACTGGCAATTGCTGAGCAGCACAAGAAGGTTATTCTGGAGGTGGAGAGAAAAAACAGAGTGAGATCCCTCGCTTTGACACTCGTGCAATTGCCCCAATTTAGACTTCAGTAAGGTACCAATGGCCCCATTCGGAATATCCTAATCGGACCAAGCCCATTACGATCAAGATTTCACTCCGAATAAGAGGGGGTGGTTTATGTCGATTGATAATCCGATCGGCGCGCGTGAAAATGCGTATTCCAACATCTAAGAACAACCTGCCTTCTTCTCTGTGACATCAGTATACGTGGATCTGTTATATCCAGAAGCTAACATCTCACCCAGTTCATAATTGAATGCGGAAGGATGTACAACTGGACTCGTGTTTGAAAAATCAACACTAGCAAATACAGTAATAAAGGGCAGTCTTAATGATACATTACATCTCCATTAGGAACTGTTAACACTACGTAACTTCACAAAAGAAAAAAAAAGTAAAATAACTCTAATGTTTAAATTACAAATGGACAGAGCAAGTTTTTGTTGAGACTTTATTGATCCGCAGGGGGAAATCCAGTTGTCAGTAGTTAAACACAGAAATAAATAGATAGACAAGATAAACATTGGACACGACAAAAACAATAACAAGACGGAGAAAGATAATAGAGCTGATGAAATTAAATTGAGAGGTTAACAATTAATAATTAATAATAAGTACACAGATCAAATAAATATACAATAAACAGTGTCATGACCGTGAACACGCCCCAAACCCCTGCGACGAGTTAAAAAGGCTCATGGCATAAATAGAGCATGTTAAAGTGATTTGTTTTGACCGAAAGTGTGATGCATGAACAGACAAGTTGTAATTGGGTCAATATTTTTAGTGTTCACAAAACATAGCCACTGACACTTATGGTCAAAAAGTTGGATCACAGGTGGAGAGACAACAAAAATGCAATAATTGCATAATGCATGTGCAACATCTCACAGCAATGTTTGCACACCTTGTGTATCTAGAATTTGCCAAGAGTGTAAACAGTTATGACAACATTTCTTGACCAAAAAGATCTTCACTAACATGACTTGATTTAGGCTAATGTTAATATGTTAATATGCTAAAGTCACTCTAACTAGTGAAAAACCTGAAACTGTCCCAACATATAGGAGTAGCCAAAAGCACCAAGGAAAAAACAGGATATTTTGGTTTTTATATTTAGCTTTTTGAGAAATATTTAGCTATTTATGAATGTTCCCATCAATGACACAAACAAATTGCCCAATTCGTTATTACTGTAAACCCACATTCATGTTTAATGTTAAATATTACTCACTAGCTTCACACATTTTGTTTTACAATGTTGTTTGTTTTATTTACAGTTGTTTCGAGGTTCAGAATCAAACTCTTACCCATCTACCCCTCATGTCATACTGCCGAGATCAGCCTACTGGCACCACATTACCAGAACCCAATACGGCATGGACTCTGGTAGGGCACCATCTTTCTATCCATTGAGATGTTTACTTTACTGTCTCTCCTGTAGGTGATCACAGGTAATTATTGTATTGCAACTATCATGCTATGTTCAGACTGAAAGTAAAATATAGCACCGTGCCACTTGTCTTGTGCGTTTGTTAGTACTCCAGTGGAATTCGCTTTCATGCCGCACCACATTGGAAAAGAGAATGCTTCCTTTTTTCTGCTTCCACGTACTCTTTACAAACAACCATGTCTGTGCTATTTTCTGAGCTCGCTTGGTTCATAATTCAACGACTAAGTGGACAAGCTCACCAGATATGCGACTCAGTTCGGGTTCAGGTAGCTGTGATGATTGACTTGTATATACTGTATATATATATATACATATACAGTATGTATATATATATATATATATATATATATATATATATATATATATATATATATATATATATATATATATATATATATATATATATACTGTATATATACATATATACATACATACTTTATATATATATACATATACATAATGTATATATACATATATACATACATACTTTATATATACATATACACACACACACACACACACACACACATTCACACACACAGTAATCCCTTGTTTATCATGGATAATTGGTTCCAAGACAACCCGCGATGGGTGAAAATCCGCAATGTAGAAAAAACATATTGTTACAATATTCATGAAAATCCTTTATTAACCTTTATTGTATTTTTAAACACTGTATTGTACTTTTAAGTGCTTTGTTTGTATTTTTAAAGACAAATGTAAACATTTTAAAGTCAAACTGATTTTCATAAACCTTCTTCTTTTTTAAATAAATAAGAAAATAAAGAAAATAAATAACAGTAAATATATTGTTACAATATTCGCACAAGACTTTTATGAACCTTTATTGTAGTTTTATACACTTTGTTGTGTTTTAAACACTTTTTTAAAACACTTTTGTAAAAATTTTAAAGTCAAACTGATTTTCAGACACATTCTTATTTGTTTAAATAAATAAGAAAATAAATAAGAGTACCTTCCGCACCATAAGGCACACTTAAAAGCCTTTAATTTTCTCAAAAAAACGAAGGTGCGCCTTCTAATAAGGTGTGCCTTTTGTATGGATCAAATTCAAAAATCTGTACAGTTGTTTTGTGTGGCTTCCGTGTTATACAGGCGTAATACGGACCCCATGAACCAATCAGAGGACATTACGTTTTACGTAGATCGGTGCAAAAAAAAAACAATCAGAGGACTTTAAGTAGCACGTAGAGCACGTACCTCCGCCGCCATTGCTAAATAAATACTATCGTTTGTGCAAATCTGTAAATTATTCTAGGTTTGCCGCAAAATGTCTGGAAATCTCTGCCTCAGATCTCGAACAAAGCTTCGGAATCTGACCCGAATCATGCGACTTTTGTAAACAAAATACGTACTGTACAATTTGTGCTTCGGTCACATGCTGCTCGTTGGCGTTGTTGTTTAGAGGGTTTTAAACCATTGTGTCACCCGACTGTTGTCGTCTACGGTGGTGTCCAGCAAGTTGCACTGGCAAGACCACAAGATCACAGGGATTCACGCTGAAGAGTTGTTCACGTGATAACAACTGTGTAAAAAGAGAGCTTCTGTTTTGTCAACAATAGACTTCCTTTCGTTCACATTGATATACTTTTGAGACATTGTTTCCGGGACTTTGGCTTGTCTACTATCGGTAAGTACATTTTCTGTTTAAATAGTGTTATTTTGTCATTTATTTTGAGCTCTTTTAAATGTGATGTGTCAAGTGTAGCATACGGACCACGTAAGGCTGTGCTCCATGCTTTTGCTGTACTATATTTTTATTGTTTTTTTTTTGTGGTTTTATGTACTGTCTTAGACAAAATTAGACAAATTGCTTTGGAACTCAACTGCTTTGCTTCTCGACACTCCTTCGGGAACGAATTAGCGTTGAATTCCGGGGTTCTATTGTATATTATTCGTGGTGGTCCTAACGGCCATTCATTCATTTAGGTTTTCTCTTGTGTTTTCCCTTGTGCCATTTGCAGTGTGTTACCGACATCTATTGGCCACTTTTGATAACGACAGGCTGGCGAGTGTATTTTCGGTTCTCTTCCCGTTTGAAACGAGAGCTCAGTTAGACAACACGAGGCAGTTTCAGCTACCGGTTAACTCAGCTGAGCGAGAAAGTTAAGTCTGTTTAAGACCTTCACAGTTGTGATTCCCCACGAGGGCAATGCTGGCGAGTTACCCGTTAGGGATGTATTATTGGAACAAGGAAATGTAATGTTGCATGTTGTTTGAGATGTCTGTTGTTGAGCAAGGAAAACAAAGATGTGGAGTAACAGTTGGTTCTTTATTGGCAAGATCTTGGGTTGTTTAATGGCGACCAGTACATGAGGCACAGCAGCAGATGAAACAACAACCCCAATTCTCCAGGTCAGAAGGTTTTATACTGTCCGGAAAAGGTGGGAAAGCGTCACCTGACCATTTGGTACCTATGTGTATTGGAGTCCCCACCCTGTTTGTGTGTGCACGTGCGTGCGTATGTGTGTGTGTGTGTGTGTGTCTGCCGTCTGGGCCCATGTGTATTGGAAGACCACGCAGCTCCATGTGCTGCATCTGTGCTCCTAACCGAGTAGTATGAACATGAAAAGTATATGAGTTTGTCTAACTTTACAAAATTTGCACATGTTGCTGTTTCTCCCACTTCAGTCCCCTTTGGACCTCGAAAGAGGTCAACAAAAAAGCAAAATCCGAGCCATATCATGTGAGAAACAAAGTATAAAGAAATAAAGGGAGCAGGAGCACAATTACCTAACACGAAGAGAATAAATGATATAGGGCGGGGCGGGAGTCATGAAAGGTGATACATGATAAAAATTTCATACAACGTCAGCAATAAATCGCCGCAAGGAGGAGGTCTTGCCTCAATTCTCCTGTTCAACTTGAGTGTGAGTGAAAAACCTGCAGCAAGATGTTACAATGCAGGAAAAGGCTCACACGGTCCCTCTCCCTTAGTCGACCAAAATGTTAGCAGCAGTATCAGTCCGAGACAACAATTGCTCATAGGAGTTCAGCTGTTGGGGGCTTGGCACGCCCACTTTTGGAGGGTGAGCACAATTCTCACCCCCTTTGCAGCTCTGCTCCGTCTGGAGGAACCTGAAAATGTCCGCTGTGCAGTCTCTGTCTTCAGTGGCTCAGGGTAGACTACCTGACCACCAAGGGTGAGAGGATTATTCTGCCTCTTTTTCATCTGGGCGTGGGGACGCTGCCGATGGCTGATCTGGATCACCACAGGAATCTTTCACAGAGGCACACACTTCAAAGGGTCCAGTCCACTTGGGCTCTGCCCACTTCCTCTTCAGGACTTTTAGTCAGACAGTTGGGGTTATCTGGACCTCTGTCTTTCCTTCCGGATCCGCAGTGGTTTGCTCAGCAAATCTGGAACCATAAAACTGGACAATTGTTCTGAGATGTGTGTGTGTGCTTGCCCCCATCTGGATCAGCAACTGGAAGGGTTGAAATTGGTCCGGGAAAACAGCACCCTTTCTGCAACTTTTGCACATTGTCTTTAAAAATTTTAAACCTTATCATCACTAAATTGTTACCACATTTTGTATTAATTCCACATTATTGTCTCTCATTCACTCCTTCCTTTCAAGATGCTTCTTCTGCTCCTCCCATCACTGTATGTTGAATTCTTAAGACTCCAAAAACAAGTACATTTGAAAAAAACATTGAATCTCACAAAATAATTCTACTCACTCAATTCTACTTCATTTGAAAGAAAAGAAAAAAAAGAATACACATTGAATCTCACAATATACAAATTGATTCTACTCACTCAATTTTATTCACTCACTCACCCCCTTTGACACATTCACTCAATGTGTCAATTATGTCATTAGGGATAAAAAGGGACTAGCAAAGTGTCCCAACACATCATCATGCTCATCACAGCTGGACTTGTTGATCCTGTCTTGTCCGGTCACAAGAAATGGGCCTTGTCCATTGAACCATTTTGTCGTCAATGGTCCCTCTGATTAATCATCAAATCATAGTCCAATTCCAATTTGTACTATACTTTCAGGTGAGAGGCATTTTATCCTGTATCGTGATCACGTCACCTCCACATCAAACGACCTTGGCCATTCATATTGCACGCACACACACGTACAAATTCACAGACACACAGGCGCCCATTCATTCACCTTTAGAGCTCAGCCCCCATCCCACAACAAGTAAATTTAGAATGTTAGTGAGCAGGCAAACATTGATTTACACTGGGCTGCAGTTTCGTTAGTGCCCATCCAATGTCATACACATATTCTCTGCCCATCATCATTTATTCTTCCATCATCCTTTCTTAGTCTCACTTGCTATCACACCTTCAGCATACACCCCTGGAGCGAGTACGCCACAACCCTGCGCGCAGCCACAGCACAGGATGGCCACCCCTGGGACGATCAATGCCGCCGGCCCCCACTCGCGCCAGCACAGCACAAGGCCACACGCAGAGCCCAGGCCCCCGCACCGCCATCAGTCTCCCCTGCCCGAACCGCAGACCAACTTCTCTCCATGGGAGCTATGCCTTTCCGCTTGGCTCTGCGCACTTGCACACACATAGTACACACACACATATAAGTGGATCCCCAATGAGCACACACGTAGAAGGAATCAGAATCAGCTTTATTGGCCAAGTTTGTGCATGCCAAACAAGGAATTTGACTCCGGTTGATCTCAGCCTCTGTACAACATTTAAGTGACTAACCAAATTCAAGTGACTAACAACATTTAAGTGGAAAGAACAGGATATTATTGCCCAGTGATGTCTCTGAGACCCTATGAGTGGTGTGAGTTCATCAGAGCGACAGCCTGGGGAAAGAAGCTGTGTCTGTGTCTGCTGGTTTTGGCGTACAGCGCTCTGTAACACCGTGCGGAGGGCAGTAGTTCGAACAGACTGTGACCTGGGTGAGAAGGGTCTGTAGAGATGGTACTTGTATGTTTCCTGGTCCTGGACAGGTACAAGTCTTGGACAGATGGGAGGTTGGTCCCGATTATCTTTGCCCCAGTCCTGATTGTCCGTTGCAGTCTGTGCTTGTCTTGTTTGGTGGCCGATACAAACCAGACAGTGATGGAGGTGCAGAAGATAGACTGGATGATGGCAGTGTAGAAAGTCTTCAGCAGCTCCTGTGGCAGTTTGAACTTCCTGAAGTGTCTCAGAAGGTGCAGCCGCTGTTGGGCCTTCTTCTATGTGGCCGGTCCATTTCAGGTGCCAAGAGATTGTGGATCGCAGGAACTTGACGGTGTCTGTGGAGGGAATAGCATTACTGAGGATAGTGAGGGGTGGAAGTGGTGAAGGGTCTTTCCTGAAGTCCACTGTCATCTCCACGGTCTTGAGCGGGTCAAGCTCCAGGTGGTTTGGGCTGCACCAGTGGACAGACACATCCTGTCTGTACGCAGTCTCGTCACCGTCCTGGAGCAGTCCGATGAGAGTGGTGTCGTCCCCATACTTCAGGAGCTTCACAGTGTGTCACCTGAGGAGCAATTGTTGGTGTAGAGAGAGAAGAGCAGTGGGGAGAGGACGCACCCCTGGGGGCGCCGATGCTGGTGGTCCAGGTGTCGGATGACATGGACCCCAGCTTCACATGCTGTCTCCTGTTGGTCAGGAAGCTGGTGATTCACTGACAGGTGGAGGCAGGCACCGCGAGCTGGACGAACTTCTGGTGGAGGATGTTGGGAGCCAAGCTGAAGTCCACAAACAGGATCCTGGTGTACGTCCCTGGGGTGTCGAGTTGGCGCAGGATGTAGTGCAGTCCCATGTTGACCGCATCGTCCACCAACCTGTTTGCTCGGTAGGCAAACTGCAGGGGGTCGAGCAGGGGGCCCGCGATGTCCTTCAGGTGGCCTCTCAAAGGACTTCATGACCACAGATGTCAGGGTGACAGGCCTATAATCATTCACACCTGTGATGGGGAGCTTCTTGGCCACCGGTACGATGGTGGAGCTTTTGAAGCACGAGGGCACCTCACACAGCTCAAGGGAACGGTTGAAGATCCATGCAAAGGTGGTTGCCAGTTGGTTAGCACAGACTTTCAAGCAGGAGGGAACACGCTGTCTGGGCCTAGTGCCTTCCTGACCTTTTGTCTCCGAAACATCTGACACATCTCCTCCTCGCGGATCTGAAGTGCGGGCGCGGCTTAAAAAAGAGAGAGAGTAGGTGTTAACAACGATAGAGGTGTGAACAGCGGGGTTGTGGGGGGCGGTGTGTATGTTGATTGTGATGCAGGAGGTCGTGTTGTGTGGGTGGACCATTAAAACCAGCAGTAAAACTTTTTTAGCTAGTTTGCAAGCCTTGGGTTCCCCACAGGACGGACGAGGGGGGGGGGGGTTCTTGAAGCTCGTGATGCTTTGCAGGCCTTTCCACACTGTTGAGGGATAAGGATTGGCAGAGAGGTGTCTCTCCAGCTTCTCCCCATTGCACCTCTTGGCATTCCTGATCTCTCGGTTCAGTGTGTTCTTGACCTGCCTGAACAGGTCCCGGTCCCCACTCGTGTAGGCCTCCTCCTTCGCTTTGCGTAGCATCCTGAGGTTTGGTGTAAACCACGATTTGTTGTTGTTGTACGTGCAGAAGCTCTCAGTCTGCACACACAAGTCCTCAGATAAAGCTGATGTATGATGTCACAGTATCGGTGAGTTCATGCAGATCTGAAGTTGCAGCTTCAAAAACACCCCAATCGGTGCAGTCAAAGCAGGCTTGGAGGTCTTCTTTTTTCTGCCTGTAGGTTGGGATCAGATAAACTAGACCAGGGGTGGGCAAACTTTTTGACTTGTGGGCCGAATTGGGTTCTAAATTTTGACCGGGGGGCCGAACCAGGAGCAGATGTATGTAGTGTTTGTGTGAAGTAATAAACGACCTGCATAAAAGGTTTTGGCCTTTAGTAGGCTGTAAAGCATGGATATTCAAAAAACGTTTTTTGAAAACAAATGGATTTATTAACAGCATTAAAAAAAAATCCCTAAAAAACTGCTATCAGTGATTCTCATAAAATACGACACTGTTATTATGAATAACAGTCTCCATCACTTCAGTGCCTGCAGGTCAGATTAACGAAATATGTTTATCTTATGAGATCACATCAAACGGCAAACATTCTGACCAAATATATCATCTTGAAGAATCGGTGAAAGCATACATCCAAATAAAGTAATCAAAACGGCAACACGGTGAGGGGTATCTGAAAATCAGAGCAGAGTTTTAACTCACAAACACCTGGTAACAGAGGTGAGGAAACGGGAAACACTTCCTTAAAGTAAGCCTTAAGAACTTTACAGGTTAAGATTAGTCACAAACAGGTGGTGCATCAATGTCCTTGAGCATCCTGCATTGTTTGAAAATGAGAATAGTCGCTAGTTTCAATCCCTGCTATTTGTACAGATCATATTCAAAATGGATTTTTTCACAACAAACTTGAAAGCCTCCCCTTCATTTTCAGTGGGAACAGTGTTGTTGGTCTCCCTTTTTTTGCTAGTGTGTCATAGTCTGGAGTAAAATTTGTTGTGGCAATTCTTAGGAGAGATTCGAGGTGTTGGTCCGTTTACCTAGATCTGTGACGGGTTGATGTTGATGTTCATGTGGCTGAGCGTCACGTCGCGTACGTCGAGCCATATTGGCCACTCTTTTTAAACACTCGGCACTCAGTGTCCACCTTGCTTTTCCTTGGGCGACTCATTTTAATGGAAGGATTCCAGGGGAAAGTTTGTGGGTGGCTTTAGCGTAAAACTGTATCCGAAAGCTCGGCGCGCAACTTACAAGAATGCTGTCGTCACAACCCACACTCTAAATTCGGCACTGATACAAATAGAGCACGAGTGCGCCATTTCCGTACTACTGAGTACGTACACGCACTTGTGAGTGTGCACCGAGCTTTCTGACACGGCTTCCGGTAGTAAATGCGCAGGCGAGTGGTTCCCCATCTACTGGGGAAACACAGTCATTGCAGGCAAAATGACAGAAAAAAAATGTTTAATAATACAATTTATTTAGGGTTGGCGGGCCGGATTAAACGGTCCCGTGGGCCCGATGTGGCCCGCGGGCCGTAGTTTGCCCATACCTGAACTAGACAGTGGTCCGAGAGTCGTAACACTGCACAGGGCACAGAGCGGTATGTGTCCTTTATTACGCAGTAGCAGTGCTCCAGTGTCTGTGCCCTTCTGGTGGGACACGTTATGTGGTGTCTGTATTTGGGGAGTTTGTATGTGAGGTTCGCTTAGTTAAAATCACCCAAAATAATGATCAGTGAGTTTGGTAGTTTTTTTTTTTCTCCATGTCTTTTACCTAGTCAGGCAGCAGCTGCATGGCTTCAATCGCACGTGCATGTGGTGGAAAGTAAACAGCCGCCATTACGATAGAGGAGAACTCACGTGGTGAATAAAACGGCCAGCAGTTTATGAAAAGTGTTTGTAGGAGAGTGCTGCAAGACTCTTTCAAGACATCAGTACATCAACCTTCATCAATATAGAAACATAGACCACCTCCCTTTGTTTTCCCCGTGTTCTCCGTGTTTCGATCGGCGCGTAGTAGCCGAAACCTAGTTAGCTCTATGGCGTGGTGGGGGGTGCGTCTGTTGAGCCACGTTTCAACGAGCACAGGGCGGCGGATCTGCTAACGTCCGGGTTCCTTGAAATGAGAAGCAGCAGTTTGTCCATCTTGTTCACCAGGGAGCGGACATTCGCCAGATGTATTGATGGGAGGGGAGCGTGGAACCCTCTCTGCCATAGCTTCATGAGGGCTCCAGCGCGCTTGCCACACCGCCGTCTTCATTTTATCTTGAAGAGCGCCGCCACTCCGGCTAAAATTTCCGTCAAACAGCCTGGATCAGTGAAAACCGGAGAGAAAGTACCAGGAGAAGACTGTGCGATGTCTAACAGTTCTTCTCTGGTAAAAGAGATCCGAGATGGGCAGCAGAAGACGCAAAAAACACATAAAATAACACAAAGTAGCAGAGAGCGAGTCACAGAGGTGGCCATCCGTGGTGCCATCTTATGACAACAAGGAAGACAACAAACTGACTTACGAAGTACACACACATTATGTACAAACATATAGGCAACAGAGCCAACGCCCTGCCACCGGCCCTCCCCCAACACAGGTAAGACAATACAAGACCAGGCCCCCTACTGTCTCCCCCACAATCAAAGTACAATATCAGTTCACCACACTTAAGGTGAACATTTCAGTACAACTCAATTCGCACAGGTCACACCCATTCAGCCACACAGACGACACTATTCAGCATAACAATTCACCCAGGCAATCTCAGGCATCGACGCCACGCACACACAAAGAGACAGAAAGAGAGGGAAAAAATAAAAGTTAAAACCATACATACATGCCGGGAAACTCGCAACGGCTAGAATTACACAAATAAATTCTCAAAGTTAAAACCATACATACATGCCGGGAAACTCGCAACAGCCAAAATTACACAAATAAATTCTGAAAGTCAAAACCATACATACCTGCTGGGAAACTCGCAACGGCCAAAATTACACAAATAAATTCTCAAATGCCTGGAAACTCGCAACGGCTAAAATGTCATAAAAAACAAATCACAGACACAATTTTCATTAAAAAAAAAAAAATGCTGGCTACTCACCTCAGTGTGCAATCATTACTTAAACAAAAGTAGGTAGGTGCATAAATTTGGGCACCCCAACAGAAAAGTCCTTCTTTTGCAGAAATAACAGCCTCTAAAATGCTTCCTATAGCTTCCAATGAGAGTGTGGATTCTGGTTGACGGTATTTTAACCATTGTTCTTTGCAAAACATCTTGAGTTACTGTTATTTAAGGTGGCCAGTTGCCAGTTGTTCTCCTCTTTGCATCTTCTCTGAAAAGTCGCAACATAGGAGCCTCAAAACAACTGACAAATGACCTGAAAACAAACATTGTTCAACGTCATAGTTTAGGGCACATGTGTCAAACTCACCACATCCAGCTGCACAGAAATACAGATCCCATAATGCAACGCTTCGGCTGCCTTGCTGCGCACTTCCCGCATCAATTCTAGCTATTATAAGATGTTACGAAGATAGCCATTAGCCGAAGATACCCCTCACGATGCTGAAGAGAAAAGTTGATTCTGAAAACAGAGCCTTTTATAACCGATGGTAGGCTGAGTATATGTTTACTGACATTGCCGGTAAACCCATGTGTCCCATTCGTGGAGCTAATGTGGCTGAAATTAAGGAATGTAATCTAAGATGGCACTTTGAGACAAAACCTAAGGATAACCTGAAAGACATGGATGCAGAGCAGAAGAAACAGAAAGCAGAAGAGTTAAAGAAATATCTGACATTCCAGCAGACGTTTTTTACCTGTGCAAAATCACAAAGTGAATCTGCTGTGAAAACAAGTTTTACTGTGGCAGAGGAGATCGCCAAATCAGCCCGTCCATTTACGGAGGGAGAATTTCTGAAGAGCTGCATGATCAAAGTGTTCGACGTCTTATGTCCAGACAAAAAGCAGATGCTGCCAAATATAAGCCTGAGTAGAAATACGGTTACTGATCGAATTTATGAGATTGCCACTGATTTAAGAGTACAGTTGAGTGAAAGAAGCAAAGACTTTATTGCCTACTCTCTTGCTGTGGATGAAAGTACTGACATGACTGATACTGCACAACTGGCCATCTTCATCCATGGAGTGGACTCCAATTTGCGCGTAACAGGAAGTAATGGACATTAAATCGATGCACGGTACAACGACTGGAAAATACATTTTTGAAAACGTATGTCAAAGTGTAACCGACATGAAACTGCCCAGGGACAACCTTACTGGACTTACAAATGAGGGAGCACCGGCTATGTGCAGTGAAAAAAGTGAACTACAATCAAACCTCGGTTTTCGAACATCCCGGTTCTCGAACACTCATAATTCGAACAAAAAATTCGAGATCTTTTTGCTTCGGTTGTCGAACAAAATTTGGAGCTCAAACCTCGCGAGATGAGCCTAATGGACCTGAGAAAACCCGACCACGCGGCCCGGATGCCGATTGACTCCATTTGTTATTGTATTTTCTTTACTTTGAGGATTGTATTAACCCCTAATCATGCCTCCAAAGAAAGCAAGTGGGAGCAGTAACGCCATCCTAAAACTCAAAGACGCTCTTAAAGCAATGCGACAGTGAGCGCCCGGCGCGCTACGGTTGCGCAATCGGACCAAATTAAACTCTCTGCGCACTGAGGTCCACTTAAATTTTGGAAAGTACATCAAGACTTTAAACATATTTTCTAAATTTCAGCGACGACTCTGTCACAATAATGCGACCAGCGTGGTGCAGTTGCGCGGTTGGCGGCGCGCTACGGTTGCACGTTCGGCGGTGCGCTGCAGTTGTGTGATCGGACAAAAATGCGCAACTGAAAAAATGCTTAAAAAAGGCGTTTTTTTTTTGGAGGGGGGAACGGATTAATTTTTTTTTCCATTATTTGTAATGGAAAAAAAAAACCCCTCCGCGAGTCGTCACCTTATCGTGGTGGAGGGGTTTGCGTGCCCCTATGATCCTAGGAGCCATGTTGTCGGGGGCTTCATGCCCCTGGTAGGGTCACCCATGGCAAACGGGTCCTAGGTGAGGGGTCAGACAAAGCACGGCTCACCCAAGCCCCTTATGATGAGTGATATAAATGGACTTAGTTTTCCCTCGCCCGGACGCGGGTCACCGGGGACTCCCTCTGGAGCCAGGCCTGGAGGCGGGGCTCGAAGGCGAGCGTCTGGTGGCCGGGCCTTCGCCCATGGGGCCCGGCCGGGCATAGCCCGAAATGGAAACGTGGGTCCCCCTTCCCATGGGCTCACCACCTGTGGGAGGGGCCGAAGGGGTCGGGTGCAATGTGAGCTGGGCGGCAGCCAAAGGCGGGGACCTTGGCAGTCTGATCCCCGGCTGCAGAAGCTGGCTCTTGGGACATGGAATGTCACCTCTCTGGCTGGAAAGGAGCCCGAGCTGGTGTGCGAGGCAGAAAGATTCCGACTAGATATAGTCGGACTAACCTCCACACACAGTTTGGGTTCCGGTACAAGCCCTCTCGAGAGGGGCTGGACTCTCTTCCACTCTGGAGTTGCCCACGGTGAGAGGCGACGAGCAGGTGTGGGTATACTTATTGCCCCCCGGCTGGGCGCCTGCACATTGGGGTTCACCCGGGTGAACGAGAGGGTAGCCTCCCTCCGCCTTCGGGTGGGGGGACGGGTCCTGACTGTTGTTTGTGTCTATGCACCAAACGGCAGCTCAGAGTACCCACCCTTCTTGGGGTCCCTGGAGGAAGTGCTGGAAAGCGCTCCTTCTGGGGACTCTATCGTTCTACTGGGTGACTTCAATGCTCACGTGGGCAATGACAGTGAGACCTGGAAGGGCGTGATTGGGAGGAACGGCCCCCCTGATCTGAACCCGAGCGGTGTTCTATTGTTGGACTTCTGTGCTCGACACGGATTTTCAATAATGAACACCATGTTCAAACATAAGGGTGTCCATGTGTGCACTTGGCACCAGGACACCCTAGGCCGCGGTTCGATGATCGACTTTGTAGTCGTGTCATCGGATTTGCGGCCGCATGTTTTGGACACTCGGGTGAAGAGAGGGGCGGAGCTGTCAACTGATCACCACCTGGTGGTGGGTTGGCTCCGATGGTGGGGGAAGATGCCGGTCCGACCTGGCAGACCCAAACGCTCTGTGAGGGTCTGCTGGGAACGTCTGGCAGAATCTCCTGTCAGGAAGAGCTTCAACTCCCACCTCCGGCAGAGCTTATCCCACGTCCCGGGGGAGGCGGGGGACATTGAGTCTGAGTGGACCATGTTCCGCGCCTCCATTGTTGAGGCGGCCGACCGGAGCTGTGGCCGTAAGGTCGTTGGTGCCTGTCGTGGCGGCAATCCCCGAACCCGCTGGTGGACACCGGCGGTAAGGGATGCCGTCAAGCTGAAGAAGGAGTCCTATCGGGCCGTTTTGGCCTGCGGGACTCCGGAGGCAGCTGACAGGTACCGGATGGCCAAGCGGAACGCGGCTTCAGCGGTTGCTGAGGCAAAAACCCGGGCGTGGGAGGAGTTCGGTGAGGCCATGGAGAATGACTTTCGGACGGCTTCGAGGAAATTCTGGTCCACCATCCGGCGTCTCAGGAGGGGGAAGCAGTGCAACGTCAACACTGTTTACAGTGGGGATGGCGTGCTGCTGACCTCGACTCGGGACGTCGTGAGTCGGTGGGGAGAATACTTCGAAGACCTCCTCAATTCCACTTACACGCCTTCCATTGAGGAAGCAGGGCCTGGAGACTCTGAGGCGGATTCTCCAATCTCTGGGGTCGAAGTCACTGAGGTAGTTAAAAAACTCCTCGGTGGCAAGGCCCCGGGGGTGGATGAGATCCGCCCAGAGTGCTTAAAGGCTCTGGATGTTGTGGGGCTGTCATGGCTGACACGCCTCTACAACGTTGCGTGGACATCGGGGACAGTGCCTCTGGATTGGCAGACTGGGGTGGTGGTTCCCCTCTTTAAGAAGGGGTACCGGAGGGTGTGTTCCAATTACAGGGGAATCACACTCCTCAGCCTCCCTGGTAAGGTCTATTCAGGGGTGCTGGAGAGGAGGGTCCGTCGGGAGGTCGAACCTCGGATTCAGGAGGAGCAGTGTGGCTTTCGTCCTGGCCGTGGAACAGTGGACCAGCTCTACACCCTCGGCAGGATCCTCGAGGGTGCATGGGAGTTCGCCCAACCAGTTCACATGTGTTTTGTGGACTTGGAGAAGGCGTTCGACCGTGTCCCTCGGGAGGTTCTGTGGAGGGTGCTTCGGGAGTACGGGGTGCCGAGCCAACTGATAAGGGCGGTTCGGTCCCTGTATCACCGATGCCAGAGTCTGGTCCGCATTTCCGGCAGTAAGTCGGATTCGTTCCCAGTGAGGGTTGGACTCCGCCAAGGCTGCCCTTTGTCACCGATTCTGTTCATAATTTTTATGGACAGAATTTCTAGGCGCAGCCGAGGCGTTGAGGGGGTCCGGTTTGGGGACCTCAGCATCGCGTCTCTGCTTTTTGCAGATGACGTGGTGCTGTTGGCTTCTTCAGGCCCTGATCTCCAGCTCTCGCTGGAACGGTTCGCAGCCGAGTGTGAAGCGGTCGGGATGAGGGTCAGCACCTCCAAATCCGAGTCCATGGTCCTCGATCGGAAAAGGGTGGAATGCCCTCTCCGGATCGGGGATGAGATCCTGCCCCAAGTGGAGGACTTCAAGTATCTTGGAATCTTGTTCACGAGTGAGGGGAGGATGGAGCGTGAGATCGACAGGAGGATCGGTGCAGCGTCGGCAGTAATGCGGACCCTGTACCGGTCCGTTGTGGTGAAGAGAGAGCTGAGCCAAAAGGCAAAGCTCTCAATTTACCGGTCGATTTACGCTCCTACCCTCACCTATGGTCACGAGCTATGGGTCGTGACCGAAAGAACGAGATCTCGGATACAAGCGGCCGAAATGAGTTTTCTCCGCAGGATGTCCGGGCTCTCCCTTAGAGATAGGGTGAGAAGCTCGGTCATCCGGGAGAGACTCGGAGTAGAGTCGCTACTCCTCCACGTTGAGAGGAGCCAGATGAGGTGGCTCGGGCATCTTATTAGGATGCCTCCTGGACGCCTCCCTGGGGAGGTGTTCCGGGCATGTCCCACCGGTAGGAGACCCCGGGGACGACCCAGGACGCGCTGGAGAGACTATGTCTCTCAGCTGGCCTGGGAACGCCTTGGGATCCCCCAGGATGAGCTGGATGAAGTGGCTGGGGAGAGGGGAGTCTGGGAGTCCCTCCTAAAGCTGCTGCCCCCGCGACCCGACCCCGGATAAGCGGAAGAAGATGGATGGATGGATGGATGGAAAAAAAACATTTAAAACTACAATATAGTGTTTCAAAATACAATAAAATACAATAAAGGTTCATAAAAGTCTCTTTTGGATATTGTAACTATATTTTCTCTACATCGCAGATTTTCACCTATCGCGGGTGGTCCTGTAACCAATTATCCGCAATAAACGAGGGATTATCGTATGTATATTTATGTTTTAAAGGGTGTAAATGTTTTAAACTCCCATTTTCCTTATCCCACAAGGAATGTGGCTCAGTGGTAGAGTGGTCTTCTCCCAACCCAGAGGTTGGGTTCGATCTTTTGAGACAGACAACCAGACATCACAATGTACCACCTCACACCATGCCTTGTCACTGTTCTATCACGCACAATAATCCCCAGGCAGTAAAATATCATCATCAGCTGGATGCTGCTGAACAAGCAACCATCAGTCAGCAGGGCCTAATAATTCCCAGACTGTGGAAAGTAACATCCTGTCATGGTCCTTTGTTTTGTTACTGACTGTCCAGTGTTTTTCCACTGACTGAGCCAAATGAATGGGCAGAGCCTCCCTTCACTTGTTTGGCATCCTCATCAGATGGCTATTTAAGTGCTGGGGAGATGGAAACTTTTAATTGACTTAAAATACACCTATGCCCTCTACAGGCCTACAATAAACACTGTTGGAAATTTCATAACAGTTTAAATTTCTAAATAATTTATATGCTGTTTCTACTTCGCGGATTTTGGGTTTTCACGGGTGGCTCTGGAACACATCTCCCGTGATAAACGAGGGATCACTGTATGGTATGTATGTACCGTAATTTCACGACCATTAGGCGCTTCGGGTGAAAAGGCGCAGTCTCAGTTATGTGTCATTACTGTATTTAACACACACATAAGGCTCACCTGATCATAAGGCACGGGTTTTATATATAATCCACGCCCACACTTCCCCCTTTAACATTCTCATGGTGTCCTCTTCTACATCTACCTCACAACAACTCACACACAGCGCGCACTGCAAATCAACGCCCACACTTCCCCCTTTAACGTTCTCATGGCGCTCTCTACTATGTCCGCCTTACAACAACACACACACAAGCATACAATTGTGCGTATTTAAAAATAGAGCGGGAGCAAAACTGAGTTTGGTTGTATTTTATTTAAGTATTGATTACAAAGTACTAACATTTTTCCAATCTTCAATAGGAAAAGTAGAAAGTGAGCGGCACCTTGCCCATGTTAGTGATGTGGCTGGGCTAGATGTGTTTGTCGGCGATGTGTTTGCTGCAGTAGGAGCAGAAGATGGCTAGCTTTTCATTATAAACCGCTGGAAGTTGCTGCGCTAACGTAGTCCTGGTCCAGATGGAAAAATGGCACAGTTTCATGAAACGAAAGCACAAAACGGAAGTCCAAGGAAATTCGAACATTTCCAAGGAGGTCTTCCTTGGAAATGTTCAATTTTCATTTCTTCTGCTAGTGTTACTGCTTTTAGTCGAATGGTGACTGTCGAAACGCTTCTCCCACTTGTTATTTCCTCGACGATCCACTGGTCGAGTCTTTCCTCCAACTCGGGCCACGTCCGCAGAAACTCAGCTGTATATATATATATATATATATATATATATATATATACACACACAAGTACATAACGCACAGTGTGTATGTATATATATATATATAATATACACATACACACTGTGCGTTATGTACTTGTGTACTTCGTGTACGTTATCACAGTTCATCAGCAAGCCAAACTCATGTATAAATTACTTGAGCCAGGATTTAGAGCATCTTGCTCCCTTTATTTCAGTGGTTCTTAACCGGGGGTGCTCACACCCCCTAGGGGTGCGAGAATGCTTCCTACTGGGTGCGAGGATACCCTGGGGGAAATTTACAATTTTTCGGGGATAATGGTCGGGTAACCGCAAAAAGTGAAAAATTCTGGAAATCAAGAAGTCATTGTGTTAATTGGCATTAGGGATAATGCTAATTAAGCCTTATAGCTGTAAAGTAAACCAATTATTATTATAATCATTATTTAGGGTTAGGGTTAGGGGTGCGAGAACTGGTTGGTGAATTGAATGTGGTGCGAACAAGGAAAAAGGTTAAGAACCACTACTTTATTTCCATTGTCAAACGCACCTCTTCCAATAAGGTGCCCCCGGCTTCCCGGTAACGGGTTTGTCTTAGCCGGGTTCGGAAATTCGTCCGTAATCTAACCACCCGAGTTAAATTAACTCCACCGGAGTCAACCTAATTTCTGTACGACGCCAATCCCTCTCAAGTCACCCGAAGCTCGAGCCGAGTAACTTAATTCGAGGCAAGACTTCGAAGTGACCGCATCGTATTGATGGCTCCCCGCTAATGTTTGAAGTTCTTATTATGTTACGGATATTTTTAGATGTCTTTGTTAAGACCTCAGGGATTCGTTTGTATAGCGCACCCAAGCACTAGTTTTGCCGAAGTAAATGTTGATATGGGTCCGTTCCACTTGGTCGCTCATGCAGCGAGCCGACCAACTTCTTTATTCGAAAGAGAATCGAATTAATAAAAGTGTGACAATAATAGCATTTAAGAAGAAAATTAATGCACTTTATTATTTATGTATTATTAATTCTAACTTCTTATACGTAGATCTAGCACTTAACCGTCGGAGTGCTTCACCCCACTTGATTGCTTTAAAAAGAGTAACAACTTTCTTAAACCGAATAAAAATGTCGTGCTCTATTTAGATTTGCCCAGTAATTAATTTGGAAGGCAAGTCTATTTTTCGATCGTGTCCCGTTTAACTTTTGACGCGGCCCGACAAATTTAGGAACTGGGCCGCGCCCGACGGACAATCGAAATACTTTTATCCTCCACCAACTCTAATAATCTATTTTAACCATCGTCGTTATTTTATTTAGAAGAAGTAAATTTTCAAACGAATTCACTTTTAACGAAATTCACTCTTCCCTTAAATATCTACGAAAGTTATTTAATTCTCTAACTTGTTCGGAGTTACTTTTTACGCGGCCCGTCAAAAGGGGAAACGGGCCTGCGCCCTTCAAATATTTAAATTACTTTCCGTTCTACACCAAACCAATAATCCGATTTAAACACTTCCGTTAATTTATTCAGACGAAGCAGACTTTCTAACGGATCGAAATTCACTCGTGGCTCAAATAACTACGGAAGTTATTCAATTCTCTAAAGTTGTCTTATGTTACTTTTATTTATTACGGTCCTATGTTATACCATAATACCCCGCACATTAATCAAATCGTCAAATCAACCCCAGACCATCGATTGCATATTTAGTACAAATCCGCGCACAACGGAGTAAGTAATATACAAAACACATTTATTGAAGAAACATGGAATAGAATTACAAATCTCAATTACTCCAGAAACCGAACAATTTCACTCACTGATACCCGTGTTAATAAAATCATTCAATCCCAGAACAATTCGATTGCAAAACACAGTTCATGAAAGAGGGAAAAGGTAGATACCAGCTGTGTGCTATTTTTGGTGGAAGCAAAGTCGAGTGATCAATTCGATCTTACTTTTAAAATCCAAATTAGAGAAACAGGCTGGCCTCGAGGGAGCCGGCGGCCCGATGACTATTCCCCACTCTCGCTAAAATACATAAGTCAAAGTCAAAGTCAGCTTTATTGTCAATTTCTCCACATGCCAAAGACAGACAAAGAAACCGAAATTTCATTCCCCCCTATCCCACGGTGACAAGACATGGCTCACAACAGACAAACAAGTAAACAAGTATAACAAAAGCGTGCTGAATAAATAATGAATAAATAACACAACAATAAATAAATAAATAAGAGGAGCAGAAAAAAAAGGAGCAAGTGCGCGTGCAGCAGACATTCCCGAAAATAGCGCAACAGTGCCGCACGCTACGCAGAAGGGGGTAGCGAGTTCAGGGCCCTAACAGCCTGGAGAAAGAAGCTGTTGGCGAGTCTGGTGGTGCGGGAGCGCAGGCTCCTGTACCTCTTCCCAGAGGGCAGAAGGTCAAACAAAGAGTGAGCCGGGTGACTCACATCTCTGGCAATCGAGGTTGCCTTGCGGGCGAGATGGGAGGTGTAAATGTCCTTCAGGGAGGGGAGGGAAGCACCAATAATCTTACCAGCCGTATTCACTATGCGCTGCAGGGCCTTCAAGTTCTGTTCAGTGCAGTTACCACCCCAGACAGCGATGCAACTGGTGAGGATGCTCTCAATGGTGCCACGGTAGAATGTAGACAGGACTGCCTGAGGAGCACATGCACGCCTGAGCTTCCGCAGGAAGTACAGGCGGCGCTGAGCTTTCTTTGCCAGTGACGAGGTGTTTGTGGACCAGGAGAGGTCCTCACTGATGTGCACCCCCAGGAACTTGGTGCAGCTCACCCTCTCCACCACAGCACCGTCGATGATCAGCGGCAGGTGTGTTGTGTGACCCTTCCGGAAGTCAACAATGATGTCCTTGGTCTTATTGACGTTCAGCAGGAGGTTGTTGTCTCTGCACCACGTGGTCAGAAGGTCAACTTCCAACCTGTACCGAGTCTCGTCGCCCTTCGTGATGAGACCCACCAGAGTCGTGTCGTCAGCAAACTTCACTATGCGGTTGTCGCTGTAGGTCGCAGTGCAGTCATGCGTCAGCAGGGTGAAGAGCAATGGACTGAGCACACAGCCCTGGGGGGCCCCCATGCTCAGCGTGATCCTGGCGGAGATTTTGTCGCCAACACGCACCACCTGAGGCCTCTGACAGAGGAAGTCCAGTATCCAGTTGCAGAGGGAGGTACTGAGACCCAGCTCGTCGAGTTTGCAGATGAGTCGCTGCGGCACAATGGTGTTGAAGGCAGAGCTGAAGTCCACAAACAGCAACCTCACATATGAGTCCTTTCTCTCCAGGTGGGTGAGGGCCTAGTAGAGGGCAGAGCAGATGGCATCCTCAGAGGACCGCTTGGCACGGTACGCAAACTGGAAAGGGTCAATGGTGGGGGGGAGAACGGACTTGATGTGCTCCATGACCAGCCGCTCAAAGCACTTCATGATGATGGGCGTCAGTGCCACAGGGCGGTAGTCATTGAAGCAGGACGGTGCAGGTTTCTTCGGCACAGGAACGATGGTGGCAGCCTTGAAACACGAGGGGACGATGGCCTGCTGCAGGGAAACGTTAAAGATGTCCGTGAAGACACCCGACAGCTCCCCAGCACAGTCCTTCAGCGCTCGACCCGGGATGTTGTCAGGGCCCGCCGCCTTACGGGTGTCAATAGCGGCAAGCGCCCTCCTCACACCGTCGGCAGAGAGGCGCAGGGGCTGCTCGTGTGTGGGGGGAGTGGACTTCAGCGGGCAAGTGCTGTTCTGGGCGTCGAAGCGAGCAAAGAAGCGGTTCAGATCGTTCAGCAGACGGACGTCGCCCTCACAGCTCCTCGGCGCGGGCTTGTAGTCCGTGATGGTCTAAATGCCCCGCCAAAGGCTACGTGCGTCCTTGCTGTCCTTGAAGTGGGTGGAGACCTTGCACGAGAACGCCTTCTTCGCTTCTTTGATGCCTCGAGACAGGTCGGCCCTCGCTGTCCTCAAGCCAGCCTCATCCCCCGCTCTAAAAGCCTTGTCCCTGGCCCTCAACAGTCTGAGGACAGCCCCCGTCAGCCACGGCTTCCAGTTCGCGCGAGTGATGACGGATTTCGAGCAAGTCACATCATCGATGCACTTCGTGATGTAAGAGGTAACAGAGTCAGTATACTCCTCTATGTCCGTCCAATCGTTGTAGGTGGCTGCCTGCTTAAACAAGTCCCAGTCAGTGGTGTCGAAGCAGTCACGAAGTGCATCGGAGGCACCCTCAGGCCACACTCGAACCTGCCTCCGAACCGGCCTGGATGCCTTTACCAATTGTCTGTATGCGGGCAAAAGCAAAACGGTGAGATGGTCAGAAAGCCCCAGATGGGGGAGGGGGGTGGCTTTGAAAGCTCCCTTTTGCGCCGAGTAGTCGGAAAGGGAACATGCTGGTGAAGCCTCGGGAAAACAGACTTCAGGTTGGCATGATTGAAGTCTCCAGCGAAGATGGTGAAACCGTCAGGGTGCGCTGTTTGCTGTTCACTGACAGCCTGGTACAGTTCACCAAGCGCCGCGATCCTGTCTCCTTCGATGTTGGAAGGCGGGATGTATACCGCGACTAGCAGAATCGCGGTAAATTCCCTCGGCGGATAAAAAGGACGGCACTTAATGATCACAAACTCCACAAGCGGCGAGCAGTGCTTACATACCACCACAGAGTCCCGGCACCATTCTTCTCGGAATGTAGACGCATATTCCACCTCCACGCAACTTTCCCCCTCGTACAATGGCACGGTCCGCCCGATAGCACGCTAGCCGCTCCAGATGCACTGCAGAGTCCGGAATGGTGTCACTCAACCAGGTCTCGGTGAACACGAGCACACAGCAGTTCCGCACCGTCCGGTTCGTAGACCTCAGCAGGCGAACGTAATCCATTTTGTTGTCCAGCGATCGAACATTCGCCAGAAGAATGGAGGGCACCGCCGGTCGCGCTGGGTTGGCCGGCAGCCTGGCCCGGACGCCTCCGCGCTTGCCCCTCTTCTGCCTCCTCGCACACCGTTTCCGACGGCTCCCAACCGGGGGAGGAATAGCGGGTGAGGTCGACGTTTCAGGACGTAGCAGTCCGAGCGCCTTTAATGTCGACGCTTCAAAGTCCAGAACGCCGCAAAACCCACTTCTGCCGATGTCAAGCAGAACCTGCCTGCTGTACTTGTAGCACGGACGAGACGAACACACAAGACTGTCGGACGAACACTCATTAGACGAACAAATCACCGTACTGACGGGACAGAGAGTGGCCGCTGCGTGTGCACGCGCCGCCATCTTGAATCCAACTAAAAGTAGTTTTCCCTCACCTATTTCTCCTGTAAAGTTGTCCAGTCCAATTTTTTGGAGTAAATCCAAGTTAATTTCAGACCAGCGATCCTGCGTCTCACACAAAGATCTCGGGACTCTGGAAAAAATCTTGAAACTCCTTCGGGCTCCTTCACGTATGAGCGCTCTTTGGGGGAAAAAGCCCTGAAGCTGCCCCTGCAGGACATTTTATAGACTTCTCTGTCCCCCCCCCCCCCTTTCTTTCTTCTATACCTTCCCTATAGGGTAAGACTGCCCAGTTTTCCCACGCCTATAGAATGAACTGGTCAGTTTTCCCACGCCTACTATAGGGTATGAGTGCCCAGTTTTTTTCCCACATCTGTCGCTGTCAGCAGCTGTTTCCGCCCTGACCACGCATTACTTTCCACCAAATGCACAGCTAGCCCCTGGTAAAACCTTTCACTTCCCCTTTTCTTCTCTTCCTGTTCCATGAAAATAACTTTTTAAAGTTACGCTTCAATTAACTCTGAAATAAAAATCCAAACCTTTGACCTATTTCCTTAAACAATTTATCTCACGCCACTATTCTCATAGAGACGGGTCTCTTGATCGAATTGACTAATAATATTGCTTTAAGCGGTTACAGAATACATTTTTAGCCAAGCAAAGAAATAAAAAAATAAAAATCACATTTGTGCTTCTCCAAACAATTTATGTCACGCCACTATTCTCATAATGACGGGTCTCTTGATCGAATTGACTAATAATATTGCTTTAAGCGGTTACAGAATACATTTTTAGCCAAGCAAAGAAATCAAAAAAATAAAAATCACATTTGTGCGTCCATGCGTGACTCACACTCTGACACCGTGTTCCTGTTTTATTTCTATTTTAACTTGCTTAGCTTATTCTGGCCCCTTTTTTGGTCTCATGTTTTGGTCTGGCGCCATCTTTTGGACAAATTTGGAATTTCAGCTCTGCCAATTTATTCCTGTGAACAATCCATATTCTACCATTTGCACCATCTCTACCCCCCATGTTACATGACACCATCCAGTGTAAAACACGAGTAAAACTGCAAATGAAACAACAAAAACACTTAGTTTCTTCTGCAGTATTCTTCTTATAAACAGTAATAAAGTTATCCAACAAAATGATTATAACTTGCAGCCATTGCTTCCGTGAGCATAAGGAGAGGAGAAACATTCGCCTGGATGGCGCAAGTAGTCCCAACATCTCAAACTCATTAGTAGTCAAGTTACTTTAACGAAAATGCGCACATTTTCCGGTACATTTCAAAATATATTTCTGATTCGCTTCCAAACGACAAATAACCACTTGTGTATGTTTCCTTACAAAGTCCGGCCCGCGGGCCAAACCCGGCCCCCAATCGGATTTCATACGGCCCGCAGCTTCGGTCTTATAATGTATTATTTATGGGCCGCCTGCATTGTCAAACTGATTAAAAAAAAAAAAAAATCATGAAACTTGAAACTGTAATTTCTCCTATTACCAAAAGGTGGCAGCACCACCCCTCTCCGCTGATTTCTGCCATGGTGACTGCAAAGAAAATGAGGAAAGTTGACATTGAGGGCCGTCGCTTTCAAGAGAAATTGGAATTACAATACTTCACTGAGAATCAAGGCAATTGTGTTTGTCTAATTTGTAAAGAGACGGTTGCCATGCTTAAGGATTTCAACCTAAAGAGACACGATCAGACTAAATATGCTAATACATACGACAAGCTAACAGGGAGTGACCGTGCTGATAAAGTGAATCAGCTCCAAGCTGAACTGGCATCACAAAAGCGATTATTCACGTGGTGCTGTGAGTCAAAAGTAAATATTACTAAAGCACGCTTCGAAGTGGCCATGTTAATACTGTTGATGGTATGAACCTGTAGACGTGACACAAACTATTACTTTCTGAAAGATATTGTAAATGACAAGAGCAAAATTCACTTGTTTTAAGTTTTAATAATAACAGACAACTTTGCATTACTATTAACTCCCGTTTAAAATGTTTATGAGGCAAAAATAATTTTATACTCATGTAAATTTAAGGTATTACATACAGTTTGTTCAATGTTATCTGACTCTTCAGATATAAATGAAAGGCAGAATTTGTGGTTTTAAAGTTGTTCACATCTGCCTGAGTGGCTTATGTTTGGTTCACCTACCTTTCTAACATCAACAAAACAATTCTGAGGGCAGAACACTGACTATATCAGTGTAGAACATTAAACGAAATCAAAACTGACTTTCATGTACTTTTAATCCTGCCCACACCATCATCTATTATCAGGGTTGAGACAGAGTGAGGAAAAACATTCTTGATGAATTCATAAAAGTTCATTACTACAAAAAGTGTTGCTCTTTGTGTATGTGTGTATTGTAAAGAGAAGAAAACTGTTTGTGCTTGATCTGCAGGCAATGCCTCGGAAGAGCTGCTCCTGTCAACTTTTCCTGCTGAACACTACTCTTCTCTGCCCATTGAAAACACACATACACAGTCCCAGCCTGATATAAACTCACATTACCAAAGATTACAGCTTACCTACCAAGTACAGTGACACATTCACAAACTGTTGTCATTATAAATGATCAAATCTGGTCAAACCATCAATAAATGTAGCTTTGACATTTGTATTTGTAGTCATCTCTTTTGAAGTTCTCATTTGGCTTTAGATAGAGTTATCACCGGCGGCTCGGTGGCGCACTGGGTAGCACGTCCGCCTAACAGTTAGGAGGGTGCGGGTTCGATTCCACCTTCGGCCCTCCCTGTGTGGAGTTTGCATGTTCTCTCCGGGCCCGCGTGGGTTTTCTCCGGGCACTACGGTTTCCTCCCACATTCCAAAAACATGCTTGGTAGGCTGATTGAAGACTCCAAATTGTCCCTAGGTGTGAGTGTGAGTGCGATTGGTTGTCTGTCTCTGTGTGCCCTGCGATTGGCTGGCAACCAGTTCAGGGTGTCCCCCGCCTACTGCCCGATGACGGCTGGGATAGGCTCCAGCACGCCCGCGACCCCCGTGGGGACTAAGTGGTTCAGAAAATGGATGGATGGATGATTTCTTTATTTAAATAAATAGGAGAATAAAGAAAATACACAAGAGTAAATACATACAACATCCACACAAGACTCCTATGAACCTGTATTGTAGTTTTATACAATTTATTGTTTTTTAAATAATTTTTGTATTTTTAGACACTTATGTAATTTTTTTAAAGTCAAACTGACTTGCAGAAACATTTATTTAAATAAATAAGAACATATGAGTAAATATATTGTTACAATATACACACAAGACGATTATGAATGAATTACATGGGAGCAAACGTGAAGCCTCTGCTGAACAGGAGACTATATAACAGCACAAACTTGTTTCTCTTGTGTATAGTGGCTTTTCTTTTGAATACTTTAATTTCTCAGTTCATAGAATTAAACTCCCAACAAACAAAGAAAATAATTTTTAAAAAATCAAAATAATTTAATTTAAGAAAATTCTTTTTTTTTTTCAAAAAAGGAATTACTCCCCCACCCACCCAATTCCTAAAAAGTGTGTTTCATTCATTCATTAAAAAAAAAACTTTCAGAAATTCACAATATTTACAGTAAAATGAGGTCAGTCACGGTATCCACTAAATCGAAATAGTATTGCCAAATTTTAATAAGGGTAAGGTCATATGTATGTTACTTTTTCTAAAGGCACCCAATTATTCATCTTTAATTACTATCTAGTTAAGGATAAAGGGGAATTAGCAATGCACTTTCTGGCGACAGCCAGTGCTATTTCCAAAATGTTTTATTGAAATTTGTTGAGTCTTCATCCAATTTATTGATGCTCCCCAGCAAGCAAAATTCTGAATCAATCGGCAATAAAATTTGAGGGATCTTAGTCAAGGCAACACACAAGTCGATCCAGAAATCTCTCACCTTTCCGCACGAAGGTATAGTGTAGGAAAGAACCCATATCAGCAGCACATTGGAAACATGTATGTATCAGATAGGATTCGGCTTACCTTTATGATCTTTTGCTGGAGTCAGATATAGCTGATTAAGAAGATTATGGTGGATAAGTCTATACGGTACAGTGTCCTGACATACTAGATCTTATCCTATTTGCTAGCACTTTAGAAATTAATTTGTAATCCAAATTCAGCAATGAAACAGAGCTACAAGAGGCACATTTTAGTGGTTGTATGGCTTTTTAAAAATATGACAGTATTATGGCTTTTTGGAAAAGGGTGTGGCTATTATGGTGGCCAGGCCTGAAGAGATTTACGTACTCATTTTTCATCGTAGTGGTAGCACCACCTACTGGCCACAGAAAATAAATGGTTTATAAGGTTGATCTCAAATGACGTCACGTTTGCTCATAAATATTCAGCAGATGTGAACATTCGGACAAACATTGTAATGGCCACTGCAGCTGCACGCATCATTTTGGAGGAGGACGATGTACCAGGAGAAAAATTCCAACACGGTTTTGTTGCCAAACATAGTGTGGAACAACTCAAACGTTGGCTGACATGCAGAGGCCTCAAAGGCAGCGGGAAGAAAGCCGTTTTGGTCGAAAGGTAAGCTTTATTTTGTGATAGTGCTCGCTCTCACTCCGGTTAGGTCGTGCTAGGTAACTTCATGTTGCTAACGTTCCTGAGAATTAATCAACAAACATAGTGTGGAACAACTTAAACATTCACTGACATGCAGAGACCTTAAATTCAGCTGAAAGAAAGCCGTTTTGGTCGATGGGTAAAATTTATTGGGTGATAGCTCTCACTCACGTGAGGTCTTGCAAGCGAACCAAACTAACCTCGTGATGCCAACTTTCATGAAAATAGAACATTTGGAAGTTACAACTTGTTTGTTATTATGCTATCAATAATATTATATATATTATTGTTATAATGACACAGCTAATGCAAGGGGGGAATATACATGACCTATACGATCCATCTTTGAAATTGTTATGATTGTTAGTGATTTTAAAAAATATACTGATCTATCCATTCTGTTTGCACAAATGCCAGCATGCGGTTTTACAGAGAGCATGGTGCCATTTTGTCATTTGGAGTCCCAAAGGAATGATTGTGAAACAAATTTTGTTCAACCAAGGTGTTTTTGATGCAATCGTGCCTGTTCTGAAAGACTTTCACTTTAACCATCTTTGCCCAGAATATGTTGAAATGAGACTTCCGAGAAATCAGAAAATTTTGACTTTGAAGTAAAAGTAAAATCTTGTCTACTGGAAACTCAAACAAGCTTGTGAATTTCAACTGTTGTATCTGTTTTTTTTTCCCAATGTGGTGAATATTTTGTGAATGAGCAATTGTTACAGGGTTTAAATGTTCAAGTTTATTTACAAGTATTTATGTAACAAGTGGTTCTTGAAAATTAACCAAGCAGCCAGCAACAAAAAACATTTGCGAAAAAAGTGGCTGCAGAGACAGGGGAATTATTTTACCGAGCAATCTAATTTTTTTTATTCTCTTGATGCATCTTTCTACATGTATTCTTACTCTTGCAATCCGTTTTGTGTAAATTTCTTCCTCTGATGTAAGCTTTTTTCTCCCATTCAAAAAGGGTGGAATGTTCAGGTGAACCCCCTTTTCTGCCAGAATTTCCCTTCTTGTGAAACCCCGATCAGCAAGAATAAGATCCCCCGCTTCGAGATTATCAAGAAAACCACTTTGCTTAACACTTTCAACATCAGAAATCGAACCTTCATAAGCATCAGACACAAACATAACCGATCCAGTGGGAGAAATGTCAATCAACGCTTTGTATTTCGCATGACATCTGTATGAGGAATAAAGATTACCCTGTTTCTCAAAATTAGAGGCTTGTTGTACAAAGAATTCAGTACAGTCAGTGATAGTTCTTATACCTTTGAATTTCCTAAAAGATGAAGGAAGGCTATTTTCTCTCGAGTAGCGAACATTGGTTTCTTCAATGTGGAAAACTAAAGATACAAAAACTGAATTCAGGTGGTGACTATTTTTGAGACTAAACTCACAGAAATCCCAAATCTATATGCCAAATCAGTATGAAGTAAGCCAGTTCTAAGTCTGATTAAGGTAAGAAATAGTTCATGAATGGGAGAAAGTTTTCTTTTCACTCCAGGCCTTTTTCTTGGAGAGTTATCTGACTTGAGACAGCATTTGTGATATACCAGATTATCTCTAGAGTGTCCAAGAAAATTCCAAATAGCCATGAACTGAAGCCAGGTCAAACCAGTGTATAGTTGATTTTTTTTTCTCCTCATGCTTGAAATCATCGACAGACACGTGTTTCCTCGGTGTAGCGACTTTTTCAATTTTTAACTTTGACAGTTCAGTTTTCAGAATCCTATTTTCCAGTTTCAGCCTGACATTTTCAATTTTTAACTTTGACAGTTCAGTTTTCAGAATCCTATTTTCCAGTTTCAACCCGACCAGTTCATCAGATGTGACAGGTTGAGACTTCTTTTCCACCATATTGCTGCTGTGCTGATTTTGCAGGACTTGGGGGACTGTGAGACCTGAAAAATACATGGGGGGAAAAAAACATAACTATTTTACCCTTCCAGCAAAAGGTACACATTTTTGGAGTAAGAATGCACGATTACATGTCAACCAACCTGACATTGATGAAAGCTCCAGAAGGGTTGTTGCAGCATCTCTGCGGTTGTGTCACCATTGGTTTGAAGGTCAGCTGTGTCTTCCCCTGTCGTTTGGCTGCCGGCGCTGCATGGGGTCATCTTTCTCCTCTTTTTCATTGATGCATCAGGGGTGTCTACATTTCTTTGGGTTGGTGCTTTCCTTTTGCGTGCCATCCGCTTTATCTATTAGCAAAACATTGGAAGACAATGATACATTCTAAAATAAAACTCATGTAACAAATAACTACAGTAAAAGAAAATAACACTGTAAGATGAAGCTGCTTGAGATGTACAATTTCTTCAAAAGGTTAACAGGAAAGTGTTTAATTTCATTGTAGTAGCAGTGGCTTCCATGGGTAAGATGAAGCTATTTGACATGCACAATTTCTTCAAAAGGTTAACAGAAAAGTGTTTAATTTCATTGTAGTAGCAGTGGCTTCCATGGGTAAGATGAAGCTATTTGATATGCACAATTTCTTCAAAAAGGAAACAGAAAAGTGTTTAATTTCATTGTAGTAGCAGTGGCTTCCATGGGTAAACACGTGTTGTGGTTAGCAATAGCATGCTTTGTACTGAGAAAGCAAACGATAAACTTACCTCCACAGATGTTGCAGTCGCTGGTATTGGATCGGGATTTTCAGATGTTGGACCATTTCCACCGACAAAATGCAGAGAGCATATACATGTGTCTTTGGTGACATTATGTACTGTAAATCCCTGCCGTTTACAAGCTTCTAACCAGCGAAAGCATTTCTCTCGGTTTTTCCACGGCTTTGGGAAAGATATTGAAGGAATGAGGTCGAAATACAAAAAGTCCTGCCTCGCTACAAAAACAGATATGCTCAAACCTCATTGAATAAAGTACATAAGCAGACAAGTATATTCACATATTAAATAAATAAATAAAAGAAACATTTTAAGCATATAATTATACCTACACACCAAATCAATAAAGAAGACATAACTAGACATTTTTGATAAGTGGTGATGAGAAAGGTTTTTATAACTTTATGATCTGATATATTTCTGAGGACTTTGAAATAACAAATGACTTTTGATATATTGCCTAAATAGCTTAATGACCCTTAAGGAACTGTGGAATGCATGCCTGATGTTTTTTCTCTGAATCATGGACACGGCCAGAGTCGTCTTGACCGTTCAGTACTTGATTGTATCTTATGTTTTGACTAATGCTAGACGCCAGTTTTCGATTACTACTGAACGCTCTGCACAGAGGGAAATAGTTTGCCTAACAAAGAAAAGATACGGTTGAATGAGGTACGACAGTGTATGTCCAAGATTGGAGAAGAATGTTCACAGGAAGGTCACGTGAAGATAAAACCAGCAGGTGCCAGAAGGAGCTACCGAAAGACTCGGCCAAAGATGATCGCCATGGCCGAAAGACGGGAGGGAAGACAACAGCCCCCCTCCACACACACACACCAACAGCCCCCCACCTACACACCGAATCGCCCATAACCAGCACCACTCCCATGGAAGCAGACTCTCCTTCGAACCTGCCCCACCCCGAAGACTCATCGCCCATCAATCCCGGCCCACAATGTGCTACTGAATATAAAACTGATCTAACAACCTTGGACTTTGCCTTTTCTGAATGGAGACTTTCCGCTCTTGAAGGGCCCAGCGCTGTATTGTACTTTCCTGAAAACAGAGCTTTTTGAACAAGAATTGTGATTGAACTCAACCAATCTGTCTAAGTCTAATTTGTGCTTCAGTGTCTTTGCATTTTCCTAAATCTGAAGAAATCAAACGAGCACGCAGTGAGTAAATTGGAGAACAGGTGATGTCATGCGGTCGCGTTTATTTTTCCGTTTTTTTGTCTCGTCGATGTCGTAACTTTACTTCCGGTTTTATTTGGTCATCCCTTCCGTTTCAGTTCGTGTTTCCTTCCTCGGTGTTTGGTTGTCTTGTCTTCCCTGATCCCGATTGTGTGCACCTGCGTAATTGACACTAATTGTCAGCACCTGTGTCCCCGCCCTTTTGTGTGTATTTAGTCCGTGTCTTCCCCTTGTCTTGTGCCAGTGTGTCTTGCCTCGTCCCGACCACCAGCGATTCCTTGACGTCCGAGCTCTCAGTAAGACCCCTCCTTTTTGTCTCGCCACAGAGCGACGCCTTTGTTAGTGCCTTGATCCCCATTGCCTTTTTGTCTCGCCCCCGAGCGACGCCTTTTGTTAGTACTGTGATCCCCATAGCCTTTTGTCTCGCCTCAGTGCGACGCCTTTTGTTTGTACTTTTTGCCACGTGTTTTCCCTCGCAAGAGGCACTTTGATTTGTACTTTTGATCAGTGTGCTCGCTGGAATAAATCCAAGAAAGAAACGACTCTGCATCCGAGTCCTCCGCCTTGTCCCCAGCCTGACAGTACACACTGGCCAGACATGGACTCGTCAGAGTCGGAGCACCTGTGCGCCGCAGTGCGCTCCCATGCCTCACAGCTCGCCCAGCACCAGAAGCAAGTGGGCGACTTGGGTGACGAAATCCGAGGACTCGCTAAGTGTCAAGAAGACTTCAGAGGAGCGGTCGCCACCCAAGTAGCAAAGCTGGGTCAGCAAATGCAGGACGTGCTCTCGCTCTTAAACGCGGGACCAGCAGCGACCTCCAGTACACCCGCTGCTTCCCCAGTTACTCCCCTTGCCATAGCTCCCATGACCGGCGGTGCCAGACTGGCTCCTCCAGAGCGCTACTCCGGTGAACCCGGCCTTAGCCGGGCATTTATTACAGAATGCGGGATGCACTTTGAGAGGTCCCCAGCAGATTTCCCCACCGAGCGCTCCAAGGTGGCCTACATGGTATCATACCTGACGGGAAGGGCCCGCACGTGGGCCACCGCGGAATGGGCCAGGGATTCCATCTCCTGTCACTCTCTCCCCGCTTTCATCGAGGCTCTGCGAACGGTGTTCGATCCAATCTCCGCTGACCGAGAAAAGGCTCGCCAACTCTGTCAGATTGTCCAGGGACAAGACACCGTCGGAGACTACGCCATCCGTTTCCGCACGCTGGCCGCGGAGTGCGGTTGGAACGCGACGGCACTATATGACATCTTCCTCCGGGGCCTCTCTGGATCCATACAGGATCAGCTGATCCCCCTAGACCTTCCCACGGACCTCGACGCCCTCATCGGTCTGGCTATCCGCACAGACAACCGGCTGCAAGAGTGGAGGAAGCACCGAAGCAGGAACGCCCCCGCCTTCGTCCCAGTAGTCGGCCCTGCCGTCCTAGACGTTCACCACGCCAGGCCGGACGGGGATCGGCAGCGCCAGGAGCCAGAACCGATGCAGTTGGGCAGAGCTAAGTTAACAGAGGAGGAGAAGTTACGGCGACGCCGAGAGGGAAGATGCTACTACTGCGGTGAGCTCGGACACCTCCTTCTCTCTTGTCCAGTGAGGAGGACCCTGAAGGTAAGCGCCTTCTCTGCGGCTCTGTCCCCGGGGCGAGTGCTCCCCAAGGGCAGGATTACACAGTTGGGAAAAGAAGTAGAACTTGAAGTACTAATAGACTCAGGAGCGGATGAAAGCTTGATAGACTGGGCATTTGCTCGCCGGTGGGGGGTAAAGACTGAGCTGCTGAACACTCCCGTGAAAGCTAAGGCACTCAATGGACAGGCACTTTTTGAAATAACTCACATAACAGAACCAGTCTCGCTGTCGATAGGTCC